>NC_049206.1:35851683-36171910 GCF_013347855.1 Anguilla anguilla
ATGCATACACTCCTGGGCAAAAAAATGGGCCAAGCCCAAAATGGCAAAATATTAAGCCTTTAATGGTCTTAACAACAAATCATTGGTCAGGAAATTAGCAAGAATTAAACAAATAGATAAAGTAACTTAGTATGGGGTAGCATTTCCCTTTGATTTCTTTAAATGTTTAAGCATTGTGGGTAAACTTGCGGACAGCTTTTTACAGAAAGAAGAGTCAATGTTGTTCCATTCAATGTTGATGGCTTCAAACAGTTGATGAGTAGTTGAAAAATGTTTCCCGGTTAGTTTGTGTTTAATGTAAGACACAATATTCTCTATAGGGTTCAAATCTGGACTCTGACCAGGCCAAAACATGAGCCTGATGGACTTGTTCTCAAGCCACTTTTTGGTGGTCTTTGCAGTGTGGGCAGGGGCATTGTCTTGTTGAAAAATAACATCTGATCATTCCTCTTTAGAAAACAACTTTTCAATTGTGGGAACCAAGCGTTTGTGCAATATTCTCCTGTATTCCAAAGCATTAATTGACTTTTCACAGTGAAGCAGCTCACCAGTACCAGCAGCTGAATAGGCTCCCCACACCATGACAACTCTTCCTCCATGCTTAACTGTGGTAGAGATGCATTCACTATTGTATTTCTCACCAGATCTTCGAAGACACCTCTCTGGAGCATCACCATGCAACTCAAATCGTGATTCATCACTCCACACAACTCTGCTGAACCACTCTGAATCAAACTTTCCATATTCTGCCAAAACCTTCATTCTGTCTTTGATGTTTTTCTGAGACAGCAATGGCTTTTTAACACATCTTCTAGACACAAAACCTGCATTAGATATCCTTCTGGTTATTGTTCTTCTCGAAAGAGTCTTGTTTTCTGAGGTTTTGAATTCTGCTGACAGTTTTTGTAGGCTTTTTTTCCCTGTCTTTGAGAACTGTAAAGTTCAGCAGGTGGTCATCCCTGCATGATGAGGCTTTGGGCCTTCCAGATCCTTTCTTTCTGGCAACATTACCTGTTGTTTCAAAGGGTTGACCTGTTCTCTTAATAGCTGATAGAGAAATAGGGATTTCCACTGCCTTTAGGGTCTTGTAAATTTCCGAATAACTACAGTTGGCCTGACGAAGACCAGCTATGCGGTTTCTGACAGCAACCCGTGCATGATATTTCACTTTTTTTGGAGCAGATTTCCTCGCTCATTTACCGTGGGACTCATAACACTACATACTGTAGATCTCTCCCTGCTCTATCAATCCTGGTTCTATTTATGAGCTTGTTATCAGTCCCTTGATGGGCTGCATCAGGTGTGGCCGATAACCAAATAATGACTAATCTTTTAAGGAAAAAAACATCCCAGAAGATATTTTTGGAAAATTTTGTACATCCAGACATGTGTTAGTTTGAATTTTACATCAAACATTTTAATCATTATCATTATTTCACCTTTGCATAAAAGAAGACTATGTAAGTGAATTTTCCTGTTTCTAGCTTTTCCCCAAACAGTTCACTGCAGCAAAAGTAAATGAGCAAATGGTGGCACAGGAGGTCTCAGGAGTGCATTTGTTTAATTCTTGCTAATTTTCTGACCAATTATTTGTTGTTAAGACCATTAAAAGCTTAATATTTTGCCATTTTTTTGCCCAGGAGTATATGTCTTTTAGGCCATTCTGATGGTAGATCACAAACATGAGAGTAGAGAATGGAAATGTATGCATATAACCTGCTACAGGTAATTTATCATGGCTGGTGGCCCTTGCAGCAAAGATTAATTGCGTATGTCTTTGAAAAGCGGGTGTTAACCTCTGGCACACAGAATGGCCTTTCATAAGAGGAGACATCATCAGTGTGTTAGAGTACAAGAGAGTCCCATAAATGTAACAGTTTTCAGATTTTGCTCATTCATTCAGAAAATATTGAGCTGTAGCATGATCTGAAATTGAATTTTACTCCTAACAGCTTTGACATTTCAGTAGTCATTAGCTGTTTCAATTACATTCATAACCAATTTGAGTCAGATATAATTAAAACCAAGGTATGCAGTCCGATGTTACACTCATAGCACTTAGTCCTTATGACTGTATTAGAGGTTCAGAATACTTGTAACAGTAATTTGCATTATAATGTGCATATGTAGGTTTTTTTCAGCACATACTAATGTTAATCAAGGAAACACATGCCCATTGGCAATGTGAGACCAGCCACATCCTCCCACTGGGATAAAGCATTTGGCTTTAGTTAAGAAAAAAGGCTTTATGTAAAAAATGGACACATAAGCAACTTTGTAACTTGCCATGAAGTGAGTTGTGGTCATTTCCAAATAGATGTGGAAAGCTGATTTGTTTGTTTCTTCACACCCAGGTAAGCTTTTACAAAGCAAATACCCAACCTTACGGACCAATCTGGTGTGTGTTTATTATAAATGCCTGTGACCAGGTAGCTGTTTATTTTCCATTAACACAGCATCCAGAAGACAAGGCTATGTCAACACAGCAAGAAAATTGGCTGGATATATTTAACATTAAGCACCGAACTAACCTAAAAAGTCAAACACGTTGGTGTGTAAAATGAACATTTATTAAAGAAATTAAAAGGCCATTTAATTCCCAAGGTCTCCCCTAGAAGGACACATTGATTGTTTTCATCACCATCTAGTGTCCCTAATCTCCAAATCTGAAGCCCCCTCCATGCCCTTTCTGGGTACCAACCCTCTCATTTTCATTCTGGCATTCTGTAAACATATAACAGCAAAAAATCACATTGTTCATTATAGCAATTCAGAGGTGGTATAACTCTTAACAGCTGCTATATTTATACAGACGGGGACATTGTTTTTTGGCCACCTAGCATCCAATTCCCATTAGAATACACTCTGAAAACCTACAAACTTTTCAAGGACAGCTAACTTTTTAAAATGATGAAATGATAATGATAATGTATGATAATGATAATAAAACCACCAACTATATGTATATAAAGTAACGTCATTTTTGAAAATATTTCCTGTAAAGGTTATCACATTGAAAGGTGGTAGAGGTCTGAATTGCACATGCGCAAACCTGAAATGGCTACGGTAGTGACATTGTACATTATGTTATTGATCGTGATACCTGTAGCAGTACATTTTTGCCGACTCTCCCCTACGTTTGCGAAAGGAGAGAATCTTTTAATATCTTTTTAAAACACATCTCCTTCATCTTTAGGAACAGTTGCCTGTTAAAGAAGTTGGAAGATGCTTGGCTATTGGGTATGGAATTAAACAACTTGAAATATGAAAAATGTGTTCTAAAGTTTTTACTAATGAAATCTGTTAAAAGTTTAAGGTGACACACATACCTGTCACTGCAGGTCACCAGCATCATTTTGGAGTAGGCTGTAATTTAGTAATTTCCAAAATGGTATAACCTCTTCTTGCTGCTCCTAGGACAGTACTTTTGTGCCAGGCAATGTTAGTTATTTCTCAAAGAAAAAGTAGGCCTAACTGGTGGCAATACTATCTATACTGAATTACTGCTTGTTACCCATAGTGTCAAAGGTTCCGAGCAGATTAGGCCTGGAAACATGCTTTCATTGTAACCAGAACAGTGAGTGTCACAAGGTTCCCTAGCAGCTCAGTCAGTTAAAGTGCTCACAACTAACACAAAGGCATAGCTTGCAAAGTTTCAACTTTTAGGCGTGCCAACTTTAAAAAGATGCGATTAAGTAAGGTAGACTGGGTGCAATTTCTTTATTGCAGCACTGAGAATGAAAAGTGGGGCAGGTTCAAAAGGGTTATACTTGGTGCACAGTTTAAATTCATTCCAAAGGTGCGGAAAAGTAAGTTGAAAAAGCAGTCTCCTCAGTGGATGAATAAAGCTATACAGAAGAGTTTGAGGAAAAAGAATAAACTGTTTAAGATGACCCAAAAATGAGGTTAAAAAAGAACTAAGGGTAGCCAAATGAAAGGCAAATTGCAGAAGATGCTAAAAGTAATCTGAAGTGTTTCTTTCAATACTATAGTTGGAAAAGGAAAGTTAAAGAGGAGGTTATAAGAACTTTATAAGAACAAGGATATTGCTGATGCCCTAAATGGCTACTTTGTTGAGAGTTTTACCAGAAAAGAGGTTACTAATAGGCCAGAAGGCATATTCAATACTCAGAATGTCTAGGCAGATATCGAGATAGGGGATACAGAAGTATTAGCTAAATTACATAAACTAAAGACAAATAAAGCAGGCCCTGATGGCATATACCCAAGGGTACTAAAAGAGTTAAGTGAGATCATTTTTAAACCACTGGCAAGTATTTTTAGACAGTCTTTAGAAACTGGAGAAATACCGAATGACTGGAAACAGGGTAATGTAATACCAATATATAAGAATGGGGACCGTACTGATCCAGGAAACTACAGGCCTGTCACATGTAAAATACTTGAATCTATCATTGGAGACAAACTAGAATTATTTCTTGAAAATAAAACATCCTAAGGGGGATAGCCAACATGGTTTTTGCAAGGAAAGGTCATGCCTGACAAACCTTTTGACATTCTTTGAGGAAGCTACCAAGTGTCTGGATGGGAGCAGGGCTTATGATATTATATAGTTAGATTTCAAAAAAGCATTTGATAAGGTACCACATGACAAACTCATTATCAAAATGAGGACAGTAGGAATTACAAGAGGCATTTCAGAGTGGGTTCAGAACTGGTTATGGGATAGAACACAAAGGGTAGTAGTAGGAGGGATCTTATCTGAGCAGGGTATTGTGGGAGGTGGAGTTCCACAAGGATTGGTGCTGGGTCCACTGCTCTTCCTCATTTACATAAATGACCTTGACATGGACATTGAAAGTACACTAGTTAAATTTGCAGATGACACAAAACTGGGAGGTTTAGCCAACAGTTTGGAATCTACTAAAGTAATCCAGGAAGATTTAAACTGAATCCAGAAGTGGGCAGAAACCTGGCAAATGAAATTCAATATAACTAAATGTAAAGTTGTACATGTGGGGAATAAAAACATAGGGCAGGATTACTGGTACAAAATTAGAATGCGCACATGTAGAAAAAGACTTCGGAGTAATAGTTGATTAAAGCCTATCAGGGTCTGGTCAATGTGCTGTAGCAGTTAAAAAAGCCAACCGAATGCTGGAATACATAGCAAAGAGTATTGAGTATAAATCTAAGGAGATCATACTCACCCTATACAATATCTTTTTCAGACCACACTTAGAGTATTGTGTGCAGGTCTGGGGACCGTACTATAAGAAAGATATAGAGGCACTGGAAAAGGTCCAAAAACGGGCAACCAGATTGCTTCCGGGTATAAAAGTTTTATGAGGAAAGGCTTGAGATTCTTGGACTTTTAAAGCTTAGTAAAAGGAGACTTAGGGGAGATTTGATTGAGGCTTTTAAATTTTTTTAAGGGATTAACAAAGTGAACTAGTGAACCATCCTTAAAAATTAGACTATTAAATATTAGATCACTCACTCCAAAAGCAGATCTTGTCAACTAATTGGTAATAGACCATAATCTCAATGTATTATGTCTGACTGAAACTTGGCTAAGATCTGATGAATATGTTGCGATTAATGAAGCGTCTCCTGTGGGTTTTATTGGTACTCAGTTGTCACGTCCATCAGGCAGAGGGGGAGGCATTGTAGCTATTTATCAGTCCTTATTGAGTCTAGCGCCTAAGCATGGATATATGTTCTCCTCTTTTGAAGTTCTTATTACTAACTGTGTACAGCCCAATCTAGCTAATAAAAGTGCTAGCGGGCAGTCCTTTTTTCTTGTGTCTATTTACAGGCCACCTGGGCCATATTCTGATTTCTTAAGGGAATTTGCTGAGTTTTTATCACACCTTTCAATTTCAGCAGATAAGGTCATAATTGTTGGTGATTTCAACGTACATGGATAAAAACGGTGACCCCCTAGGAACAGCTTTTGCCTCTATTACTGATTCCATTGGTTTTGTACAGAATGTTTGTGAGCCTACTCACTACCGTGGCCATACCTTAGACTTAGTTCTGTCCCATGGTATTAGTGTGGTAAATCTTACCATCGCACCTCATAACCCTATACTATCAGATCATTTCCTCATTACGTTTAATATTAAGACATCCAATCCTCCTGTATCAGAGCCTAGACATTACTACAGCCGATCAGTAAACCCTGAGGTTATTCCAAAGTTTATAAATATGCTTCCGGAGTCATTCCTCTCCACTGAAGAAAAGGCTGATGAAAATGCTAATGAAGCTGCACTGGACCAATTGACTAACCAGCTAACCCTTACCCTCAGGAACACTCTTGATGTTGTTGCCCCCCTTAAAAGAAGAAACCCTAGTCGGAAAAACCACACTCCATGGTACAACAATACCACCCGGGCCCTGAAGCAGTCTACTAGAAAATTAGAGCGAAAATGGCGGTCAACAAAGCTAGAAGTATTTCATCTTGCATGGAAAAACAGCTTTCTTCAGTATAAGCAAGCTCTTGCTTCTGCTAGATCTGCCTTTTTCTCAAAACTAATTGAACAAAACAGACATAACCCAAAATTTCTATTTAGTACTGTGGATACATTAACTAAAAAACAATCATCAGAGTTTTCAACTTATCCCTCCAATCTTAGCAGCAATGACTTTATGATTTTTTCAATCAGAAAATTGAGGCTATTAGAGACCAGATTTCCAAACTGTCTCCATCATGCACTATTCCTGTTCATGTTAATAAACAGCCCCGCACCTGGTTACAACAGGAAGATTTACAGACAGCGGTACTAAACTGTTTTACGCCCATTAGCATGGTTGAGTTATCCGAATTAGTTATGTCCTCAAAACCGACGACCTGTCTACTCGATCCTATTCCTTCAAATTGGATTAAAGAACTATTTCCGGTACTAGGCCAGCATATATAAATCATTAACACATCCCTAGTCACAGGATACGTACCTGAATCACTAAAAGTGGCAGTTATTAAGCCATTATTGAAGAAACCAAACCTGATAAATTGGAAAATTATAGACCTATTTCAAACCTTCCATTTCTATCAAAATTATTGGAGAAAACTGTTGCTAAGCATCTAAGTGCATACCTTAGCTCTAACAGTATCCTTGAAGTATTCCAATCAGGGTTTAGACGCCACCACAGCACAGAAACTGCACTTATCAAGGTTACAAATGATTTACTACTGTCAGCCGACCGTAACTCTGTGTCGGTTCTTGCACTCCTCGACCTGAGTGCAGCTTTTGACACAATTGATCATGGAATTCTACTGGACAGACTCCAGGCCTGTGTTGGACAGGCACTCGCATGGTTTAGATCATACCTATGTGACAGGAAACAGTTTGTCAAATTAAAAGAAGAGTCCAGCTCCTCAATAATGAAATACGGTATTCTACAAGGATCAGTACTAGGACCAGTACTCTTCTCGCTATATATGTTACCACTTGGCAATATTATCCGGGCACATGGCGTAGAGTACCACTGTTATTCAGACGATACTCAGATTAATATTTCAATGAAACCTATCTATCTTTTGACACCCATATAAAAAACATATCCAGAATTGCCTTCTTTCAGCTACGCAACATAGCTAAAATGAGACATTTCTTGTCAGTTGGGGATGCTGAAATATTGATCCATGCATTTGTTATGTCTAGGTTAGATTACTGTAATGCCCTGCTATCTGGCTGCCCTAATAACTTGTTAAAGAGTCTCCAGCTTGTGCAGAATGCAGCTGCTCGTATCTTGACCAGAACTAAGAAGTATGAGCACATTACACCAGTACTAGCATTGCTTCACTGGCTACCCATTAAGCATAGCATAGATTTAAAGGTTTTGCTCCTGACTTTTAGAGCTCTGCATGGACGTGCACCTGTGTACATAACTAACCTGCTCCTACCTTATAAGCCCACAAGGTCACTCCAATCCCAAGATGCAGGCTACTTGGTAGTCCCAAGAATTTCCAAAAACCGAAAAGGTGGTAGGGCTTTCTCCTACAGGGCCCAACTACTGTGGAACCAGCTTCCAAAATTTATGAAGGAGTCAGACTCAGTCTCAATATTTAAATCTAGATTAAAAACACACCTCTATGCTCAGGCTTATAATCAGTTATAGTCTGGAGACAGAGTGCGAGAAACCTGTAGTCATAGAGCTTTGTAGGTGGCAATCCTTTCCTTACTGTCACTTGTCAATCAGCTGTGACCCGACTTTACATGGGCTGGCTCTTGATAGGCGGGTATGGTTGCCCACCCCTCATGACTGCATGGGCTCTCCATCCCTGTCCTAGAAGCTATGCAGCCATATATTACTCCTGGCGGGGTCCCCCCAATACATACTACTGCCACTTTACCCACTGTCTGCTATATTGCAAATTCCCTAATTGCCGTTTCTACCCTCTTCCCCACGCTGCCAGCGGGGCTCTTGCCCCAACCCTCGAGAGTGCTTAGAGAGTCGTCTGGTCTCCCCCACCTCTGCGGTCCAGCCCCTCTTTCGTCATTGCCTCCACCTTGCCCACATCTGTCGCCACCTGCTGTTCCCCATCACCGCCACCCGGCCCCACCCATCATATGAGCCACATCATAAACCTTATAAAACTGACTGACATGTTGGTCACCAGTCGGCACCCTGAGCCGACCAGAGGAGGATGGGTTTCCCCCTTGAGCCTGGTTCCTTCCAAGGTTTCTTCCCATCTGCCACAGGGAGTTTTTCTGAACTGAAGAGGGGGGGTCCATAAGTGCAAACACAAATATGTCAATGATTCTGAAAAGTTCTACATGTAGCAATGGTCAAAAATCTCTTCAAATGTGTTCTCTAACCTTATCACAAATTATAGGAAAACCTCATGGCTGTCATCTTTGCCAGGGGTGTTTTCAAGTATTAAACCAGTGGTGCCAATAATTGTGGAACCTGTTTTTTGGAAATATTTTTTTTATTTCAAAAATTTAATTCTTTGGTTGATTCCAATGAATCATTAATCAAGCACACTAGTTTACACATGTTGGAAAATAAAGCTTATGTCAATTAGTTTTTAGTTTAGCATTTTTTTTAGCATTTTTTGTGCATATTTATCAAGGATGCCAATAATTTTGGAGCCCACTGTATGTTATCAGTTAATCTTAATCAGAGTTATTCAATTAGCATTGTTCAGTGTTGGCAGCCTACATTTGCAATATGCAAGCTATTGTGGCAACTGGTACTGAATAACTGTACCAGTTGTTCAGGTTCAAACTCAGGGACTCACCTTTTCAGGTAACTGAATTTTGGACAGCATGTGAAGCTGTGGTGTTGTTACAGAATTACTTTAATAGCTGAGCTGAAATGTAGGCCTATTGTAATGTTTGCCGTAGTAGCTAGGCCTAACATATTAACATATGTGCCATACAGTATTAATATTTATGTTTCTAACCTTTCCTTGAACATTGCATTGCTGTCTTGTTTTGGCCAATTCCACAGCTTACATGAACAGCATAAAGTAAAATGTGCTTCGCCATCTCTATACATAGGCTCTTTAATTAGCCATCGCTGCATATCAGCGGGAGGTTGCAATTGTCAGGTTTTGTATGACTACCGCTTTCATCTGCAGTCAGCTGTGTGAGTATAACTCATTATAGTTGTCAGATGAAGTTTATGAGATTGCTAATGTCAGTTTTAACAAGACAAATTGTTTGATGTGGTTCAAAAATGCTTTTTTCAGTATAGTGTTGTTTGCAATCTGTGAATGTGGGTGTTTTTTTCTGCATGCAAGTGTATTGTTGTCAATCTCGCCAATATAAAAACTTTGCCATTAAATTATCACCCATGGAGAAGGGGGATGGGCTTCACATCCTCAGTACTTGAGGGGAATGAAGACCACTTCTGGGATCTTTATTTGTTCTTGCTTCTTTGCGTTCCTGCTTTGGGAACAGGATTTGGACCATTAAATATGGTGTCGCAGAAGTTCACAAGACCGCAAGAACACACAAGTGCCCTTTTAATAAAATAGTCTATAGATTATATTGTTATAGTCAATCCTTTGTTGTTTACAATTTTGTAACTTGTGTCACCTAACCTAACTCATCAAACCTTTTATTTTTATTTTGAAATCCAGGCTAAATGTGGTGCAAACATCCGTGAAAAGCTTAACAATGGTGTATGCAACTGTAGAAATTCACCTACAAAGGACAGTAGGTGACTTGTTTCTAAGCAGGTTTGCACTGAACCATTTCAAGAATAAACACAGAGTTGGGTTCTGTCTTCAGCCACTCTCGTTACTAATACCGACATATGGAAAGACACTAAATTATGAAAATGTAATCAGGATTTTTTAGTATTTGCACTGGAATATGGAATGGAATGGAATGCTCTACTGCATGTGTAGACTTGTGGTTATACTTGAAAAAAAAACATAGGCTACCTTTAAAGTATCAAGAACATAGGTTTAACACAGAAACATACAAACATCTAATAAATTTACATTGAAATCAAACTTTTGATGAATGCAGTTCTAAATCAACATTAAGGCAAAAGGACACTAATTACTTGAGTTTAAGGACATTTGTTCAAATGTTTATTACAGTGAAATAAGAAATAAATACATACATTTGCCTAGCTAGTAACATTTGCTGTGGAAACTGTGTAGACCGAAGCAATTGGAGTCTGCTGGCACGCTCTTGTGGGGATTTTTTTTAGTGTAAGAACTTAATTTCTATAACTTTTTAAGATAATTTCACTGTAAGTATATACGGTATTCCAAGTGTTGTGCAAACTCATTGAAGTTTGTAAGAGGAGATGTCTTTAAGTGTTTTTAAATGTATGCAAAATGATGGTTTTGTAAAAAGTTATCAGACACACTTGCCAGAAATGAGCAAAATGTCAGAATATATAATAATCACTGCTAATTTATCAGCTTGTCATTCCCCCATATTTTGCCATAACCTCTGGAGAAGTAATAGCTGCCTAAAGGTTTGTGAGATGTTTGTGAAAATACCACATTTTCTTTCAGTTCCTTGAGGTAAATTTGTTCTTTGTGTTCAAAGGTCAAATGTGTCTAGGTCAAACAGTTATGATTGATTAATAACTGAATGTTCCATGGACTATTATTGCGACACCAATGGTCAATCAGCGCCAATACTCCTGCACTACTTCCATTGTGCTAAGTATCATCAAATTTGAACAGGTTGAAATCCCAAAAATGAGTAGAACATCATGACACAGTATAATAGTAATTAAGCCCATTCAAAACAATAGGATTCAATTCACTTTACTGCATGGACACAAAATTAGCTGTAGTTTCTACATTTTTTTAACTGATCAACAATGTTCAAAATTTGTTTTGTTCAGACTGATGTGCCCTACATGTCAACCAAACTATCCTTGCAAGTATCCCCTGACCATATTAGTGCAAGTTTCATGCAAATTAGTCAGTCGCCTTCAGAGGGGTTGTCATTTAAGCGTATTCCAGAAAATTCAAAATAGCAAAAAAATCTCACCAAACACCTGTTAATAGTCCAAGAGACTTTTTTGTTCCAGAGACACTAGCCCCATCCTTCCATGAAAATGTGTACAAAAGTTATGTGCAGGGAGAATCAGAACACCCTCCCTCCTTGAGGCACCAGAACCTAGATGTTTCGTCAGGGTTTCTGGGATGAAGCAAAATGGTTCTCAGGAAAACAGAAAGTTGGTATGCGAAGGCTGGTAAGAAAGTGTCATGCCATGCAAATTACCTCATAGAAAGATAGCTTACAGAAAAATATAAGAGTCAGAACTTGTGAACAGAAGTTCACTTTGCGCTCAGATTATCCGCCGTTAAACTATCAAAAGTGGATTTGGACATGCCCTAAATGCACTTGCGCCATGCGCTTTAGACCGTGCGCTTAGATCGTTAAAATATAGCCCTCTGTGTTTGGGGATCCCCGATTATAAGAAATCAATGGGGTCTTTGTTGATGAAAAGAATGAATGCATGACAGCTGTTTTGACCCAGAAGCATGGTGAAAAGCATAAACCATTTGGATACTATTAAAATTAAACTTGACCCTGTAGCTAGAGGACTGCCATCCTGTTTGCAAGCAGTAGCTGCTGCAACAGAAGCTGTATTATCAGTTCACAACATTATCTACACCCCTTTGACCGTTAATGTTCCCCATGCTGTCCATGCTTTGTTGTTGCAAGCTAAAACAACACATTTAACCTCAGTCAGACTGATGCAGGAGTGTTACTAACCCTCCCTCATATTACTTACGGTGCACCACTCTTAATCCCGCTACTGTACTCTCTGCAGAAGAAGGAGAACCACACTCCAGTGAACATGTGAAAACGGTGTTAAAGCCTCGCATTGATTTGACTGATGTGCCTCTCACTAACCTAGAGAGTGTGTTTTTTGTTGATGGATCAGCATTAAGGGACTCCAAAACAGGGGCCCCTCAAGCCGTCATATCTTAGAGAATGCACAACTACCCTTACATTTCTCCGCACAAGCACGTGAATTGTTTGCACAAGAGCATGTTATCTGGCTAAAGGGAAACTGTAACCGTTTATACTGACTCAAAATATGCTTTCAGCGTAGTACATGATTTTGGAGCATTATGGAAAGAACGGGGTTTTATAACCTCAGGGGATAAGTGTGTGTCCCATTATAAATTAGCTGAAAACTTATTAGAATCACTGCTCCTCCCGAAAGAAATTGCAGTATGCAAGTGCCAAGCGCACACAAACAATCAAGTTTTCAAAGGGAAACGCTCATGCTGATCAATCAGCAGCTCTCTCCTCCACTGCCCCAGTGTTGTAAATGAGTGTAAATAATGTAAATTTTTAAATAAAGATGAGTTGAAATTGTTGCAGGAATCTACAGGTCAGCAAGAACTACCTGGGTCTCACCTGAAAGGAAACCTGTGTTGCCTGCATGTACATATCACTATGTTGCAAAACTGACACATGGTGTTGATCATGTGTCAAAAATGTGTATCTTAGATTTAGTAAAGGCCTACTGGTTTGCACCAGAATTTTTGGCTGTTGCGCAGCGATTTTGTGATATGTATGATTTGTTTGCAAATAACTCTGCTCAAGGACAAGCAGTGGAAATGGCAGGGCAGCCTACCCCCAAAGAGCCGTTCTCTTATTTGATGATGCACTTCGTAGAATTGAGCCCATACAGGGGTTACAAATATTATTTAGTGATTGTTGATATGTTATCTACATCTGGGGTGACATAGCTCAGGAGGTAAGACCGATTGTCTGGCAGTCGGAGGGTTGCCGGTTCAAACCCCGCCCTGGGCATGTCGAAGTGTCCTTGAGCAAAACACCTAACACCTAACCCATAACTGCTCTGGCGAATGAGAGGCATCGATTGTAAAGCGCTTTGGATAAAAGCGCTATATAAATGCAGTCCATTTACCATTTACCATCTAAATGGATGGAATGTTTCCCTTTCAGGAAAGTGGCTGCACTATCAGTAACTAAGACCCCATGAGAGCCATAATACCAAGGTTAGGTATTCCGTCTAGGATATCCTTCCGAAAATGGAGCTCATTTCGTAAATGAAATCATTCAGAATCTCAGCTTAAATTTAGGAATAACATTGAAAACCTACCATCCCTCTAGTGGGGGTCATGTGGACAGAATGAATCAATCAATGAAGACCAAGCTGACTAAGGTTATGGCAGAAACGAAATTGGACTGGGTAACTGCGCTTCCCATTGTACTCATGAGCATGAGGGGACGAAAACACCAAGCTACGAGACTGTCCCCTCATGAGGTGCTTACTGGCAGACGAATGTGCATGCCTAACGGTGAAGCCACACTGTACGTGGCACTGCCATGCGGCGACACTGCCTCCATTCATTTTGAATGAGAGGTGGCGGTGGCCCCCCGCAAGGCATGTTGGGATTGCAGACGGCGTGGCGAGAGGCGCGACCACGGGGGAGATGGTCAAAGTTCAACTTTGGCCCCCACGCTGCGGTAACCAATCAGATTAGATCCGTCAAGTAAATTGTCTCTATCTTCAAATTTTAGTTCCACATTGTATAGTTCCACAATGGGCCTAACTGTAATTGCTGTATCGGGTTTCTCAACTTTATACAATCTCCTACAGAGACACCGATAAGAGGAACGCAGCGTGGAGAAAAGTCTCTGAAATTGTCGGTGGCTCTGCTATGTAGTTATAGCCGTTACTATTAGTTATCACTGTCCAGTCTGAATAAAAATCTTTTTTGCAATAACTTAGCACTGAAAAATGTTAAGCAGCTGCCTAGCTCTAATGTCTAGCTGTGAGTAACAACCAACAATAACAACAAAAACATTTTATACCTAATTTATTAGTTGCTAGTTGTTTGTGATCGTTTCTACCAGCCACCTAGCCTCGCGAGCCAGTCTCTTGTTTCACTTCGTTCAACAGAGCCTGGCCAATGCCTTGAAGTAATAGGCATAAAAGAAGGAGGCAACCTTCCCGAGATAGTTGTATTTTCCCAACCAATCAGAATGCAGAGGGGCGGCGCTCCAAATGTGGTGATGATTTTGGCCAAGCGTAGTCTGAAACTTGCACTGGAAAAATATTACCGGAGGCAAACTTTTGCACAGACCCACATCAGTTGGCCACTATTTGGGGAAAATGGCTAACGTTAACGTCAGAGCACCGACCACATCATCAAAATTATATCTCCTAGATATGCAGAGTCTGCATATCTTATATATATTTATTTATCGGTGATAAATTTATTTATTTAATTCCTTTTTGGTTCAACAATTCCACTTGCTCCTCCATTATTGATTGTAACAGGCAAACAATCAAAACCATTGCTTCTTCTGGCCATTTTTCTGGGTATTTATTTGATAGCACACTTGAAAAATTAAACTTTTGCCAAATCCTGTCGGTAAGCAAGCGAGTACATCGCTGTTTGGGACTTAGATTGCAGCACACACGGAACACAGTGAGTGTCGTGGGGGGGGGGGGGGGGGGGGGGGGAGAACCGGCACACTGAGATAGACAGTTTGATTAATCTATAGGGAAGCTGCCGCTGGCTCCGCGCAGCAGAGGCTCCTCCCTTTTGCCCCGGAAAGCACATGCGTTCGTCCAGACTACCAGCCACCTAGCTAGCTAACCAGATATAAATTTGAAGGCATTAGCTGGCTAATTAGCCAGACAATGTTTTGGTTGTTACTCACTAGCTAGACATTAGACAGCCTAGCTAGGCAGTTGACTAACATCTTTCAGATCTAGGTTACTGCAAAAATTATTTTTATTCAGACTGGACAAAGAACATGAAACACGTCATTAAACCCGATCAACAAGAACACAACTGTCTGTCAAAAATAGGTGACACGCCCACAAGCAGGCGATTGTGGGGATGCGGCGCAGCGCCAGGCAGCGTCGCCGCGTACAGTGTGGCTTCACCGTACTGCTTTACCCCCTCAAGCAGGACTCACATTGAGGAATTTGGATGATGTAATGATTGGTTATTGTAAACAACATAATCAAATTTCTAAGTCTTATTTTGGCAGAGGTAAAAGCAGCCTTAATTTCCCAGTAACTGGACCCCTACACACCATACAGCCAGGTGATTGGGTGGTGATAAAGGACCTCAGACTTAAGCACTGGCACCAGCCGAGGTGGCAAGGGCCGTTTCAAGTCCTCCTGGTCTCCAACACTGCGGTATGAGTTGCCAAATGGAACATGTGGGTCCACGCCGCTCGTTGCCGGAAAATCACCACCCCAGGGGAAGCATGAGGCTGCTCATCATACTCGTGGGAGTCGTAGCACTCCCAAGTCTTCTCATCATGGTCCAACGGTGGGAACTATATAACTGATTCAGGCGAAAACAACATAATATTTATTTGTCAGTCTGCTATGAATATGTGGAGGTTTTAAATGAATCAGCTTGCCAGGTCTGCTCACGTGTCCCACATTCCTCACATAGCAGTCTCCTGATGACTGCTATTCCATTCAACATTGATGAAAATTTTGGGTGATTCATGGTTGACAATGCATCGATTGGACAGAGTTCGGACCATAGATTTGGGAAAATGCTCCAGTGTATAAACAAACATAGACATGAACCAGCATCATTTGATGGATGGTATCAACCATCCTATAATCACTCCTGTAACCCCTTGCATTTTATACTGGCTGATGCTGTGACAAGACAAAATGCTACATTTGCCACACACAATTGTGCAAGGGGAATCACACACAATGTATAGGTAACAGTTCATGTAGCTATACGATGAATTGGGAAGGAAATGTGAATATAACCAATAGCTCAGGACCGAGACAATCTGCCAGACGGAGGACCTCTGGCCTGGGCAGAAGGGCTGTTTGGTTCCTGGGGAGCTTTTTTCTTGAAACTTAATTATTCCAGCATTAATTGCGATTGCAGCAGTACTAGTTTTGCTTACGTGTTTTATTTGTTTGAAGGCCTTAATACTAAAAATGGTGAGTGCAACCACTATGCAAATGTATTCTGCTTTACCACTACAGGATCATAATGATGGAGAGTCTCTGATGGGTGTTATGCTTTCAGATTAATTCCTTGAAGAAGAAAAGAGTAATGTATTGTGAGGGAGTGGAGGTCTCAAGTTCAGCAGTACAACGGCTACTACTTACAAGGAGTGAAAGACTACATTAAGGTAAAATCCATGACATAAGCGCCACCATTGTTGCGTTGGTTGTCCATTTACCAAGCACCTCCTCCCTGCAGTCTCATCTGTAACTAGACCCTCCATACATGACACACTGGACAATAGTGTCGATCTGGGCATACATGAACATTCTTTTACCACTAAAAAATTGTATTCTGTTGTAGTAACAAGAAAACCAACAATAGCTGAAGGTATGCCAGTACAGCTGTGAAAACCGCTGCTCACTGTACACTGAAATAAGCAAAAGGAATTTTTCAAAATTATAGCATGTCATTCTACTGTCAATATCTGGAACTAAATATGGAATAAATATACATCCTTACATACAACCATTGGTTTTATGTGTATATATGTCCCTTTCGAGAATGAGTGGACATATATTGTCTTCGACAATCCATTTGTGAAATACTCATTTGTGACGCCTGGGTACCTTCCAAAATAGCTATGCGTAATACCACACATGTTTACGGTGTTGTCGTCGTTTGTAGTACAATCTGGCTTGATCGACAATTAATCGATCCAATAGGTGACAAAATAAAAAAAAACTTTCTAACGATGTATAATACAGGGGTGCAAACCTGTCACCTTTCAGTGAAAATCGCTGTTTTGAATCCAAAATAGGTCATTCGTGTGATTTGTGTACATCTGATGAGTTTTTGAAATTGGTGGGGGGGGGGGGGTCTGGGTCTGCGAGGGCAGAGCATGGACTGTTTAAAAATTATGGACAAAACTACTGTGACACCAAAACCATAGAGTTCATGGTCCGAACCATAGACCGGCCCGAACACATTGTGATTGACAGTCCGGAGTGGAAAAGCCATTGACCTTCAGGCTTACTTCACTTACTTCACTTATATAAATTGATTTCTGAACGAATTTGAGGTAAGCTGGCTGTCTGCCGTTATGTTTTATAATTTATTATCAAATGTTTACGGAGCTTAATTTCCATCCGTGACTGTACTGAGTTATTTCATCATGTTATATGTATGAAATTGATAATGTAATTATGTTCAGTTATCTTCAATTCATTTTTCTCAGCTAAACATCAGCGAATATGCTAGCTAGCATACCAGCTTGCCAGAGCTATGTAGGCTAGCCATGTTTAGCTCACGCATTAGCAATAAATGTCCCGTAGAACTGCTGTTAACCTAGCATGTTTTCACGGAAGGTTTTCGCCACCATCAGTTAGAACTGTTACACCACCGCCGTTTGTGGTGTTCACTCACTGGGTGACGCTAGCTAAGCTTTCCCTGTTGTAGTCTGTATTGGTATCTGTTTGCTGTTAGTGTTTGTTTTGTGTTTCTGTGGGTTTATTGTTTTTCACATCCTCCGTCCCAGTGTTTTCGGTCTCCCGGTCACTTGTCTCCCCAGTGCCGTCTCTGTGTCTGTGTTCCCTGAGCTGCTTCACTCCCCTGTATTTGCGTGATTTCACTATTCGGGTGGTTCCGGGTTTTCGTGGTTTTCCTCCTTCTTTCCAGTCTCGTTTTATTTACTTACTCGGTGCTCCCCCTAGTTTTCTCGCGCCAACTAATGTGTCCAAGCCGTCGCTGCCCCTACCCAGTGCCCAGAGACCTCGCCCCATCCTTGTTCCCAACCGTGTGTCTGCCTGTTCACCTGGCCCCTTATCTATTTGTCTGCCTGTCTGTCTGTAAGTCAGTTGGCTTGTTTTTTTGTCCTGTCTGTCTGTCTGTCGGTCCTCGTGCATGTTTTTGAATTCGCCCCTCTCCTTCCCTGTCTGCCTGTCCCTTAGTGTGTCTGTCAGCCTTGCCGTGTGCCTCCCCGCCTGCTTGTCCCTTTGTCTGTCCTTGTAGGTCTCCCAGTGTTATTCCTGTGTCAGTGTCAGTCCGGTGTTCTGTCCCTGTCCAGTCCGGTGTTTCTGCCATGTCTTAGTCTAGTCCAGGTTTCTGTCGTGTCATAGTCCCTTCCAGGTTTCCGCCATGTCCTTGTCCAGTCCCGAGTCCTGTCCCTGTCCGAGTCCAGTCCCGAGTCCTGTCCCCGTCCGAGTCCAGTCCCGAGTCCTGTCCCCATCCGAGTCCAGTCCCGAGTCCTGTTCCCCCGTCCGAGTCCAGTCCCGAGTCCTGTTCCCCTGTCCGAGTCCAGTCCCGAGTCCTGGTCCCCCGTCCGAGTCCAGTCCCAAGCCTTGTTCCTCGTTCCGAGTCCTGTCTCGGAACAAAGGAGATTTCAAAAAAACAAAGGAGATTTCATCAAAAAAGGGCATCAAGGCTGAAGGAACATATGAGGAAGCGTAATAAAATAATAACAACGCTAATCCATACTGCCGTATTCTTTTATTTAGTTTTCTCCGACTTGACATCTTTACACAGAAATCAGACCTGGCTCTGCTCCACCTATACCCCGGCTTTATTCCGATAAATATATTGATGAACTTGATGGCAATGTAAACAACGGTAACGTTAAGGCCAGTTCAGATCAATGATTCGCAACGAGACAAAATGGTTTTTAGAATGTTGCAGAGAAAATTGCAGCAGTGTAAACTGGTTAGTTGCAGAGCGTCTGAAGCTGTTGCCTGGGGTCTCAAAAGACCCACCTTATCAAATCACCAAGTGCAGTTTTAGAACGTTTACAATCAGACGTCTTGGAATTTTGCAAGTTGCATCCAGTCTCGTTGCAAATCATTGATCTGAACTGGCCTTAGCTTAGTTAGCTACATTGCAACGTTGCAAAAAGGTAGCATTGCATACGAGAGACGGTTTGCGAGGTTGGTACCCGTCGGTAGCGTTAGTTAGTGTTTTTTCTAATTGTTAGCTGACATTGTTTAGATTGTGTTAATTGCATTAGCTAGCTAGCTAACGCAGCGTTACCTGATATGAGAGATGGATACTGTGCGCAACGTTGTCTAAACTAATGTTGCCTTTCTTGACATGGTCCGGTCGCTAGCGTTAGCTGTGCAAATAGCTATGTAATTTAGTAACGTGACATTGTCATCAAATGTAATACGAAATCTACATCAACAAATAATATGACCTCTCATGTTACACAAAAACGTTTTAGGGTTCCATAACCCCCCCCCCCTTTCTCTGTTATTGTAACGCTAGCAGACAGCATAAAAAAACAGTACGCCGCTCCCACACAAGTGAGTTAGCTCCGCCTACCCTCTCTGGCGGAACAACCACTGGTGATGGAAAACGTGTCACTAACTATGCGCTGCTTGTGAATTTTTCCCGGGAATGTCGCCACAGACACCCAGTTCTTTAATCATAAATTTTATTATTAATAATAATAATAATAATAATAATAATATAAATTAATATAATAATAGGCTCAATCACCATTGTGTTACCTAAGTCAGCGATAGATAGTGACTTAACAGACATTTATTTTAATGAAAATCTTCGAGATTATTACTTTAAGTTAAACTAGTCAGTACTAGTCAGTTAAATAATGTGTATAGAACACACCTTACCACACCATATTGCCACTATAAAAACTCTACCAAAATATAACATAAGCTGTGTTTTCCATTTGATTTGTCAGTTGTTGTGCATATTGTGTTTTTGTTTTGTTTGATGAACTTTATTGTATAGTGGGTGCAATGCACTTTAATACAATTTTGGGCCCGACTCTGCACTCTGTTTTTTTTAAGTGCCCTGAACTGATGTCCCCCTTACATTACTTTTGTAGCAGTAAGATTACATTAATTCTAGGGTGAGTTTTCCCCTATATCCTCATGCTAAAATGTAAATCCACATTTTAAAACTGATATTTTAAAAAATTTCTTCCTGGGGGGGGCATGCCCCCGGACGCCCCTAGGGGGTTCGCATCTTTGTCACCTTTTTCGCCCCTGATGAGTTTGCACCCCTGATAATATGTCTCATTTTACTTTTTTTCAAAAGTTTACATACACTAAGTTGACTGTCTTTTTAAACAGACCTAGCATTTTGGAGGAGTGTTCTCTTGTCAGAAAACAAAAATTGAACTGTTTGGCCATAATTATCAGCGCTATGTATGAAGAAAAATGGGTGAGGCTTTTAATCCGAAGAACACCATCCCAACTGTAAAGCATGGGGGTGGCAGCTTGATGTTGTGGGGTTGTTCTGCTAGAAAAGGGACTGGTGCACTTCAGAAAATAGATGGCATCATGAGGAAGGAGGATTATCTAGAAATACTCCAGCAACACCTCAAGACATCAGCTAGAAAGTTAAAACGTGATCACAACTGGGTCTTCCAGCAGGAACATGATCCTAAGAATACCTCCAAAGTTGTAACAAAATGGCTGAAAAATAACCAAGTGAAAGTATTGGAGTGGCCATCACAAAGCCCTGACCTGAACCCCATAGAAAATTTGTGGGCTGAACTGAAAAACCATGTCTGAGCAAGGAGGCCCACAAACCTGACTGAGTTATACCAGTTCTGTCAGGAGGAATGGGCAAACATTCTGGCAAAGTATTGTGAGAAGCTTGTGGAAGGCTACCCCAAGTGTTTGATTCAAGTTCAGCAATTAAAAGACAATACCACCAAATACTAACAAAGTGTATTTAAAATTTTGACACACTGAAAATCTGATATAATACATAAAAGCTGAAATAAATCTGTCTCTTAGCTATTATTTTGAAATGACCTATAATGGAAATAAAGTAGATGCCCTAATTGACTTGGTAACTTGAAATGTGTCAAGTTGTGAGGAAATTGAGGAAATATTGGGTAGCATTGCTTTGGAATACAATCTTATTTAATTTCGGTGAGGCAAGATAGCCTATATTGTTTGTAGTACCATAACTTGGCGTCATTTTGATATCATTACTTTTAATGGCAGGCCTGGATTTTGGCAGTCTGAATGAATGAGTTATAGACGGTGTATGTCTTGTATATGTGAGTAACTTGGCATTTTTGTACATTGAAAATGTGTTTTTTGAGATATCATTTCTTTTTGCAAAGTGTTTTATTATGAGAGTGAGAAATGCGAAGAGAGCCTGTAAGAAACGGTTGTGGATTATGGCTATCCTTGTGTGAATTTGTACAGTCGGATGAGTGTGTACCGTTTAGCAGTTTCGGTTTGCTATATATGTAAAACAGTGACTGTGACAAAGTGTGCAGTGGCGTAAGTGTAAATGCATCAGAAACGCAGGTGAAATATGGCCAGTGTATGTACTCATGGATTTGACGGCGATCCAACGAGCCTTGATTGACAAAAGAATCAGCAAGCCCGTAGAATTAGAGCTCCCTAGGTCGCAACTTGTGTACCCTTCTGTCCTGCTCCGTTGTCTGTTATTTCATGGAGATGCACTTTTAGTGTTTGTAAGGTTTAAAGGCATTTTGATAGGCTTATCTGCAGGTAGGAATCCTCTTCGCTGTTCTGCTAAGCTAGAACCGGAAAACTTGATAGTGGAGAATAGGAGCAGACGCATATGTCCCAGCAGGCTTTGCATATGAGAAAATAACATCAGTGTGAGAGAAATTAGGAGAAATGTTGAAATTGCGTGGTTGAAACAATATATTTTCAGCAGAATGGGCATGTAGGTGAAGGTTGACATGATCACAGACTATAGTGCGAAGTAAATTAAGTGACCATGAGCGAGCTTAGGTTCCTTATCGAACGGTATATATAACAGTCTGTAGAAAGCATTAGTTGTTAAAATGGAGGGTTAAGTAACGTGTGAAATCTATTGCACCAATGTGCTTTTGTCATGTTCAGTACTAGTAGTTATAATTATGAGTGAGTCATGATTTTAAATGTAATATTTTAATGGGGAGTTGCAGAATGTACATACGTAGTAATTGTTTGTATGTGGCCAGATAGAGAACAGGGCGAGGTAACATGAATGTAGAAACGTGGCGTTTGCTGATAAGAAGGTTTTGTACGGTAGCCAAGTGAAGAAATATAGTTAGTAGAAATGGCACAGGGGTGAACTGGTGTAACTTTTTAATAAAAGGAATACATTTGCCATCATGAAATGCATATGGGTGGCCGTGAGTGAGTTTTGGTAAAGCAAATATAAGCGTAAGAAAACGTTAGTGTAAAAGAGGAAATTATCTGCCTGAGGGCGAGACGGGATTCATTCCTTCAACCGGAGGTTTACCAGTCTGTGACTTTGTTAGTGCAGCACCATGACATAGCTATGCAATGCGTGAAATATCATTAGCAAACCTGTCCAAGAAGAACACAGGCCAGTAAGCACAGAAGATATGTGCCATATGGCTTTGCAATATTGTAGCCGGTTAATAAGTGAACGTGCAGACGGTACGTCATAATGCAGTGTATACGTTTGGTGAACGGCGGGTAGATATGGTGCAAAAGCAATAATTGAGAAGTAGTAGACAATTATTAGTGAGGGTAAAAGCAGGTTAAAGAAACATGTTCCTAAATGGACTTGAACCTAGGACCCTATGTTCCCAAGACTGTAACCTTGCCCACTAGGCCACAGGCAGACTAGTTGTTTAAACTGGAAATGTTTCAGAGTAAAAAGGTATGGGTATTTTGCGTGTGTATGCGAGTTTTTGATTGGGTCATGTAGGTGAAGATTTGGCTGGTGTCATTAAGAATGAGAAGAAGAAGAAGAAAGAGAAGAAGAAGAAGAAGGAGAAAACGCAAAATCCCTAGTTTGGGGCTTTATTGTGTGGACATGTGAATTTGTTTATGAAATCTGTCTGTTGAAATGGGGTCAGAATGTACAGAATTTAATGTTTTTGAGGGCTGAGTGTCTGTGGCTGTTGTGATTATTTCTATGAGGAACCCTGAAAAGTGCCAAACTCTCGGTGCTGTATAGGTATGGGGCATGCCCCCACCAAGGCGTAACTTGGCGGGATGGCATACCTGCCATCCCTATATATATATATATATATATATGTATATATATATATATATATATATATATATATATATATATATATATATATATATATATATACACAATACAATACAATACAATAAGCTCTTATATAGCGCTCTTCATGTGTACATCCCAGGGCACTTTACAAAAAATTTTTTTTTTTATAAATAAATAACCTAAGGAGTCAAAACTAAGAGGAATAGGCGCATGAGAACAAGTAAGTCTTAAGATACGATTTAAAAGAACCAATTATAGCTGCACTTCTGATATGGCTTGGGATTGAATTCCAGAGGCACGGTGCAGCGCAGCTAAAAGCTCTTCCCCCAACTGTTTTTAATCGGCAACAAGGAACCACTAAACGTTCAGCAGTAGCTGAACGCAGGGTACGACAGGGAACATAAGGTTCAATCAAATTCTGCAAATATGAAGGTCCATATATATATAGACACCGATCAGCCACAACATCAAAACCACCTGCATTTTTCTGCTTTTTTTATTTCATATTTTATTTTCTCTGTAATAAAACAATTCACACGTGGTCAAAGCGCAGACTCAGAGCTTTTATTATGTTGAACTCAATGGAAAAAATATTCAGGAGAAACAATGCTTGTAGTATCTACTGCGCATCTGGCAGCAGCACGGTGGTTTGAGGCTCATTTGATACCTTGGACCCTTGATGACTTAAAGCCATTTAGCCAACAAATGTGTTCCATACATATCAGCATAATTTACTGCTGAATCTAGTCCCACCCCCCAATTTCCATAGAGATCCATTGAAATGCAAAGAGTTTTTGTATCGCTTGTAGGACAACCTGACAATAAGATAACCAGACTCTGAAGATGTTGATAGGTCACAGACATCAGGAAGTCATGGCATGCAAAGGATATGCAACCAAATACGAAACATGGCTCTTTCATTTGACATTATGTTAATTTGTCTAAAACACTGAAATGGGGGACTACATATAAAAAGTGCTGTAATTACTACATGGTGAAATAAAAATGTAAAAGAATACTCTTTAATAAAAGCTCTGAGTCTGCGCTTTGACCATGTGTGAATTTTTTGATTACAAACAGAGAAAATAAAATATTAAATCAGAAAAAAGCTGAAAAATGCAGGTGGTTTTAATGTTGTGGCTGATCGGTGTATATACGTATATATTTACTGAACAAAAATATAAATGCAACACTTATCAATTTCGAAGATTTTATTGAGTTCAATTGTAATAAACGTAAATCAGTCAACTGAAATAGCTTCATTAAGCTCTTATCTATTGATTTCATGTGATTTGGGATACAGATATGCATTTGTTAGTCACAGATTCCCCAAAAAAGTAGATACCATGAAATGAACAGAATACCAATCAGTATCTTGTGTGACCACCATTTGCCTCATGAAACGCAACACATCTTCTTTGCATTGAATTGATCAAATTGTTGATTGTAGCCTGTGGAATATTGTCCCACTCCTCTTCAATAGCTATACAAAGTTGTTGGATATTGGTGGGAACTCGAACACACTGTCGTATGCGCCGGTCCAGAGCATCCCAAATATGCTCAATGGGTAACATGTCTGGTATGTATGCAGGCCATGGAAGAACTGGGAGAACATGGAAGAATTGGCAATCAAAGGTGATTGCCCACTCAGGTCAATTGTGATGCCGAACTGCAGACAAATCAAGACCCCGGTGAAGATGTTCAGCACGCAGATGAGCTTCCCTGAGGTGATGTCTGACAGTTTGTGCAGAAATTCTACGGTTGTGTAAACCAACTGTTTCATCAGCTGTCCTTGTGGCTGGCCTCAGACGAACCCGCAGGTGAAGAAGTCAGATGTGGCGGTCCTGGGCTGGCATGGTTACACGTGGTCTGCGGTTGTGAGGCCTGTTGGACAAGCGTCCAAAATTTCTGAAACGACACTTGGAGGCAGCTTATGGTGGAGAAATGAACACCCATTACTCTGACAACAGCTCTACAGGACATTCCTGCAGTCAGCATGCCAATTGCATGATCTATTAACTCTTGAGGCATCTGTGACATGGTGTTGAACAGCAAAAAACTCAACATTTTAGGGTGGCCTTTTATTGACCCCATTATAAGGAACACCTGTGTAGTGATCATGGCTTTTAATCAGCATCTTGATATGGCACACCTGTGCAGGAGATGGATTATCTTGACAAAGGAGAAATGCTAGCTAATAGTGATATAAACAAATTGTGGGCAAAATCTGAGAGAAATAAGATCTCTGTGCACATCCTTGAGTTATTAAACGCATTAAAAATGGCTGCAATTATGAAAGTGTTACATTTATATTTTTGTTCAGTGTGTGTGTATATATATATATATTTTTTTTTTAACATTTAATTGTCCATTATAGAGTCACCATGTGGTCAATTGGGGTGAAGTTTCCTGCACGGCTAATGTCCCCAAGGATGTACCATTGTGCAAAATTTCATCAAAAGTTACCCCACGGGTTTGCTGTAATTGCCGAAAATGACGGAAAACATAGCAATAATAATAATACCAGCAAAAACAGTAGGGTTCCAATAATAATTAAAGCCGCAAGCGGCGTTGGAAGGGGTCCAAGCATTGGCAGCATCGCGCCCCCTATGGAGCGATTTTAAAATGGCTTTGTCCTCATGATCATATGCCTTCACCCAACATATCTACTGAATATCATGATGATCGTATGAAATATTAATGACTTATGGCCAATTTTGAGCTAAGAGACGCTGTCGGATGACTTAGTTACGTCGCCATGTCTGTGTCCTGGCCGCTTCCTGTCAAGGCCTTTACTATGTCGTAACACTTAGATGGCATGTCATAACACTTAGATGGTCCGGTGTGCATGCACAGCTGCAGTGTTTCTGCGCCGCAACTAAAAAAGGGGTCACACTAGTGTTGTCACGTTACCGAAATTTTGACTTTGATACTGGTACCAGGTTTAGTATTACGATACTCAATACTGAAATGATACTTGAAACTTAAACGGTGCTAACTCGATACTCGGTACCTAACGATACTGAAATTACCTTAATAGATCAGAAACGTAATGTCCACAAGGGTTGACCTCATTTTCGAATTCATGGTTTATTAACAACCTGGTTCATTAACAACCTGTAAGTTGAAGTCTCTTCAACATATTAATATGCATAGGCCTATAGTGTTACAACACTGAACAATAGAAAAATATGTTAAATATATTTAAAAAATTAAACAGTTGTAAAGTAAATACTCATTAAAACAGGTCTTTCACCTTTTAAATAGATTTAAAAACAGCATATTTTAATAACAATAAAGCATCTATCTATAATAAAATATTTCCAAATTGGAACACCTATTGCTACTGAAGTGAACTGAGTCAAAGCTTGCGCTGTATCAGGGAAGTGAATGCAAAAGCGCAGGTCACCTCACTTGGCAACCTTAGTTGCTACTGCCATCTAGCGAAGATTCTGACAAACTACACTTTTCATCCTCTAAATCAGTAATGCGGGAGACACATTTCCCTGGCTTTTACATTTGACGCAGAACTACCGAACGTTGGAAAAATCAAATACGAAACCGTTTTTTTTTTTTTTTTTTTTTTTAAGTACCGAGAAAGTGCTGAAGTTTTGGTATACCGTGCAACACTACGCCAGACACATATTCCAATCCATTGCTCAGTTTAGCAGAGAATGCACATTTCAGAGCGCCTCAGAGACAGATAGAATGATAACACATAAATACACATTTCAAATAATAAATACGACATTGAGAAAAAACGAAACAAAAGACGAGTTATCAAGTCGCGACCTACGCGCAGAGCAGCCGACCGTTTTATTGCCATTTATTTATTGGCAGATGAGAAGCAACAGGAATCACAAACGGATTGTCCAAGACAATATATGACCACTCAGTCGCAAAAGGGACATCTCTACGCGTAAAACCAATGGTAAGATTGTATATTTATTCAATGTTTAGTCCCAGATATTGTCCTATCCTATCCGCTTCTGTTTTGCGTCAGAAAACGATGTCAGATAGGTCTATCAGCAAAGAAATGGCTTAGCTATGCCCCGAAGTCATCAATAATAATAGTACTCTCCAAGAAATTATGAAAATCGTTGACAGCGTTTCGTTAAGTGCATTGTCTTTAATGCTACGCCACAGTGAATGCGATAAGAAAACATTCTGTTACGCTGAACTATAAAACGCCGTTCCAAATGCAAAATCAGACATGTTATACATCGTTAGAAAGCTTATACTCTCACCTACTGAATAAATGAACTATCATTCAAGCCAAATTGTACTAAAAACCGCGACAACGTCGTAAGCAACAGGAATCACAAACGGATTGTCCAAGACAATATATGACCACTCAGTCGCAAAAGGGACATCTCTACGCGTGAAACCAGTGGTAAGATTGTATAATTATTCAAAGTTTAGTCCCAGATATTGAATGTAGAATGACATGGTATAATTAAAGAAAAATTGTCTCGTTTATGTCGTTATTCAGTGAACAGCGTTGTCACTGCTGTATTGGCATATTTTAGGGCTAATGTCGGGTTTATCTTGTTGCTACGAAATATTACATTACATTACATTACATTACAGGCATTTGGCTGGCGCTCTTATCCAGAGCGACGTACAACAAAGTGTATAACCATAACCAGGAAAAAGTATGTCGAAAACCCTAGAGAGAAGTACCGTTCCAAGTGCAGGGAACAGCCGCATAGTTCAACTTGGACCCAGTTGGTTAAACTGATTAACGCTAACACAAACAAGAACAGCAACAACGCAGTCTATGAGAACATTCAAGCAATAGTTAAGACGAGTTAAGACTAAGTCACCTACGGAACAACTACCTAGTTACAACCCTAAGCTTACAGTCAATGTAGAGATTAAATTGAGAATACGATTTCTCTCAGCACAACGACGGATTTAAAGCCTAAACAAACTCACCCGATATTGTCTTCAAATGGACCGTATTATTTATTTAGACACTGGCAGACTACAGCATGAATTGCGTCTTTTGTTTATATTCAATATTAGTAATTGCAGCGAGAAACTGCAGCTGTAGGTCGTTATGTTATGGTAGCAACGGAACGAAGCGGACTATGAGGCTACCGTCATTGTTGCATTATACCAGCGTGTTTTCGCGCGTTTGCACAGAAACTCAGAACCTATCAATAAAATGGTTTAGCTATTTCTCAGCATAATGACAGATTTAAAAATTAAACGAACTCATCCGACCCTGTCTTCCAATGCTTCCCGACGGTCAGACCGTCCCCTCACTGATAAAAACTAGACCCTACGGCAATATTTAAGACAAGTTAAGTCACCTACGAAACAACTACGTAGTTACAACCCTAAGCTTACAGTCGATTTAGAGATTAAATTGAGAGTACGATTTACAGCATAAATTGCGTCTTTTGTTTATATTCAATATTAGTAAATGCAGCGAGAAACTGCAGCTGTAGGTCATTATGTTATGGTAGCAACGGAACGAAGCGGACAAAATATGTATTAGGCTACCGTCATTGTTTCATTAGACCAGCGTGTTTTCGCGCGTTTGCACAGAAACTCAGAACCTATAAATAAAATGGTTTAGCTGTTTCTCAGCGTAATGACAGACTCAACGACTTAACGAACTCACCCGATACTGTCTTCAAATGGATCCATGCCAAAGAAAAGTAATTATTCATCCTCTCAGAAAGCTTTTACTTTTGGTAGCCTATCCTAGCATGCACGCTAGGTGGCAGTGTAAGACCGCCCTTTCACTGATAAAAACTAGACCCTACGGTGTCGGATTACTTGCGTCGCCATGGTTCTCGCTTGCCGTAAAGAAGTTTACTCGATGTCGTAATCGTTTGGATTTGGAGCTCTAGCTTTTCCGCACCCCACCTAATGAAAAAGTCCAAATGGTGTGCAAACCATATGGCGGACATAAGTGCTCCCAATAGGAAAGTTGTAGAGCACATTCAGATGCATCAGTCGATGAAATTTTGTGTTGATCTGACTTACGGTGTGGGAGTTATGGCCTTTTAAAGTATGACCTTCGTGTTATAGCGCCACCATCTGGGCAACATAGGTGATTTTTAGTGCCTGAGTAGTGGGGGGCCATAGGAACCCACCTGCCAAATTTGGTTGGTCTACAACTTATGGTTGCTGAGCCTCAGACATTTTAGCGGAGAAAACTGCCACGCCCCAACTAAAAAGTCTAAATGGCGGGCAAACAATATGGCGGACATAGGTGGGGCCAATGGCAAAGTTGTAGAGCATGTTCAGATACATATGTTGATGAAGTTTTGTGTTGATCTAACGTATGGTGTGGGAGTTATGGCCTTGTACGCGTTACCCTTTGTTATAGCGCCACCATCTGGCTGACATACGTGATTTTTACTGCCTGAGTAGTGGGGGGCCATAGGAACCCACCTGCCAAATTTGGTTGCTCCAGGACTTATGGTTGCTGAGCCTCAGACACTTTTACCGGAAAAAAATAAGAATAATAATAATAATCCTAACAGATACAATAGGGTTCCACCAGCTTCGCTGCTTGGACCCCTAATAATAATAATATTAATATCTCTGACAAATATGAAAGGTTTCCAGCATTTCCAACATGTGCTTGGACCCCTAATAAGTGAGGAGTTCATGAACAACTTCACAGGCTTAAACAGGGCTAGATTCAACAGTGGAAAAGATAATTGTGGTTTTTTTTTTACTGCCAGGGTACAGCAGGTCTTAACTTTCTTTCACGCAAGTTGTAATTTTTCTCAATATGTGTAGTCATAGTGACTGTTACCCTTTCTCCCTTTAATTATCCCAGAACATGTCAGGTGTCAACAGGTTGCATCATGAGATCAATAGGAAATGCAACTGTCCTCTGATCAACACTAGCTCTTTCTAAGTGATAGAGAGGAGTGTCATAAAAGGCAGAGAATCCACCGAGCTGTCAATCACTCACATATTTCAACTAATACATAACAGTTTCTTCAAATAAACAGGCTTTGCACTTCATAACCCAATTCAAGGTTCATTTCAAATCAGTGAGTCACTATTAGCATACAGTAGCTCCTCCATTTAGTTTCATGAAATCTCATTTTCACATACTCTCTTCTATAGATCTGAGTGACCTTTAGTGTGTAACAGTTACTGGAAAGTACATTGGAGGAGTTTGTGCACTTTGCTGCTATGTTCCTTGGTCAGCCACAGGTGGAATGGGGAAACCTGTACTACAAATGCATAGGAAAGTAGAGCTTGCATACGTCTGCACATTTCCACACACCCTACATTAAACACAATGATATTTGACAGCTGAAAGGCTGCACTTTAAATCTAATGTTTAAATGACTCAGTACTGCAACTTTTAATAATAGTAAAGATGCTAAAAATCTTCTGGAACATAATTTTGGCTGCGTTTCTCTAGTTTGGTCTGCATTATGATCTGCTCTGAGGGGCATTCCATGACTTCTAAGTTCTTCCATGAGGTTGTTAGCCACCAAGGTCATTTTTTGTAAGATAACTAAGGTATTTCCATGAACACTAACTATTTTGAATTATGATACATTGACCATTTACCAACCAATAAATGATCACACCTGACCCAGAGACCTTCCCCTGTGGGTGCCGCACATTTGTGAGGTGGCATCAATTTAATTTTATTTCAGACACAAAGGTCCATAGCAGTAAGAAAAATAATAAAAGTAAAAGTAATAAAATAAAATACGAAGACAACAATACATACATATGTACAAAATCATGGCAGTTCACAAGTCCACAGTGATTAAAACACATAGACATTTGTTCCAGTGTTTCCAAGAACAAGAGGAATACCTTGTATCACTTTGTGAAGGCTCAGTTAAAGCCATTATGATTACATTTTTTGAATCAATTAACCGACGCATAAATTTGTACATGAAATTTCTTAACACAGCATGAAAGGTAGGAACATTACTAGTCACAAACATATGACTTGCACTTGTCCATCTTGGGAGCTTAAGCAGGATTCTTTTAATTTTTGCTTTACTATAACTGCACCACAAGTGGGCTGTACAGAGTGGAGTACAGTAGGCTTTAAAAAGAGCTGTTTTAACATCATCTGTACACATATGAAATTTGAGTGCCAGCATATTGGCTTGTGCATACAGTTTGCAACAGTGGTGCTGCACATCGTCGTCATCACATAGATCATTCCTGATTATGTGACCCAAATATCTTACTTTGTTCACCACATTTAGCGCTTGGTCTTCCATAAAGAATGGAGGAAAATTTTGCTTCTGATCCTCCTTGGTTTTAGCAATCATGACAACACTCTTTTTAGAATTAAATTTGATGTCATACTGCACACCATAACTTGAAGAGACTCTGAGCAGTTGCTGTAAGCCAGCACTATAAGGAGACAGGACTATTAAGTCATCAGCGTACACCAGATGGTTAATAAGACTATTCCCCCCACCATACATCCAGTCTTACACTCTTTTAACTTTTTAGAAAGATCATCCATATAAAGATTGAAGAGAACAGGTGACAGTATTCCACCTTGTCGAACCCCATTGGTCACTAGGAAGGGTGCAGATATACTCTTACCCCATCCAGCTTGCATGGTTTGATGTGAATACCAAAAATGCAAGATCCTTATCAAGTATTGGGGGACCCCTCGCTCTTGTAGTTTAATAAACAATTTACCATGGTTAATTCGGTCAAATGCTTTGGACGCATGAAGGAAACAAATAAATATTGTAGTGTTATGTCTTCTATACTTACTGACAACTTCCTTCAGTGCATATATACACAAATCTGTGCCATGTTTATTTTTAAAACCAAATTGATTGTCAGTGGTTATTATGTATTCTTGCTAGCCTGTCCAAGACAATTTGTTCTAATACTTTGGATAATATGCTAGCCAGGGCAATTGGTCTGTAATTTTCTATGCTGGATATTTCGCAGGTTTTGTCTTTGACAACTGGCACTAATAAGACAGACAGAATAGAGTCAGGTAGTATGCCATTCATTAACAATCCAGAAAAACACATGGCAAGTAACACTGAGATCCTATGACAAGCATATTTCAGATGTTCTGCTGTTATTTGGTCAAGGCCACATGCTTTGTTCACTGCCAATTTCTCAATGGCATAGCACACTTCATCAGGTCTAATAACCACACAATTATTGTTAGAAACATCACCAACATTAAATTCATCACACTTAACAGTTAAAAATATCCCTATAATGTTTTCCCCACAGTTCAGCAATATTTTCAGACCCAGTAACCCCATCAATACTGGATGGCAAGGGCATCTTACTGTTATTGATAACCTTAACTTCTTTCCAGAATTCATAAATATTATTCTGCTGAAGCTTTTTGGCCATGGAGTTTGCCCTCATGGCCTGCTCATTTCTTTTCATAAAGTGCACAGCATATTTAAATCTAGCATTTGCGTGTTTCTTGTGTTCACACTCTGGGCCATGTCTAGCTTTTCCTGATAAAACCCAGTTATTAAAAGCTTCTTTGGCCTCTAAATGGAGTTCAGACACATATTCATTCCATCCTGGCCTGAGATTATGTTGTTTAGACCTTTTGTGGCAGAATGATTTACTGCCATTATTTAGACAATTCACAATTTTATCATACATTATACATATGTCATTATTGTGGTTTTGGTTCTTACAGTTAATGTTGCCACACAGAATAGCATCAAGTGGTATATCAATATTACTTGATCAGTCCGTGAATTGTAATGCCAGAAGTCGTCTTCTGTAAGCCTTGACCAATCTAATTTCCCACTTTGCTCGTGGTTATCATAACTGGTCAGCTCAGGTAGACTATCAACATTTAAAATCATAGAGACAAGTATGTGATCGGTTGTGGCCAGACCATACAAAATCTCAACACTCTCTAAACAGTCATGAGCATCGGCTGTACATATACAGTGATCCAATCAAGATGTTGTATGCCATGCTTCTCTGGTATATGTGTAACTTTCTACTGGCAACAGCACTTTGCTGGAGAGAACCAGCTTGCTATCTTGACAAAATTAAGTGTTGACCAAATAGGGAGTTATTATCTGAAATATCAGCGTTCATATCACCCACAACAAATATACACGTATATGCATTTTCTTAAAAGAACTTATAAAAGCGAGCCTATTAAGATATTCATCCTCATTGTAAATGTAAACATTTAAAATTATAAAAACATTCTTATTATGTACAAATTTGATTGCTATGCACCAATCCACCTCTAGCCTAATCACACTGATCAGTGGATCATATTTCTTATGCCAGAGAATGGCCACCCCCCCAGGTATTCTGCCACGCACTATTCCCGTGCTCAGATCTGTTGTGGACTCCCCTGCCTCATGGAAATCAATATTAACAGAATTAAGTTTATCTAGGTCTTGTTTAGCTAATAAAGTTTCTTGTATACACAAAATATAAGTGTTCTCCAGGAGCTTGTCAATAACAATGCATCGCGCTTTGTCCCCAGCACTCTGTCCTAAGCGCAAGCCACGCAAGTTATATGACACAACTCTAATTGTCATGAATCACGATCATATCTACATTGCAGCAGATGCCCCAGCCTCAGGCACACGCACATTCCTTGCAGCAGTAAGTGTTTCTACATCCACTAGCCCTGCAGTAGCCCTGGGTTTGCGCGGCTCATAGAAACGCCGTACGAAAGTCCCTTCTGGCCAAAGCTGTGGGTCATACATTTTGCCAACCCCATTGCATTTGGCGGTTATTTTGAAAGAGCTGAACCGACTTTGAGCAGTGTCTATCTTTTGACAGGTTACACTGTGGCAGAGTTTTTCTTTCAAGTAAATAGCCAGTGTCTCCGAGTCTAAGTCAGGCGAGAATTTTGTAGCGAAAACACTCACCAGCTTAGTCTTTATAACTTGTATGTTTCACCCAGCGCTGGTTCCAACAATGCCACTTGTCTTTTTCTCTCTGGGAGGATTCAGACGGGGTTTGTACTGTATGGTAGCATTTCCAGTGACATGTTTTAGACGGCGGCCCTCCTTTACTACGTAGCTCCACATAGGTGACCGTGGCGTTAATCCAGCCGCGCTGCCATTCAGCTCCGTGTTCGCGGCTCCATCAGCTGCACTGGTATCCAGGACCGAGGCTCCAATCGCCTGAGTTACACTCTCCACACCCTGGCTTGGCGCCTCCTCGCTGATTTGGGGATTCCAGGGCGCACCCCCTCTGCTTAGACCAGGTTGCTCAATCACGTACAAGCGTTGGTTTATATTGGGATGGCAGGTATGCCATCCCGCCAAGTTGCGCCTTGGCGTATTTTTCCTGCCGCCTATCCCACTAACAATATGTCTCCCCATTGGACATTTCACTGACACCAGCCAAATCTTCACCTACACGACCCAATCAAAAACGCGCATACACACGCAAAATACCCATACCTTTTTACTCTGAAACATTTCCAGTTTAAACAGCTAGTCTGCCTGTGGCCTAGTGGGCAAGGTTACAGTCTTGGGAACACGGGGTCGTAGGTTCAAGCCCAGCTAGGAACACGTTTCTTTAACCTGCTTCGACCCTCACTAATAATTGTCTACTAGCCTACTTATCAATTATTGCTTTTGCACCATATCTACCCGCCGTTCACCGTTCAGTTATTAACCGGCTACAATATTGCTAAGCCATATGCATTATGACTTACCGTCTGTACGTTCAGTTATTAACCGGCTACAATATTGCTACGCCATATGGATTCAATGGGAGCTCTTCTGTGCTTACTGGCCTGTGTTCTTCTTTAAAACCACCAGCAGGTTTGCTAATGATATTTCACGCATTGCATAGCTATGGCATGGTGCTGCACTAACAAAGTCACAGACTGGTAAACCTCCGGTTTAAGGCTTGAATCCCGACTTGCCCTCAGGCAGATCATTTCCTCTTTTACACTAACGTTTTCTTACGCTTATATTTTCTTTACCAAAACTCACTCACGGCCACCCATATGCATTTCATGACGGCAAATGTATTCCTTTTATTAAAAAGTTACACCAGTTCACCACTGTGCCATTTCTACTAACTATATTTCTTCACTTGGCTACCGTACAAAACCTTCTTATCAGCAAATGCCACGTTTCTACATTCATGTTACCTCGCCCTGTTCTCTATCTAGCCTCATAGGCTACAAACAATTACTACGTATGTACGTTCTGCAACTCCGCATTAAAACATTACATTTAAAATCATGATTAACTCATAAGTATAACTACTAGCACTGAACATGAGAAAAACACATTAGTGCAATAGATTGCACACGTTATTTAACCCTCCACTTCAACAACTAACGTTAAATACAGACTGTTATATATACCGTTTGATAAGGAAACTAAGCTCGCTCATGGTCACTTCATTTACTTCATTTACGCACTATAGTCTGTGATCATGTCAACCTTCACCTACATGCCCATTCTGCTAAAAAAACATATTGTTTCAACTACGCAATTTCATCATTTCGCCTAATTTATCTCACACTGTTGTTATTTTCTCATATGCAAAGCCTGCTGGGACATATGCGTCCGCTCCTATTCTCCACTATCAACTTTTCCGGTTCTAGCTTAACAAAACAGTAAAGAGGATTCCTACCTGCAGATAAGCCTATCAAAATGCCTTATAAACCTTACAAACACTAAAAGTGCATCTTCACGAAATAACACACAACGGAGCAGGACAGAAGGGTACACAAGTTGCTACCTAGGCAGCTCTAATTCTACAGGCTTGCTGATTCTTTTGTCAATCAAGGCTCGTTGGATGCCCGTCAAATCCGTGAGTAGCCTACATAGCTACACTGCCCATATTTCACCTTTTCTGATGCGTTTACAATTACGCCACCGCACCATTTGTCACAGCCACTGTTTTACATATATAGCAAACCGAAACTTCTAAACGTACACGCTCATCAGACTGTACAAATTCACACAAGGATAGCCATAATCCACAACCGTTTCTTACAGGGTCACTTCGCATTTCTCACTCTCGTAATAAAACGCTTTGCAAAAAGAAATGATATCTCATAAAAAAACACGTTTTCAACGTACAAAAATGCCAAGTTACTCACACATACAAGACATACACCGTCAATAACTCATTCATTCAGACTGCCAAAATCCAGGCCTGCCATTAAAAGTATTGATATCAAAATGACGCCAAGTTACGGTACTACAAACAATATAGGCTATCTTGCCTCACCGAAATTTAATAACATGTATTCCAAAGCAATGCTAATATTTCCCCAATTCCCCGCTGTTACCGTATGGAGATCATCGCAGATATTTGTCTGTACAAACATAGCCTGCTTCATGGTAGAAATTTCTGTGCCTAGACGTTCGATTTTCCCAAGCAGGCAAGAAACGTCAAGGCTGTTGAATGTCACAGGCGGAAGTTCGTCTAAGTAATGAGACACAAGGCAAGGGATGTTTTCACCAGCCTCGTTAAGTAATTTCAAACAACTCTTAACATTATTTACGTCTTTCTGCGGCCCTTTATGTACTATAAAGCGTTGAGTGGAGCTTGGACAGAGTTCGAAAATAACTTTCTTGGAACTCTCAATCCACTACGACCCGAAGTGGTTCACAGCCAGTAAAATAATGTCGTCCTGGCTCAGAGTTTTCATTTTTACGGCGAGGAAGTTTAAAAGTTCATCTTCCACAATGATTTTGCCATCGACAGACGTGTAGATCTCTGGATTTATTCGAGATTTACTCACAGCAGCAGCACCTCTACCCGCTGCTTCCGCATCACTGTGAAGTGCTTTGAAATGGTAAAAAGTGCTAACTATACAAATGCAATCCAATATTAGTCAGTCCCAGTGCAGCCTCTGTGTTTCTCAGCACTGCAGTATCATCACCAGCATATGCTGTCAGAGAGAGAACAGAGTTATCCGTGCCCCTTGCCTAAAGCTGCACCCCAGCTGTGCAGATCTATGCAGTTTTGAGACATCTCTAGTAACGAGCTCCATCTGCTCTTACAATTCAATTAATAATTCATTGTATTTGTAGAGCTATTCATCGGATGTCTGAGTGCTTTGCAGAGGGAGAACCTCACCTCAGCCACCATCACTGATATGGAGCACCAGCTTAGGTGATGCACAATGGCCACAATACATTCAAATGCAAACCCAACATGAATGAGGTGGAAGGGATTTACTTCCCTATTTCATAGTAGCAGTAAGGCCCTGCAACTGCACAGTATATAATTACCTTATTCACAATGCAATCACAGAGCTACACTATACAACCAAAAGTATCTGGACACCCCTTAGTCTGGGGCTGTTTTTCATGATTTAGACTAGGCCCCATAGTTCCAGTGAAAGCAAATCTTAATGCTACAGCATACAATCACATTCTAGACAATTATATGCTTCCCCAACAGTTTGGGGAAGGCCCTTTCCTGTTTCAGCATGACAATGCCCCTGGGCAGACAGTGAGATCCATATAGAAATGGTTTTGTCGAGAACGGTCTGGAAAAATTTGATAAGCCTGCACAGCGCCCTGGCCTCAACCTTATCCAACACCTTCAGGATCATTTGGTAAGCCAACTGCGAGCCGGGCCAAATTACCCAGTCAGTGCCCAACCTCACTAATGCTCTTCTGGTTGAATGGAAGCAAATCTCTGCAGCAATGTTCCAAAATGTAGTATAAAGACTTTCCAGAAGCCTGGTGGTCGTTATTGCAGCACAGGGTAGACCCACTCCATATTATTGGCCATAATTTTGGATGAATTGTTGGATGTCAGGTGTCCACATACTTTTGGCCATATAGTGTATTTCAAGCACATAAAGACTACCTAACAGGGATTTAGTGACACAGCTCTCAAAACAAGTGATGCACCTTGTACTATACTCACAGATACACCTAAACAAAACAATAAGCTATGCTCACAGAGATATCTCACACTCACTGTACAACTGTACCTTGACACAGAATGCTACCTCAAAAACTGTTCCACTCACAAAGTGACCTCACACACAAAACCATCTTCACAGAGCATCTACATCTTGAATACACAAAATGACCAAGCCACAGTACTTATAGCTACCTAAGAAGCAGTTGCACACAAATAAATATTGGAAGAGCTACAGTATCTCTGCTCTGTAGCCCACATCTCGCCCTTATGTGCTTTTACTGCATCTTTTTTCAGAGCACGCAAGAAGTGCCCTAACATGGGGCCACAGGCAGGAGTTCACTTACATTTTGTTCTGTGGCCTGCAGTTGTAATGAATGAGGATTCCTATTTCTTTTGGTTGCAAGTTCAACATCACAAAGCTAAAGGCTGGATGGTTATCTCCTCTGAGGACAGTGGAAAGAGAGCATGTCTTTATGTTTGAACCCACAATCACCAGAACTCCATTTGCTTTGCATACTATATGCAACATAGTCTATGCCTTGTCAAATGCACATAACAAAAATAACAAAAATTATATATATATATTTTTTAAACATAGGAAGTTAACCAGCTTTTCTGGCATTACTTTTTCAGTTTCATGAAACGTACACTATCAGTATAATTACACTACACCGAAATACAGAACAGTGGAAAACATCACAAGACTGGAATTTAGTGCAATGCATTACAGTACAGCACACCAGAGGAAAGTGAAGAGGAACAGAAGAAAACCGCATAGATTTTGTACTGTTTGTGTTTTTATAAATTCTGTATGTGTAAGTGTATGCATATGTAATTGTGTATACATCAGTGGCGGCTGGTGACTCAAAAAATTGGGGAGGACAGGAAGAAAACCAACCCACGGCGTACACTAGTTGGCTACTTAACATAACTTGAACATAAGTAAGTAGAGATATGTTCAAATGTAGCAATATCCAACTAGCAACCTAATGCAAACTTACTATACAATTAAGGTAAGTAATGCACCCAAAGTTTTTCCCGATCTTCCATAAGGAACAAATATCATATTATCATTTATACAACGGCTTGGCTGAATACTCGATTCTGACTAGTCCAATGGTGGGCATTATTTCTCAGTAAAGGGACACCTCGGCCTTTTAACAGTTCTAAAATCAATGCACTACAAAATCCACCATTCTAAAGCAGTTTAAACAGCAACATTATTCATTCGCTTTTGACTTGTTGTTACATCCCCTCCCCTTTTCAATATCCAATTTCCCAATTGATGGCAATGTTGAATCACATTTCTAGTTACTGCTGCTAGCTTTATTTATGGTTGCCAGCCATCGTGCAAATCGGAATCGTTCCTCATTTGGACAGTAGAATAGGCGTTCCGCATTGAACTCATGGCTACAGGACGCATTTTCATCCATATTTTCGTAAACGATTGCATTTATAGTAACCGCTGTTTTGAATACAATTCAATAGTTAGCTAGCTAGCTAGCTGGGATAACAAGCATGCCGTGAGACCATTCTGACCTAAAACAAATAATTTTAATATTGGCTAGGTGACAAGTGACGGCGAACCTGTCATAAAGCTAGCTGGCATTAAAAACCCGTTTCAGAGGGTCTTAGAAAAACGTTATGTCTACATTGCGCAACCACAACATTTAAAAAGTAAGATAGTATAAATATGAAACTAACCAACCATATATAGTCATTGTTGGTAACCCGTTGTATAAGTGGAATAAACCCCTCCGGGCTGTCCCGTTATTGGAAAATAATGTAGCCTACTTCGGGGCTGGTTTGTAGCGGAGTGTAGCACAGTGGGTAAGGAACTGGGCTTGTAACCGAAAGGTCGCAGGTTCGATTCCTGGGTAGGACACTGCCGTTGTACCCTTGAGCAAGGTACTTAACCGAAATTGCTTCAGTATATATCCAGCTGTATAAATGGATACAATGTAAAAAATGCCATGTAAAAGTTGTGTAAGTCGCTCTGGATAAGAGCCTCTGCTAAATGCCTGTAATGTAATGTAATGTAATGGTTAAGCGACCCTACATTATTTTCCAATAACGGGACAGCCCATCGTGGTTTATTCCTTACATATCATATACATATCATAGGATGAAAGGGGCCAGGTGAACGAGAGGGAAAGACACATCTAATCACTGCGGGCTCTGGATGGGAATTAACCTCATGTGTGCATAATGTGTCACTAGAATTAGCATTTTTGATCACGGTTATCTGTGGAGCTGGTCGTCCAGCAGTCTTGATCCTCATCTGCTGCGTAATCCAAACTGTGGAATGGCTGTGACAACAAATAATCCACAAGATGTTCTTCCCCATCCCACTCTCTGCGTCTGCGTCCATGCCTCTCTGTGACCCCCTCACTCATGCGTTAATTGCCTCGTTAGCAATAGCAGCACCACTCTCCTCAAAATCCATTCTCGCCGTTAGCTCAGTCCTTCAGGGCTGCTACAACAAGCTAACTGGTGCGTTGGCTAACGCAAGTAGCTAGCTAGTACTGCTCATTAAAAAAAGGGAAACGTAAATCTAAAAAAAGGAAATTTGGACAACATCCTCTGCCTCTATGGACCAGCCTCCTCTGGTTGAAAAGGCTTAAATAAAATCTAATTTTTTAGTGATGTGTTTTAAAAATAGTTCACAATTTGCACGTTATAATACAATACAGTGGTAGAGAATTGAAGATGAAATTTGGAAATTATCATTGGACCAACGCGATGTCAATATTGTATTCTGGTTGTTGATTGGTTAGGGAGGACATCCTTCCTTGGAGCATCATTTTACGTGTTTTGGCCAATAAGAGATTAGCATGAAAAAAATTGAAGTATATTAAATTGATATAAATGATCCCACCCTAAGGAGGACAGCAGGAGCCTGTCCTCCTCTGCCCCCACCACCACTTAACACAGACTGTCCTTTCCTCTCTTGCCTGCCCTACAGGTGTCGCTGTTGAAGCATTTTAATCAGAATTTCAATGATGGATTTTTTCCAAAGAAGAGAGAAAAAATATTTTATAAATGATACTGAGATTTGGTAATGGTTTATTTCAACCAATTACTCTTTTTTATATTTTGATCTCCCACTTGCCTCTAAAAAATAGAGGAGGAGCAACCTCTATGGACCAGCCTCCTCTGGTATACACTGCCTGTGTAAAATGTGCATTCTGCATGTGTGTAGGTGTGGTCATGCTTGAAAGATTTCCAGTGTTAATTCAACTTTAAAAGAGTTTATGAGTCCAGCATGGACCACATGTACAAAATAAAATAAGAATGTTTCTCTGTGGCCTACTATTGGATGACATCCATATTGTTTTCCCCCTGGATAGATGGATTTGCGCGCCCTCCGCCCCCTGTTTCTCCACATTTTCTCTCCTCACAGACTCTGAAGTTTCCCAGCTCCTGCTCACCCACCGCCCTACCACCTGTGCCCTCAACCCTATCCCGTCATCTCTCCTCCAGGCAATCACGCCAGACATCCTCCCATTTGTCACCTCCCTCGTAAACTCCTCCCTATCTTCTGGATGTTTCCCCTCATCCTTTAAGAGGGCCCACATCACCCCGCTGCTGAAGAAGCCCACACTAGATCCTTCAGTCATTCAGAACCACCTCCCGGGATCTCTCCTCCCTTTTCTATCCAAAACACTTGAACGTGCTGCATCTAACCAACTCTCTGCTTTCTTCTCTCAGAATAATCTGCTTGACCCCCACCAGTCTGGCTTCAGGCCTGGCCACTCGACAGAGACTGCACTCCTCTCGGTCAGTGAGTCACTCCATGCCGCACGAGCAGCCTCCCTCTCCTCTGTCCTGATTCTTCTAGACCTCTTCACTGCATTCGACACTGTGGAGCACTCCATCCTCCTGTCCTCCCTGGCAGCAACAGGGATCTGTGGCACAGTCCCCTCGCCACCGGAGTTCCCCTGGGCTCAGTCCTCGGTCCCCTTCTCTTCTCCTTATACACCAGATCCCTTGGCCCTGTAATCTCTGCCCATGGCTTGTTCTATCACTGCTATGCTGACGACACACAACTCTTTTTCTCCTTCTCCCCACCGGACACACAGGTCCCTGCCCGCATCTCCGCTTGCCTGAGGGACATCCAGAGCTGGATGGACAATCACCACCTGAAGCTCAACCCGGGAAAGACGGAGCTAATCTTTATTCCTGCTCTAAACTCTCCCCTCCTCGATTTTTCCATTTCCCTAGGGGACACCTTAGTGACATCATCACCCTGTGCCAAGAATCTCGGAGTGGTGATGGACAACAGGTTGTCCCTCTCCAAGAACATCGCAGCAGTAAGCCGGGCATGCAGATTTTTCCTGTATAACATCCGGAGAATCCGCCCCTTTCTCACCACCTACTCAACCCAGCTCCTGGTCCAAGCAATGGTACTATCCCGCCTGGACTACTGCAACTCTCTTCTGGCTGGACTACCGGCATCTGCCATCAGACCCCTGCAACTCATTCAGAATGCTGCAGCTTGTCTGGTCTTCAACCTCCCCAGACACTCCCACGTCACTCCCCTGCTCACTACCCTCCACTGGCTGCCTGTTATAGCTCACATCAAATTTAAAACATTGGTCCTAGCATACCAGGCAGTCAAGGGATCAGCCCCAGCATACCTCCACAAGATATTCAAACCCTACATGCCAGCCAGACCCCTCCGTTCTGCTACCTCAGGACGCCTGGCACCTCCCCCTCTTTGCACCTGCGCTTCCCGAACACGTCTCCTGTCTGTTCTGGCCCCACGATGGTGGAATGACCTCCCCGTGGAGGCCAGAACAGCTGAGACACGGACCCACTTCAAGCGACGACTGAAGACTCACCACTTCAGGCTGCACCTCTCCCCATCCCTCCCTACCTCCCTGTAAATGACTGTAAGCTTAGGGTTGTAACTAGGTAGCTGTTTTGTAGGTGACTTAGTTAATGCACCTGTCTTAACTACTGCTTGTATTTTTGCATAGACTGCGTTGTTGCTGTTCTCGTTTGTGTTAGTGTTAAACAGCTTAACCTTCAGGGTCCAAGTTGAACTATGCGGTTGTTCCCTGCACTTGGACTTGTACTTCTCTCCAGGGTTTTCGTCATACTTGTTCCTGGTTATGGTTATACACTTTGTTGTACGTCGCTCTGGATAAGAGCATCTGCCAAATGCCTGTAATGTAATGGATCTGTCTTGCACCTGCCCTGTTGCATGCATGGCATGACATTGCCACACCCTTCCCACTATTGGACCCTTATAAAGCAGTCTGTTGTAGGGGCAGCCTGAAAATCACCATACCAACCCCATTGGTTGCGCATTCAGAGTTCAGAGTGACAGTTTCACTGAAAATATTATTAGCTTCCACAGTGTCGAATTAATGACAATTACACAAAACAACAGAAGGGCTCATTGGAACATTGCACGCTGGTGTGAAATATCAAGTGTGGCATGATTGTAATTGAACTGAAATTAATCAATTATTCAAACGATACCCTGTACACTGCTGCTTGGCCCCTCAGGCCCATGAGGTTAGTAAGGACTAAAGGAGAGGAAGGTGAGGGACGTGTGTGTGAGAGAGATAGAGACAGGTTGTGTTTGTGTGCGGTCATAACAATATGTGGGGTACTCACAGGGTGTGAAAGTGTGTAGGTACTCACTGGAAGGTATAGGGTGTGAGGTTGTGTAGGTACTCACAGGAAGGTATGGGGTGTGAGGGTGTGTAGGCACTCACCGGAAGGTATGGGGTGTGAGGGTGTGTAGGTACTTACAGGAAGGTATGGGGTGTGAGGGTGTGTAGGTACTCACAGGAAGGTATGGGGTGTGAGGGTGTGTAGGTACTCACCGGAAGGTATGGGGTGTGAGGGTGGGTAGGTACTTACAGGGTGGTATGAGGTATGAGGTGATTGAGGATATAGGTACTCAGGAAGATAGGGGATATATGGCGGAATACTTTGAAGTATAGGGCAGATACTCACAGAGAGGGGTCATGCACAAGGTCTTTGAGATTGATTCCACTGCGGTCTTCAGCAAGATTCCTGAAGCAACTGTCACTCACTGCAGATAGAAAAAGAGATGAAGAGGGAGAGGGAGGGGGGATTACATGAAATGTTGTAAACATTTATGCATAAATTACATTTATACCCAATACGTGAGATGATCTACCCCATACCCTACCCATGCCCAAAATCCAGACACCTGAAGAGGTGGTCTGTTCAATTCTCCAATGTCTGGCACTTTCATCTGGAACTAAACAGTAACATCTGGAAAAAACCTGAAAAATCTGCACTTGCTAGCACTTTTTCAAAGTGCACATATACAAAATCATGCATTAAAACTTGCAGAAAGATGTCATGCCTAAATGTATCATGTGCACAGATGTCAAGTCAGCTTCAGTTTAGAGATTCATTGTAGCACACATTTTAACACACACTTATAGGATTCCCAATTCCCAACCGCAAAGCAAGGATAAAAACCAGGGGTCATCACCGTGTTGGCTTGCGACAGACTTTTTGGTCAAAATACGATTTTTACCACAGACATACAAAACTTGAAGTGGTCAAGTTTTAATTCATTTATTAGTCTCAGAAAACATTAGATTGTCAATATTTTGACAAGAAAATGATTGCAATGTATATTATCATTGAAAAAAAACAACTTTTTTTCCCAATTAATTTTTTTTTGTTGCCACGGACAAGTCTTGCCACGGACAGGTTTGTCCTTGTACGGACACGTTGATGACCCCTGATAAAAACAGCCACTGACACGCAAAAAAATGTGGAAAAGCTTCAAGGGGGTTGTGGCAAGGCTCAGTTTCCAGGAGGAATTCAGGGCAATTACTACTGGTAGTAAGCACACACCTGGATGATGTTAAGAATCAGTCCAGGATTTAATTGTACTTCTTTCCACAGTAGGCGTCTGAGACCGGGGATCCACCACGACGGTGAGAGAGAGCACGTACCATGGAGAAGGCTGAAACCCTTCCACCATATAATTTCATTTATTTTGTCTTTGTTGTTTTGGTTTGTTGTTTTTGCCCAGATCCCGTGAGGGTGACGGGCGAAGGGTTTGTGTTCGTTAATGATTAAGCTCTCTCTTGCGACTCCCAATAAAATGACAGTGATATCTCGAATTTCTGCATCTCCCAGTGTCCAGCTTCTCTGTCCCTACCGTGTGACAGTGTACTCTTTCTATATTTAATCTTTAAAAAATTTTATGAAATTGTAAAAAGGTAATGTCCTGAAATACGTTTTCAAACAAGATTTTGTATCAACAATTCATGAGATGGGATTATTTGGAACACCTTATAGGCTTAATTGATATTCTGGGTACCCATGTCAAAGCCCAGTCCAGACCTTTAACAATTTTCATTATTGTTCTTTATCCCAAATGTTATAAGTCAAGTCATAACAATTCAAATGAGAGAATATTTTTTCATTAGGAACACTTACCATAACTCTGCTTTTTCATTCCTGATTTTATTTAGGAGAAATGCATACCTCTTGCCTCTTCCTGCAGTTGTGGTGCAATTTTACAACAGTTTCTTTTTCTAGACACCACTGCCTCTTGTCTACTGCTTCTTTATCTTCCTGGTCTTCTCCTGTTAACATTACTGCCCATCAACTGGACCTTTCTGACTGAACGCTGCACCTGAAAATCTTAAGGTTCTTTGCCATTTCTGAAATATATTTCTGCTTCTTCTGAAGACTGAAGAAGAATGCCTTTGGGGATCTAAAAGTGTTGTCTACTTGACAAGGATTTAAAGGGTAGACATACTTGCGCATGCATTTCTGTACTTGAAGATCTACTGTTATCATCTTGTAATTGTATATTGAAGTACCCTGTTATTCACAGTCTGTCTTACTACCAACAATCAAATTCAGTACGCTGCATAGTGTTTGGGGCAAAGACATAGTTTCTTGATTTAGCACTGTACTCCAAAATTTTAGATTTGTAATCAAACCACTTACATGCGGTTAAAGTGCGGTTTCAACTTTTATTACAGGGCATTTGAATACACTTTGGTTTCACCACGTAGAAATCACATCACTTTTTATACATTGCCCCCACCACCATTTTAGGGCACCGTAATGTATGGGACAAATTAAATGTTAAGTAATGACATGAAGGTAGTCATGTTTAGTACTTTGTCACCTATCCTTTGCATGCAATGACTTCTTGAAGTTTGTGACCTGTAGACCACACCAGGAGTATCTTCTCTGGTGATGCACTGCCAGGACTATACTGCAGCCCGCTTCAGCTCATTTTGGGGATTAGTTGCCTTAATTTTTATCTTATCTATCTTATCTATTTTTATCTTCACACCTGCCTAATCAGAAGCACATGTGAAGCCATTTGTCTCAAACAGTCTTTGAAACGTGGAGACTGTATAAAAAAGTAGTAAATTCTACATGGTGAAAAATACTCTTTCTAAAAGCTGACAATCTGCAATTCAACCACATGTGAATTGTTTGATTACTAACCTAAACTGTGGACTACAGAGCCAAAAAAAAGGTGTGGTGGGGTGGGCGTGGTTTGAGCGTCGGCTGCAGAGAGAGAGTGTGAGAGGAGCGGCTCTCGGATCCTTCGTCACAACTGTCAGCTGGAGGTAATCAGCGCCGATAATTGTTAATTGTTTAATTGCGTGATTGCCTCTGATTGCTTTCAACAGTGAGCCTTAAAAGCAAGACCGGAAGCCGGAGGAACGGGAGGAGCGCCGGTGAGAAGATGGCTAAAAAAAAACCCTGTCTGTTTAATGTTTGTGCGGGAAAAAGCCAAGGGCTTAAATAAAAGAAACAGGGAAACAGTGTCTCCCGTGAGTGTGTTTTGGACTAGGAGGGGTGGCACTCTTTTGCCACAGTGGTGGCCCGTACGGGGACGAATTAAACACATTGCACAGAGGAGACAACATGGAGCACAGCCAGGAGCAGGGGGAAACGGCACAACCAGTGGTAGCGCTGGCGAGGATGCTGGAGGGGATGGCGGCGATGCAAGAAAGGCAGGCGGCGATGCACGCCGAGCAACTTGAGGCTCTGCGGGCCCAGACCTCCCTACAGACGCAGGCTCTACTGCAGCTGGCTGCTGCGGGAGAAACCAGCTCCCGCGAGCGACAGACCAAACCCCCCGTAGCTCTTCACCTGCCAAAGATGACCCCGGAGGACGATGCGGAGGCATTCCTCGAGGGGTTTGAAGTGGCCGCGAGGGCGAGTCAATGGCCGGAGGAGGAGTGCGGTCGTCCGCCTCCTGCCCCTCTTAACTGGGGAAGCCCAACAAGCTGCGCACAGCTTACCCCCCACCGCGCGGTCGGTCTACATAAACCTGAAGAAGGCGGTCCTTGACCGCCTGGGGTACAGCCCAGAAGAGCACCGGCGACGGTTCCGGCAGACGGCCCTGGCAGGAGAGGACCGGCTATTTGCATATGCCCAGAGACTGCTGGACATGGCGCGACGGTGGCTGCGACCGGAACTCCGGTCAGCCGACGGGGTGGTAGAGCTGGTGACACTCGAACGATTTATCGATGGCCTCCCGGGGGAGACGGCGAATTGGGTGAGGTGCCATCGACCGACCGGGTTGGCGGCCGCCGTCACCCTGGCAGAGGACCACCTGGCGCTCTACCCTTGCGGCCAGTCACAGCAGCAGCAGCAGCAGCAGCAAGGACGGGCAGACACGGCTCCGCACAGGAGAGCCCCTCCTCGTTCCCTTCCTCCCCCCCTTCCTTCCTCCCTTCCCCGTGCCCAAACCCCCTCATTTTCCCGCAACAACCCTTTTTTTCCTGTTTCCCCAGCCCCAGGCTCAGTGGCGGCGGGGTTCGACCCACAGAGAGCTCCTCAGACACCTGGACCGGGGTGTTGGCGGTGCGGACAACCGGGTCACCTGCGCCGCGAGTGCCCGCTCATGGAGGTGGGGCAGGTGGTTCGTGTTGTCGGCCCGCCCACCTCCACTCCCGACCCAGACGGAGCGTACTGTATTCCGGTAAGGATTCAAGGGAGTGAACACCAGGCGCTGTTGGACTCAGGGGCTATGCAGACCATGATTCGACAAAGCCTGGTTCGACCCGAGGCGTTGTTGGAAGCATATATAGGGTATCTATAAGGTGTGTGCATGGGGATTTACACGAGTACCCTATCGTCTCAGTGGAAATTCGGTGTCAAGGAGAAAAACATAAAATAAAGGCTGCGGTTACCTCCCGCCTCTCGCACCCTCTGATTTTAGGCACTGATTGGCCGGGGTTCCGCCAGGCAGCTGGTAAGGTAGGGGGGGTGCGTTCACGACGGGTAGGGCTGTGTGATGTGTGTGCTGCTGTCAGTGGTGACGCGGGGTCGTCCGACGCGGCAGAGGGGGAGCCGGCACCAGTGGAGCCTCCGGGGGAGACTCCGCAGGTACCGGTGTTTCGCCCCATGGAGGATTTCCCACTCGAGCAGTCTCGTGATGACACCCTACGCTTTGCCTTTGACCGCGTGATGTCCATTGATGGTCAACAGGTGCGCCCTGATGCAACACTCACTCACCCGTATTTTGTAATAATTCGGGATAGGTTATACAGAGTGTGTCGTGACACTCAGACTAATGAGGAAGTCACCCAATTGCTGGTGCCTAAAAGCTCTCCGGAAATGGTTTTTCAGACGGCTTATTTTAACCCCATGGCTGGTCATTTAGGGTATGAGAAAACACTGAACCGGATAATGGCCCTTTTCTATTGGCCGGGCATTTGGGCCGACGTGCGTCGGTGGTGTGCATCGTGCCCTGAATGCCAACTAGTAAATTCCCCGGCTATACCAAAAGCGCCGTTGCGCCCCCTTCCGCTAATGGAGGTCCCTTTTGAGAGAGTGGGGATGGACCTCATCGGGCCGTTTGATCGGAGCACGCAGGGATACCGTTTCGTGTTAGTTCTGGTGGATTATGCGACAAGGTATCCCGAAGCAGTTCCTTTGCGCAACATTTCGGCAAAAAGTGTTGCGCAGGCATTGTTTCAAATAATCTCCCGAGTCGGAATCCCGAAAGAGATTCTGACTGACCAGGGCACACAGTTTATGTCACGCACACTACGCGAGCTGTACGGGTTATTGGGCATTCATTCTATTAGAACCAGCGCCAAACGGATGGGCTGGTTGAACGTTTTAATAGAACGTTGAAGTCTATGATCCGGAAGTTCGTTCATGAGGATAGCCGTAATTGGGATAAGTGGTTATCTCCTCTGGTGTTTGCAGTGCGGGAGGTTCCCCAGGCCTCCACGGGATTTTCTCCCTTTGAACTACTGTTCGGTAGGAAACCCTGGGGGATATTGGACCTAGTTAAAGAAAACTGGGAGGAGGGTCCGAGTCCTAGTAAAAATGAATTACAATACGTGCTGGACCTGCGAGCAAAACTCCATACACTGGGTAAGTTGTCACAGGAGAATTTGCTCGAGGCGCAGGCACGTCAGAAACAGCACTACGACAGAGGAGCTAAACTACGGCAATTTTCACCGGGAGATAAAGTTCTTGTGTTACTCCCTACCTCTAGTTCTAAATTACTCGCCAAGTAGCAAGGGCCCTTTGCGGTCACACGGCGAGTGGGGGAGGGTGACTATGAGATAGAGCGTACTGATAGAGAGGGGGCAAAACAGATTTATCACCTCAATCTCCTGAAAGCGTGGAAGGAGGTGGTGGCTGTCTCTCTGGTTACGGTGGATAAGGAGAGAGATGAGCTGGGGCCGGAGGTACCAAATTCATCCAATCAGATCTCAACCCGTTCAGATGACCATCTCACCACCGAATCAGAGAACAGACCTTGCCTTGTTGCAAAAGCGTTTTGCTGATGTGTTTTCCCCCATACCAGGACGCACGCACCTCATACACCACCACATTGACACTTCCCCGGGGGTGACGGTGCGGACCCGCCCCTATAGGTTGCCGGAACACAAAAAGAAATTGGTTCAGGCAGAGATAAAGGCAATGCTAGAGCTGGGGGTAATAGAGGAATCCCACAGTCCCTGGAGTAGCCCCATTGTGCTGGTAGGTAAGCCTGATGGGTCTATTCGCTTCTGTGTGGATTATAGAAAGGTAAATGAAGTGTCACGGTTTGATGCTTATCCAATGCCTCGGGTCGACGAGCTCTTGGATCGGCTTGGCACGGCTCGATTTCTTTCGACGCTGGATTTAACCAAGGGTTACTGGCAGATTCCCTTATCTGCCAAATCTAAGGAGAAAACGGCTTTCTCCGCTCCGGATGGTTTGTACCAATTCAGGACACTTCCGTTTGGGTTATTCGGGGCCCCTGCCACCTTTCAGCGCCTAATGGATCGGGTAGTGCGTCCGCATGCTGGTTATGCTGCTGCCTATCTGGATGATGTAATCATCCATAGCAGCAGTTGGGAGCAGCATTTGCAGCATGTGGGGGCAGTGCTCGAATCCTTAAGGCAGGCAGGGCTCACGGCTAACCCAAAGAAGTGTGCTATTGGCCGAGCGGAGGTACGGTATTTGGGGTACCACTTGGGAAGTGGACAGGTGCGGCCTCTAGTGGACAAAACCGCTGCGATTGCAACCTGTCCCCGACCCAAGTCAAAAAAAGAGGTAAGGAGGTTCTTGGGGCTGGCCGGCTATTACAGAAGGTTCATCCCGGCATTCTCGGAGCTAACGAGCCCCCTAACTGACTTAACCCAAAAAGGTGCCTCAGATCCGGTCCAGTGGACGGAACCGTGCCAGCGGGCGTTTGTGAGGGTAAAAGAAGCTCTCTGTGGGGAGCCGCTCTTGTTCACACCTAACTTCTCTCTCCCTTTTGTTTTGCAGACCGACGAGTCGGACAGAGGGCTGGGGGCGGTTTTGACCCAGCAGGTGGAGGGAGTCGACCGCCTCGTGCTGTACATAACAGCCGAAAACTGTCACAACGGGAGGCGAAGTACAGCACGATGATCCATAGACCGGGTGCACGGATGGTCGTGGCGGACTTCCTCTCTCGCCCCCAGGAGGGGGGGAGGGGGGGGGGGGGGGGGGTTGGTCATCGGCTGGATGGCTCCCCGGCCTAAGTCGGGCGGTGGGGGTATGTGGTGGGGTGGGCGTGGTTTGAGCGTCGGCTGCAGAGAGAGAGTGTGAGAGGAGCGGCTCTCGGATCCTTCGTCACAACTGTCAGCTGGAGGTAATCAGCGCCGATAATTGTTAATTGTTTAATTGCGCTGATTGCCTCTGATTGCTTTCAACAGTGAGCCTGGGGTTTTTAAAAGCAAGACCGGAAGCCGGAGGAACGGGAGGAGCGTCGGTGAGAAAACGGCTAAAAAAAACCCTGTCTGTTTAATGTTTGTGCGGGAAAAAGCCAAGGGCTTAAATAAAAGAGCACGGAAGTACTAGTAACGGAAACAGTGTCTCCCGTGAGTGTGTTTTGGACTAGGAGGGGTGGCACTCTTTTGCCACAAAAGGCTTTGTCCCAAACGTTGTGAAGCTCACTGCATGCTGCTTATTTTTCTGTCTGCCTACTACACAAATATATACACAGGCTACAAAAAATGCTATCAAGGGTGACCTACAAACAGGCTATTCAAGGACTTGCCAATTGCTGTAGTTCCTCAAACTCAGGTTCTGGAAGGGAAGGCTGCAGTGCCTGCAGTTGTTTGCAGTTTCCTTGAAATCAGTGGCCAATTAAGGTCTTGAAAACAAGGTATTTCGGCGCCAATGAGTGACTTTGCTATTTCAGTGTTGAAACACACCAAAAACCAGCAGACACTGTGGCCTACAGTACCTAGCAGGCGTCTTACTTTCAAACCAGAAATGGTTGCTAACTCCACATCAGGGGTCTGACACTTCACAGTGTGCAGTAAAATGTTCAGCATTAAATCAACTATTTCAGAGTATATATGGTCCGTATTGGACTCATATGTACTCTGTTACCCTTGCTGCAGTGTAGAGCCGCGTTTCCACCGCAGGAACTATACCCCGGAACTAGGAACCTTTTGATGAACTCAGTGCATTTCCACCGCAGGAACTAGAGCTTTATTTTACCCCCCAAAAGGTTCCTGCTCGGGGGGTAGTACTTTCCGAAAGTACAGGAACCTTTTGGGTGGAGCTTGCAGCGCTGAACATTTCTGATTGGTCGAGTACTCGCATCATTTTTTTGTGTTTTTTGTTTTCAGGCGCCATGTTTAAAAATATGCAGGCGCAAACCAATTTATTTTCATAATAACTTCAAATCAAACTTGTATGTTATGCGGCGCAGTAGCCCACTTTTGGTTATAGCCTGCCAACGTCTTGGAATTATAACGTGTGCTCTTCTGCTCTTTTCTTGCTTTAGTATTCGTTTTATAAAATGCTAAGCATTCGTGCTGGGACAGCATATTGCGTACTAAAACATTCAAACCGATTAATTCGGTTGCTGAATATTTTCTTCCGGATTTTCTTTGTTAGCCATTGTAATTGACTCAAAACGTTTGATACAGTTATGTGAGGTATGCGGTAGTTCTGCGTAATTAACATTGGTGATACAGCACACTTCGCTGCTCGGCTTAGCAGTAACTTCGAAGGAAAGCAAACGGTGGCTGTACCACTACTAATTTACATTTTCACGCAAGTCCGAGTTTTCGTTCTATTCTTGTCATTTTGCGATTAGCCTATATGGAATTGACGACGAGAAAGTAATCAAACAGCAAATTGTTTACAACGTGTACAGAAGAAATCATATGACAGATGGACCGACGACAACGTCGCTTTTTCATACGTCAGTGGGCTAATTTGCCTAATCTTCGCGGTACTTTAGACCCCGGTGGAAACGCAGACAACCATTGGCTGAAGGAACCTTTTAGTTCCTGGTAAAGTAGTTCCGGGTAATTTTGGTGGAAACGCGGCTTAAGTAACCATTTCTGGTGTGAAAGTCCTCTTCAACAAAACAACTCCAGCAACCAACCCCCCTCACCCTACGCGGACATGCAACTTTGAAGTAAGTAATTACAACTAGGATGGCAGGTATGTTAACCCACCAAGTTACACCTTGGTGGGGCAGCATTCCCTATACCTATACAGCACAAAGAGGTTGGCACTTTTACGGGTTTTCTTTAGAAATAACCACAGTGACTACAGACTCTCAGCCCTTTATAACATTAACGTCTGTACCTTCTTACTTCATGTCAACAGACAGAATTCTCAAATAACTTCACACATTCACACAATGAAGCACCAAACTTGTTTTGTTTTTGTGTTTTTTCCAAAAAAAACACAAACTGTTTTTTGCCAGATTACAGATCACAAATGCTCCAAGCGCACAAAGAATACTTCCCATTGGACAATTAGCTACATCAGTCAATAAAAACATCAGATATACACGCAAAATGGACATGTGTGCTGCACACACGTTCTTAAAAAACTTTGCCACCCCCACAGCCAGTTCGCTAATAGCTCATTGATAATGCCTATGAGACTTTTGGATAAGTGAGCGGAAAATGTTCAAATCCCACCTCAGACTCGTTACACTGGCTTGCTTGCTTAATAATTGGGTAAAAAAAAACATTGATATTGTTTTTGCAACTGTATAATCTTTCTGGGAAACTCATTTGTATTTCTGAAATACATTCTCTACCACACTCTTAAAACCAGAAACACTTGTCTACCTTCTTTAAAAGAACAAGTAAACAACAACATTAAAGTCCTATCTGACAGTTAACACTTCAACCGTGAGACCCAGGAGCAAAGCAGAACAATGTTACCGCTGCTCTTATTTTAACAGGAAAGGAGAGGAAAATACATTTTAAGGACAAGCTGAAAATAGGGACATGCTTGTTATAGATTACTTTTTTGTGTGTATTTCAGTGAAATGTACATCTATAAACGGTTATTCAACTAACTTTGTGGACAGACTGTGAAACTTAACAATAGTCAGTTTTGAGTACAGTCTAACGTCATCCATGTTAGTTTCACTTAGGATATAGGGGATAAATGTAACGCATCATAAATGTAACATGGTAAATTACTTTTTGTTCACTGCTGCTACAGTCCTCATTTGAGGATTGTATACGTGCAATTTTGTCCTATACATAATAATTAATGGAAAAGAAACAGCATTTACCACATGCTATTTTGCTATTTGGTTTTGTGTTTGTTTTTAATGCAAAGAGAATTGTTTTAAATTAGAATATATTCAAGGAAAATAGAGTGTTACAGTGATTACATCTTTTTGTGGGCCAACTCTGGAGTCACTTCTGCCTTGGGTTCCCTCGGCAAATTTCCCATTCATTTTTCCATAGGCATTTCATTTTCTGTAGAAAATAAGGTCTGTGGTATGTCGAAGAGAGTTTCACATACAAGAAATTACACCTCATTAATATCTCAACCGTGAATTTAGAAGCAGTTATGTGCTTTAAATAAATAAGTTGCTAAAAAGTTTCTATGTTGAAACTACAACTGTTGTCACATGCAGGCGGGCTAGTATGGAAACTTGAGTGGCAGTTGCCTGACACCATGATATGTTAACAAAAATAGTTATTAATTATTCAACGGTTTTTACTGACAGAGGTCAAAGTGTGCAATGATTTAAAAATGATAATAAATCACTTAGCAGGTTTTGGTAATGGCCAGGTGCGAATGTCTCGCACTCTCCTCTGACATGCATTTGAGCTACTGTATGTCGACCTTCTAATTTAATTAATTCATTAATTAATCCCACTATCTGTGGTCTGTTGCTGCTGTTTCAATGTCATTAAAATCATTTTTCCTGAAATATATTGGCTTGTGCAAATGTATCGTCAATTGATTCTCAGTAGCATTGGATCCTACAGTAGCCTACAGTGTGAATATAGTTTATTCCACCGAATATTTGATGTTGGATCGTTCAGTTGCTAAACAGCCTGCCAGAGGAGAGACAGACACATTTGTATCTGCATTTTGTTAGGTTAGGGTGATAAAACAAACAAAAACGACTTCACACTTCTCTCACGAAAGAGTTGACCAGCCGTGTTTTGGTATGGCTATCTTCGCAGGTTCTGTATCTTCACTGGGCAGTGGTCAAAAGAAAACGTGTTTTCACACGTGCAATGATTTTAAAAATGGTACTCCATTTTTAGAACTCCACCTCCAACATATTTTCAGTTTTTCAAACAAATTGAGACTGCTTTTCTCGGTGTGATGGTAATACTCTTGATAATTCCGATACAACTGTTTTGAAATTGATTCAGTTTGAAGAACTAATTATTTCAAGAACACAGTTTCACAACATACGGTTTCAAAAAAATTGGTTTATTAAGGTTAAATAAAATTATCTAGGTTAATTAAGACAAATTAATAACTTAATATTCTGGGGTGGCAAACTCATAACAAGATGAATTGAATGGAAAACGGAAAATAAGTTTACATTTTATTTTTACAGTGTACAGACAAAGTAATTACAAAAAGTGAAGTAAAAAAGAGAATAGGTAAAACAAATCTCTTTACATTTCCTCAGACATAGAAAAACAGTCTGGTCTTCCTCAGGAGTTCATTAACCCAGTCAATGAACATCCTGGTCTCACATTCACTGAAGCCATGAAACTTCTCTGCCAAGACGTTCAGCAAGTATTCTTGTAGGTTTCTTGACAGCTCCCACTTCCCGCCTGTACCCGTCCAATTGGTGTTGCAACACCAAGAGTAATATTTCTCTGTGTCGACTGCAGCTTGGAACAGGAAACAGCCGTAACAATTGGAGTGCCCACCGGATAGCTGGCTTATCCTGCGCTCTCTCAGCTGGGATGACCATGTCGGGATGCTGTCTCTTGAGTCAACTGAGCAGTGTTGGCGGATATGGTGGAGAGGCTGACATGAGCAAGGTTGCTGCAGTTGCTGGTGCTGGCGGGGTCCGTGCAGCTGCCAGCTCCTATGCCAGTTTCTGGTTCACTGCCACCAGCTCTACGACCTGATTCTGTATATCAGCCTGCAGAGATGTAATCTCTACCTGGTGTCGCTCTGCCATGGCAGAAAACATTGCTGCTGCTACCAGCTACGCTGTTTTCAGGGCCAGCAAGAGAGACAGGTCTTCCTCCTTGCTGACTTTTGTTGCAGAGTACAGTTGCCAGTAATCGTTAAAATAAAATAACAATAAAAAACTGTCAAGGAAATGGGTATGGTTCATGAGCAAAATTAGCTTATAAAATTTTAGTTGTTCAATCAAAAAAAAAAACGAACAGTTTTTTAGCAACAAAACGCTTGGCTGGAGTGGGTGACTGCCCTTAGCAGGGCAGGAGCACTGACAGACTTTGGGTCTGTTTTCTGGCACTGCCATTCTGCGTCGCCTGTAAAAACTCTTTGTTTCCATTAGGTTGCAGGGTATGCTAGTAATTACATAATGACAGTGATGGTGATGGTGATGATTAATAGCTCCAGGTAGGCTACCTTATATTACAGGCATATCAATCTGGACTCCACCCACCTGCAAGGACCCGGTTGAGACCACCCTGACCTACACCACCTACTGTACAAGCTATAAAAGGAGTATAAAAGGTGATGTCCTATTATTATCTGTTCTGTATGACCTATAGCCTACATCAAGCTTTCATTGCACAAGACTCTTGTTCACAGATGAAAATGGCTAAGATCAACATGCGAACAAGCATATCCATCATAAAAGCATGCGGGAAAGGGGTTACTCAACTTATATTGAGTTTTTTTAACACCCATACGTTCAACCAACACCAAAAAAATGATAAACCTCTTAATTAGTAGGCTAGCTGGCAAGTATTTACTATCACAAACAAGTAATAACTATAAAGTCTCCTTTTTCACCATAGTTAAGAAAGAACGATGACAAGATGTTGCTGGCTGTAACATATTCTACCTAGGAGAACCTCCTTGTGGTACAACATTGACATTTTCATCACAAACAAGCAGTTTTGGCTGCTGGTTGACGGCTGGGTCAGACCACGGTTACCAGGTTCAGTTGTTCTCTAACCTAAATGTAGATATGGCATCTAAAAATGCAGCTAAAAGCACAAACAGCACAATTCCTTCAGCAAGTGACATTTCAGTGACGTTTCCTTCTGATGTCTACGACGGCCATTGCGACCATGACATCTATTTTGCCTTTTTGTATAGCCATTTCCGTGGATAAATTTGCATTTATTATTTTTTTCTGTTAAAAAGATTTAACTCGTATCCAGGGAGATAGCCAACTACTTAAAAGTTAGATGACATTTGTAGCTGTTTACTAATACGATCACATTTCAGGCTGGAAAATAACCCTGATTAATCAAAGAAACTGTTTTATAATTTTTATTGCCTCCAGATGTATTCAGGTGGCAGCGTCAGCATAGCAACGGATGCTGTAACGAAACTTAAAGTACGTCACAATGGCTGTAACAGGATGGCAGGCCGTTTTAACATTTAATCGAACCACACTCCTATCTGTAATTACATTTCAGATATCCATAATAGCATTTCTCCTAGTCAAAATTGTATTCTCACTAGTCAGAATGGTAATTGACTAGTAAAAATGTCATTTTGGATATGTACAATTTCAATTTTACTAGGAAAAATACAATTGTGGACATCTGTATAAATATTGTGGATATCCATAATTGCAATTCTTCCTATCCAGAATGCAATTCTGGATATCCAAAAAGATAATAATAAATGCCAATCAAATTTTTTTGTGATAGTACCCTTTTAATGCACATACATTTCAAAATAGCAACTTGTTAGAAACTTACTTTTCAAAAGCACATAACAGCTTAGAAATGAATGGTTGCGATATGAATGGGTGTAATTTAATGGGTGTGGAACAAAACATGAGGCTTTTGTTGACCACCAACATTATTTTCGGCAGAAAACGAAATCACTATGGGAAAAAAGCATTGGAAATCTGCCGAGGGAACCCATGGCGGAAGAAATGTCCGGGGTTGGCCTACAAAAAGACGTCATCACTGTAACACTCTATACCTATGCACACCAAACAAATTCACATGGAAATAAAACCAATAAATGCCTAGGCTAAATAAACCAATATATGTGCAAATGACTAACGAATACATGCCTGTATCAAACCAATATACATCACAACCAAACCAATAGATATGCAAATAGAAACCAATATATGTATGAATGACTAACAAATACATACAAATAGCAAACCAATATAAATGACAATCAAACCAATAGATATGCAAATAGAAAACCAATATATGAATGAATGACTAACCAATACATGCAAATAGCTAACCAATATAAATGTGAAGCAAACCAATAGATTTGTAAATACCAAATCAATATATAAGCAGCAATAACAAACCAATATTTGCGTGAATGACTAACCAATGTGTGTCTATCAAACCAATATCTGTGAAGTAAACCAATATAGATGACAATCAAACCAATAAATGTTGTAGGATATGTAGTGTTTAGATTTTGGCCTTAGAGAGGGAAACAGTGGCCCTGTTGAGACCTGTACTTTGTATCCAGATATATCCAGATTGTGTCTAGATTCTGTCGAGACGGATGTCAGTTCACACCTGGCATCTGAATGCGTCTTCACATGCCTCTCGAGTGACCACTTGTGATCGGATCTCACTTCCCCGCTCATAAGCACGTACATCATTTCCGTTTGCAAAGACCAAATCCGTTGTTTTTAACCGGCGGGCAGCAATGCACTACTTGTGCCTAGTCTGCCGGAAATTTAAAGAAGAAGTTTGCAAAGACCTCAGCGCACGGGCAAAATCAAAACAAAAGCAGACTGGGTCTATTCCTTGGCGTGTTCCAGGCAAACCAAATCGCTCAAGATGTTTGATGCACTGGTAATATGTCTCCATGTGCTTTTCAAAATTTTCAAACGTTGTGGACAAAACCAGCTTAAACGATTTGAGAACCAACCAAAATGATACAGTTCTCCAGAAAACAATGTCAAACAGGTCTATCAGCAAACATATAGCTTAGCTATGCCCAGAAGTCCTCAATAATAATAGTATTTTCCAAGAAATTACAAAAAATCGTAGACAACGTTTATTTAGGTGCAGTGTCTGATACCACAGAGTGAATGCGTAAGTGAATGCGATAATAAGAACATTTTCGGCTACGCTGGCTTATAAAACGCTATTCCAAAAGCAAAATTATACATGTTATACATTGTTAGAAAGCTTATACTCTCACCTACTGAATAAATGAATTGTCAATCAAGTCAGACTGCACTAAAAAGGGCGACAACGCCGTGAACAACACGTGGTTGTCGGACAAGCAAGGATTAATAAAAAATATGTTCATTTTCTGAATCCAGCGGTTCCAACAGTTAATATACTTGTTAAAATGTTCAGTACTCTGAATACTGAACCAAGTGATATTGCATGCTAGAACCCCTCACTTAACCTACATGTAAATATATATTTTATTAGATTTAATTTAATAACTATGTTTAAAATTATCAATTAAATCGCCAAATTCTTTGATAGGTCAGTCTACAGAAAACCTTGCCAAAGTATCACCCACTTCCAGTATAAGCGCCACAAGGAAACCAGCTAAAAACACACAACCTAGGAACCACCATCAAAATAAAAAGAGGAAAACTCTTCTTCTTCCAGGCTCCGAAACCAAACACAACACAACAACCTTTTTCCTGTGGCAATCTTAAATACCTTACCCAGCATGGCTTGAGGATGTTTGCCCTGATTGGGTGATGCCGGGTTAAGGTTTAGGAGAGAAGGGAAGGGGGGTCAGACTAATTTATGGCAAGGACTGGCCTACCTAAAGAGTGCATTCAGTCTTAAAAAGGACATGGGAAAGGGAAATGTTAGGCATGTAGGGTCTCCGACCCCCGATATGGTGTCCTGTGTCATCTGGTTTGTCTCTTCGGAGGGGGTGAGACCCATAGATTGTCTGCCTAGATTAGGGTATCAGTGGATTTTATATTGCCCTAATCACATTTGCTTTGATGCTTGTGTAAGGCCCACGGGAACAGGCACAGAGTGGAATTTACTCTCTGACTGTCGTAAAGCAATTCGCCAGGTGCAGAGTCTGATATTGTCGGGACAGAGTGACCCGTAAGACCTTGGCATCTGGTTTTGCGACAGTTAACAGGTGACACCTCTTTTCTATGGGAAAGCAAGTCTAAAATTATCCCAACGTCCTGGAGGTTTCAGATGGCAAGTAATAAAATCACATGATGGAAATGGGGCAAATTGCTCAGGACAGTTGAGGGATAGTCACAGTGCCCTCACCTGGTGTCACTGGGTAACTTGTCTCCCAACCTTCATAAGGAGAGAAATTTACTCACGCACACTTTTTGTTGGGAAATAAATCCAGATTTGGGTCAAATACATTGATACACTACACTATGCAATCTTGATACACTGTGGAAAGACACTGAGAGTTGACAGTTGGTTCATGTAAAAGATTGTACAGTTATTTCATGTTTTTCAGAGTTTTCATGACAATCACGAGAACAAATATTCATATTTGGTATGGTTTTTATGGTCTCTGTGCGAGTGATGCTCTGGTTTAGGTTTTAAAACCAGTAAACCTAGAGAAAATCTATTTTAATAAATTTGGAAGTCAACTGTATTTTTTGGACACTCCTCCTGGTAAATCCATCTGTCTGATCCTGTCTGAACCAAATTCCAATCTTCCCCCTTCCAAGTAAATTTATGGTTTTATGAGCCTTTTGTGGCGACATCCACCTGCCTGCGCTGGGTTCTTATAGGAGAGGAACAGGGCCCTCTGGGAATCTGCAATCAGACTTCCCACACAAGACTCTTTCTGTGTGTAGACTGCTGTCAGGTATGCTCATCTTTATCTTTGATATGATGTACTTTTATTGTTTTACTATTTTCTAAATTCTGAAACGACAAATTGATTATTTTAAGTGTATAACCTACCTGACATTAAAACTGTTAATGACTTGATTTGTGTGGTCTTGGTCAATGTTTCGTTCTTGTAAAAGCCCTCTAAGTCGGTTTCCCCCAATTATGACTAGGGAACTGCCCGTTGGACTTGTTTGATCACCAAGTTTTCAGTTAAGGCGGGACCGTCAGCAGAACCAAGTTGATCCTGGGATGACCAATATTGGCCCTTTCGGAGTCCCTGAACCTTAATTAGGTTATACTCCCCATGAGGGAAATCTCACAACCGCTGTGTCGTCTGCAAACAGCTAGTTAAATTGTCGTTACGGGCGTATCCGCGGTGCGTACCGGGTGAAACTGCGTTGACCCTCGGTGTAGAACTTCAGACGAACTGAGGTCCATTCTAAATCAAGCCTAAATTCTAATTTGGAACATAACTTATTAATTAATATGGAGTCAGATATAACGAGTAAGATCAGCGGGGATAGTAAAACATAGATACAGTATTCACAGGCTGCTTAAAGAATAACCTTTTTCCAACAGCAACAGAGGAAGACATTCTGCATAAACCTTCACTCCGAACTATTTCCCTCCTTGGTGTAGTTTCGAGAGCCTACATTTTGGTGACCTCGACGTGATCTGATTGCTGTCTGTGGTTTTTGCCTGCGTGACCACTTTCGTAAGACGACAACTTCCTGTCCTACTGTACATTGATATGAGGTTTGGCGTCGCTGTCGTTCTGTTCTACTTCCAGCTGTGGTGGTAAGTACAGTCTTTACTACTTTTTAGAAAGTGTTGAGGGAAAGATAAAACACCATACAGACACATTTGTAGAACGGGTCGACATACCCAATTAATAGACCGGAGACGTAGAAATCCGGTGGGGATTTAATAATTTTAACTGTACCATGGAGTGTGAGGGATTCGATAGCGGCAGTGTAGACCAGGAGGTCATGGAGATAATGCGGAAATACGGATTTGTGATTCATTGTCTTGAAAAACAAATTGAAATAAGAACTGAAAGGGCTGCAAAACAGCGCCCTCCGGGAAACAGCATTATGTCTATATCCACTGCAGATCCCATCCAGCAATTGATTAGCAAACATAGCGATGTTTGGGCCAATCATGAACATGATTGTGGCCTTGTGGACTTTGAAGTTGGTATTGAGGGGGATCCACCTCCCCCCAAAAGCAATACCGCATTAAACCAGAGGCGGAGGCCGCGGTACATGAAATAGTTAAACAACTCGAAATAAGAGGTATTGTTCGGCGGTGCAGCTCAACCGCTAACTCTCCCTGTCTACCGGTGCCAAAGCCAAATGGTAAATGGCGTCTCTGTATTGATTATCAGCGTCTCAATCATGTACTGCCCAGGGCCACAGCTATTGTGGCAAACCCATCTACTATCTTGACTCAGATATCAACCGATGCGTGCTGGTTTACTGTTCTGGACATCAAAAATGGCTTTTGGTCCCTTAAAGTTAAGCGAAGGGACCAGTGGAAATTGGCATTTACTGTTAATCAGATTCAGTACACCTGGGAAAGAATGCCACAGGGATACCACAATAGTCCAGCCATTTTCCATAGAGCAGTAGCTGATGTTTTGGGACCGCTGCTGGCAACAGGTGATGTCATCCATTATGTGGATGACATCCTAGTGGCGACGGGGGGATCACTCGAGGATCACCTCCAAGTAGTAGACACAGTAGTACAGACCCTGGGGAAGGCAGGATTTAAGCTTAATAAAGAGAAGGCGCAACTTGCGCAAAAAGAAGTCCACTATTTAGGCTACACCCTTAGTCAAAATCACCGTGCTTTGACGGAGGACAGGCGTAAAAGTATTGCGGAACTACCCCGACCCTACACTTTAAATGCGTTACAAAAAGTGTTGGGAACAGCTAATTATCTACGTGATTTCATCCCGGATTTTGCTGAAACTGCGGCCCCGTTGTACAGCCTGTTAAAAGGGAAATCTAAGCCATCCGATGTGCTTGAATGGACTGAGGAGCACGATGCTGCATTTACAGCTTTGAAACAGCGTTTGTGCGTGGCTCCGGCATTAGGTTTGCCTAATCCGTCTAAACCATTTCATATTCAGGTGGATGCGCACGCAAATACACTTAGTGGCGTGTTAGCTCAAGAGCATGGGGGGTTGTTGCGTCCAATTGCATACTACAGTCGCAAAAAATCTCCAGTCGAGCAGGGATTTGACCCATGTACGCAGCACGTCCTTGCAGTTCATTGGATGTTAACAACAACAGAACCTATTGTGGGGTTTCAACCTGTTGTTGTGCACACAATGCACACACCGGTTCGAATGCTGATGCAGGGCCAAATCAAAGGCGTATCATCTCACAGGTTAGCAAGATGGCTAACTGATATTCAAGCGCGTGAGATCACGGTAGAAAACAACCGAATCCTATCGCATCTGCTTGGGGACATAGAAGGTCAGCCGCACATATGTGAACCGAGACCAGAGGTGCAAAGCCCGGTCGGTGAGGTAGAACTGCCTGGTCAGACCCGAGCGTATATTGATGGCTCGCGGTTCTGGAGTGAGGGCTGATTTCATACGGGATGTGCGGTCTGGGTCCCTCAGGACAACTCTAAAAATAGCCAACAGTTATTATTTAAGTTGTCTCCTAGGATGTCAGCACAGGAAGCTGAGCTTGTCGCGTTGCTAGAAGCCATTAAAGCCCACCCCGAATCGTTATGCGTATATACTGATAGCCGCTATGCGTTCGGGGTGGTGCATGATTTCATGGCTCAGTGGCAACTGCGCAAGTTTCTCACGGCTGCCGGAGCGCCGATAAAACATTTTAATATTGTTACTGCGATATGGCAAGCGACTCAGGACCGCAAAGCTCCCCTTTCAGTAATTAAAGTGCGAGCGCACATTACAAAAAATCCAGATGTGCATGAAAAAAATAACAGCATTGCTGATCACCTAGCTAAATTAGCTGCTTCATGCGGTGATGACTGGCAGCAGGAGACTTCATTGGGCCCTGCTGTGAGTGCGATTCAGGTTACTCCCTTTGACCTCAAGCAATATCAGCAGGAGCTGTGGGAGGAGGGGGATGAACTCATACCACACTTAAAGCAGGACCAGCTGGTGACAGTCGAAGAGGGCATAGTGCTACGGGATGGTAGATATGTCGTTCCTGCTAGTCTTCAAAAACCAATCATCGCAATGTACCATGAATATGCACATGTGGCAGCTGATAAAACAATCAAATTGATAAAGCGGTACTTCTGGTGGCCGCAGATGTCTTTGGATGTTAAGCAATGGTGTGATTCATGTCTTGTGTGTGCCACTGTCAACCAGGGTAAGCGTGGTCGCATGAACCTGCGGCGGCCAGACCCTCCAAAAGGGCCATGGGAGTCCCTCCAGTTAGATTTCATTAGTCCGCTTCCCAGTGCCAAGGGGGGGTATCGCTATTGCCTCGTGATCATTGATAAATTCTCCAAATGGGTTGAAGCAATTCCCACACGTAATAACACCGCGAATACTGTGGCACGAGTGCTGGCGAACCAGATTATCCCCCTCTGGGGAGCGCCGATGCAAATTGAATCTGATCAGGGGACTCATTTCATGGGCCAGGTGACTAAAGACATGTGCAAGATGTTGAATATAAAGCAAAAACTGCATATCCCTTACAGACCTCAGAGCTCCGGAATGGTTGAGCGGGTGAACCGCACAATTAAAGAGGGCATTGCCAAACAAATGGCACAGCACCAGAATGGGTGGATTGAGGCTCTGCCCACCGTCCTGACCGTCTTAAGGGCTACACCCTCCAAAGCTACAGGCATTAGCCCATATGAGCTTATGACCGGGAGGGTGATGAAACTGCCCATTGACCCAGCAATTTCCCCTGCCGACCTGGGACCGTTGGTGCGGATAAAACAGCAGGTGGTGCTGGCTCAACTGCAGGAGCGGCTCAAGATGCTACATGCTCAGGCTGCGCTGAGACAGCAGCAGTCTGACCTGCAGAATGAGCGTCAGTTTAACCCCACCTCTGAAACTAAATTTACAGAGGGGGACATGATCATGGTACGAGTCTTTGTGAAGCAAGACGCTTTTGCTCCCCGATGGCATGGGCCATATGAAGTGAAAGCTGTCTGCAACAGCTGTATAGCCGTGACCATCCGGGGGAAGCTAAAGTGGTACCACATGTCCCAATGTAAATTGTTCAAAGGTGCTGAAAAGAATTAACCGTGTTTCCTTTGTGTCTTTCCCATTCTAGGCTTGCTGCAGCAATCCCATGGGTGCCGGATACCAGGAGGGTGTCAGGGGACTCATGTGTGAAGCTGGGGCAGCGTATCCTCCTGAACTACCATCTGAAATGTGGGAGATGGGTGTGGCGATATTTTAAGGGGCCATCCACACCTCATATCACCATACCGCTAAGGGAACCAGTTACATGGCCTCCCGGGATAGCACCGGAACCAAATTGTGCCGCAAAAATTTGCTGTAGGTCAGGTTCCACCCATCTCCCATCCAGGACAGTAACTGGCTACACACTTTTGCAGCCCATAAAATTCACACAACCCAACACCACAGCCTGGTACAAGCTTAAAGAGTACCCAGGCGCTGACATTGGCAGCTTACATCTGCTACATTATGAAAATAACCATGGCTTAGATCCAAAAAAGTGCTACCGCACGATGGATCTAGAGCCGAGCACCTATCGATGCACCCATACCGAGCCACATAATCAAACACACATAGGATACACAGAGTTAATTTTCAATGTAACCTCCTCCTCTATTAACGACCGCAGTGGACTTAAAGCCTTCATCTGGACCAGCCGAAAGGAGGGGACATACTGCGTGGGGCGATGCGAGGCTAGTCTGGAGACTTACACCAGTCCCCAGAACTGCACTTGGACTCGGCATCATTGTTTTAATTTAACCACCTGCGGATATCACAAGCCCACGCAGTGTCCTAAGACCTACCCTCTCCCTCCTGGTGGTCTCATTAAGGGAAATGTAAACAAAACCTTATTACATGACGTGAATCTTGTAATGGCGCATGTTAGTTACAATATCTCGAACATCCTGTCAGCTTATGTAACCCATTGTGACATAAAGGACAAAACATATGCATGGCTGCAGGCACGGCTCGATGATTTAGTTTCTGATTATAAAGGCAGACTTGCCGTTCAAATTCCACCCGTACGCTCTAAGCGAGACTTGTTCGGAGATGTTACAGGTCTTTTCGGTTCAGGTAACTCTATTGCAAACACCTATAAAATAACCAAACAATCTCAATACTCAGCATGGTTGGCAAATCAAGTGGCCACTGGTTTCCAACACCTCACTAATAGCAATGAGAATATCATTAAGGCTGTAAGGTCCGAAGCGCAGGCGCTTCTTGCCATCAGCCATTCATTATTCAATCAGACCCGTACCATCGAGCGTGCCTTAGCCTGCAGAACATATGCTCAGGATCTGTTTACTGCTGCCAGACAAGAGATTTTAGACCTTCGTCTGCGCAAACCCCCGAGGCATGTTCTAAATGATTTGATCGAAACTTTAGACCTGCACAGGTGGATTGTGTCAGAAAAAATGAAAGACATAAAGCATGCCGAATTATTGACAACTTTTATGATGTACACAGGGACTGAATGTGTGGGATGTATTGGGTTCTTTGTTTCTTTTCCTTTAATTCACCCAGAACAGGTGTACCCAAATTCCACTACCATACGCTCTATCGGCGTAGTAGTGAAGAATCAGATTCTAAAATTAGATCACCTTACCGGGTATATCACTATGAGGGGCACAGAGACCATATTCACCACTCGCATGTGTTGTCATGAAACCTCTAGCTATATCATCTGTACCTGTAACACCTTACAACCTTTTTCTCCCAATGATACCAAAATCATTAGTGTGCAGTCTTTGCATGGCCACGCTGACGCTATCCAGGTTTCCCACACACAATGGTGCGTCATCAGCGAGATGAACTCTTTCTCATATGGAGGTCTGACCTGTCCAGCAAACCACACTTTCTGCTTGGAAGTGACGGAAGATTTGGCCATGGGTCAGATCAACATTCTAGGCCGAGTTCCACTGGAGGTAGACGTCTCCCCGTGGTGGGAGGACACATTCTACGAACAAGGAACGCGGGCCCTGACTGACCTAATGAGTTTGGTAGAACAGATCATCCGTGACACCAATTACCACATCAACCAGGCCCAGGTGGAGGTGAATCTGGCCAAAAGAACAGCAGAGATCCTGGCCAGCTCCTCTACCCGGTCCGCCCAGGACGCGTACACCTGGTGGGATTGGGTGTTCCGAGGGTGCGTCATCGCTAGCGCAGTCATCTTTACCATCACCCTGGTTCAATGCTGTTATTTTCGACACCTAATACACTCTCTGCGCACCTCCACTCATGCTGCTTTGGTTCTCAGCCCCCTCCAGTTGCCAGCGAGGCCGGGCTTGAGACCATAAACACCGGACCTGGACTGCTGTCAAAGTCGGGCATTTTCAGTGACCCCTGGGACAGCGTTCTGTTTGTCCCACGGGCCAGAGAGGGGAATCTGTAAGGCCCACGGGAACAGGCATAGAGTGGAATTTCCTCTCTGACTGTCGTAAAGCAATTCGCCAGGTGCAGAGTCTGATATTGTCGGGACAGAGTGACCCGTAAGACCTTGGCATCTGGTTTTGCGACAGTTAACAGGTGACACCTCTTTTCTATGGGAAAGCAAGTCTAAAATTATCCCAACGTCCTGGAGGTTTCAGATGGCAAGTAATAAAATCACATGATGGAAATGGGGCAAATTGCTCAGGACAGTTGAGGGATAGTCACAGTGCCCTCACCTGGTGTCACTGGGTAACTTGTCTCCCAACCTTCATAAGGAGAGAAATTTACTCACGCACACTTTTTGTTGGGAAATAAATCCAGATTTGGGTCAAATACATTGATACACTACACTATGCAATCTTGATACACTGTGGAAAGACACTGAGAGTTGACAGTTGGTTCATGTAAAAGATTGTACAGTTATTTCATGTTTTTCAGAGTTTTCATGACAATCACGAGAACAAATATTCATATTTGGTATGGTTTTTATGGTCTCTGTGCGAGTGATGCTCTGGTTTAGGTTTTAAAACCAGCAAACCTAGAGAAAATCTATTTTAATAAATTTGGAAGTCAACTGTATTTTTTGGACACTCCTCCTGGTAAATCCATCTGTCTGATCCTGTCTGAACCAAATTCCAATCTTCCCCCTTCCAAGTAAATTTATGGTTTTATGAGCCTTTTGTGGCGACATCCACCTGCCTGCGCTGGGTTCTTATAGGAGAGGAACAGGGCCCTGTGGGAATCTGCAATCAGACTTCCCACACAAGACTCTTTCTGTGTGTAGACTGCTGTCAGGTATGCTCATCTTTATCTTTGATATGATGTACTTTTATTGTTTTACTATTTTCTAAATTCTGAAACGACAAATTGATTATTTTAAGTGTATAACCTACCTGACATTAAAACTGTTAATGACTTGATTTGTGTGGTCTTGGTCAATGTTTCGTTCTTGTAAAAGCCCTCTAAGTCGGTTTCCCCCAATTATGACTAGGGAACTGCCCGTTGGACTTGTTTGATCACCAAGTTTTCAGTTAAGGCGGGACCGTCAGCAGAACCAAGTTGATCCTGGGATGACCAATATTGGCCCTTTCGGAGTCCCTGAACCTTAATTAGGTTATACTCCCCATGAGGGAAATCTCACAACCGCTGTGTCGTCTGCAAACAGCTAGTTAAATTGTCGTTACGGGCGTATCCGCGGTGCGTACCGGGTGAAACTGCGTTGACCCTCGGTGTAGAACTTCAGACGAACTGAGGTCCATTCTAAATCAAGCCTAAATTCTAATTTGGAACATAACTTATTAATTAATATGGAGTCAGATATAACGAGTAAGATCAGCGGGGATAGTAAAACATAGATACAGTATTCACAGGCTGCTTAAAGAATAACCTTTTTCCAACAGCAACAGAGGAAGACATTCTGCATAAACCTTCACTCCGAACTATTTCCCTCCTTGGTGTAGTTTCGAGAGCCTACACTTGTGACGGGGAGGCCAGGCCACATTCTTATTTACTGTTTCCCTCTCTCTAAGGCTGCATTCACACCAGATCAGCTTGTCGCAGGGTTGTGCGGCAAAAACGGCAGTCTTCCCATTCATTTGAATGGGGGTAGTGCGTTTAGGCTGCAGCAGTGGTTGACTGCATGGGGTGCCGAAAAAAAACGCAGCGGCCTGCGGCAAGAAAGTTGAACCAGAATCAACTTTTGCCGGAACGTAACCCAACGTCACGCTACAGTGGGTAAGTTGTTTAAATTACCATGTAGCAGTCCGCTGTTTACTGAGCAACTGTCAGATGAATTACTGACGCGATTCATTTCCTAAGATTTGATTTTATTATCATCATCGTGATTTGACAGTACTGGGTAATGGGACGAGTACCGAAACAATAATTAGGCTACTAACTAAATATCAATTCCAAACGTTGGAATTAAGCTGTATAAAAGATTAGCTATTTAGCAGTTCTTGCATGTTACTTTGTTGTACCTAGTACTATGGAGTTCATGGACCAAACGACGATACTCTCCCAGTTGTGTCCTCACTTGGTTTATTTTGTGTACCCAGCTTCGACGTCTGCGTCTGGCTGGCAGTCTACGCTGCAAAATAACGATAGCAAGAAGCTTCCTTCGGTTTTGCGTTTTTGTCCATTTTTTTCTTTGAGTTAGTGGACAGGAAATGGAGGGGGGGTTAAAGTTCACAACACAACGTCACACAAATGGGTCATGTAGTGACACGCCCAAACCAGCGCACAACCCAGGAATCACAAATGTCTGTATATTTCACAAACGGATTGCCCAAGACAATATATGACTACTCATCTCTATGCATAAAACCAATGGTAAGGTTTTATATTTATTCAATATTTAGTCCCAGATATTGACTGTAGAATGACATGGTATCATTTTTTAAAACTTTGTCTCGTTTATTTCGTTATTCAGTGTGGCTTCTTCTTGTTGTTTCGTACTTTAATAAGATGCCGTTGGCGTGCGGATGAGTAGGTACTTCCGCTTACGCAGAGGATGTCAGTTGATTAGGCAGTCTTTCAATGTGGCCCAGGACACATTCATCTACACACTGCAAAAAGAATGTGGCCATATGCGATCCAGACCACCTCTGAATGTGGTCTGAGTGATCGGATCTCGAATGCGTCTTGGGTGTATTCACACCTGTAGATAGAGCTGTCCACTTGTGATCGGATCACCCAAGACGCATTTTAATGCCAGGTCTGAGCAGGGCCAGTGAATAAGAATGTGGCCTGGCCTCCCCGTCCCCAGCATCAAAGCAAATGTGATTGAGGCTATTTAAAATCCACTGATTTCCTAATCTAGGCAGACAATCTATGGGTCTCACCTCCTCAGAAGAGACAAACCAGATGACACAGGACACCATATGGGGGTCGGAGACCCTGCATACCTACATGCCTAACATTTCCCATTACTTTAAGTTTGAATGCAATCTTTAGGTAGGCTAGTCCTGGTCATAAATTGGGATGGCAGGTATGCCATCCCGCCAAGTTACACCTTGGCGGGGCCATGCCCCATACCTATACAGCACCAAGAGTTTGGCACTTTCTGGGTTCCCCACAGAAATAACCACAACAGCCACAGACACTCAGCCCTTATAAACATTAAATTCTGTACATTCTGACCTCATTTCAACAGACAGATTTCATAAACAACTTCACATGTCCACACAATAAAGCCCCAAACTAAGGGGATTTTGCGTTTTCTCCTTCTTCTTCTCTTTCTTCTTCTCTTTCTTCTTCTTCTTCTCATTCTTATTTTTCCTGCCGCCTATCCCACTAATAACATATCTCCCCATTGGACATTTTACCGACAGCAGCCAAATCTTCACCTACACGACCCAATCAAAAACTCGCATACACACGCAAAATACCCATACCTTTTTACTCTGAAACATTTTCAGTACAAACAGCTAGTCCACCTGTGGCCTAGTGGGTAAGGTTACAGTCTTGGGAACGAGGTTCAAGCCCAGCTAGAAACACGTTTCTTTAACTTGCTTTTACCCTCACTAATAATTGTCTACTACTTCTCAATTATTGCTTTTGCACCATATCTACCAGCCGTTCCCCGAACGTATACACTGCATTATGACGTACCATCTGCACGTTCAATTGTTAACCGGCTACAATATTGCAAAGCCATATGGATTCAACGGAAGCTCTTCTGTGCTTACTTGCCTGTGTTCTTCTTTAAAACCACGGACAGGTTTGCTAATGATATTTCACACATTGCACAGCTATGTCATGGTGCTGCCCTAACAAACTCACGGACTGCAAAACCTCCGGTTGAAGGATTGAATCCCGCCTCGTCCTCAGCCAGATAATTTCCTCTTTTACACTAATGTTTTCTTACGCTTATATTTGCTTTACCAAAACTCACTCACGGCCACCCATATGCATTTCATGACGGCAAATGTATTCCTTTTATTAAAAAGTTACACCAGTTCACCGCTGTGCCATTTCTACTAACTATATTTCTTCACTTGGCTACCGTACAAAACCTTATCAGCAAACGTCACGTTTCTACATTCATGTTACCTCGCCCTGTTCTCTATCTAGCCACATACAAACAATTGCTACGTATGTACGTTCTGCAACTCCCAATTAAAACATTACATTTAAAATCATGATTCACTCATAATTATAACTACTTGTACTGAACATGAGAAAAATACATCAGTGCAATAGATTTCACACATTACTTAACCCTCCACTTTAACGGTTAATGTTTTATAGCGACTGTTATATATACCGTTCGATAAGGAACATAAGCTCACTCATGATCACTCCATTTACTTCGCACTACACTACGCAATTTCATAATTTCATCCTAATTTCTCTCACACTGTTGTTATTTTCTCATATGCAAAGCCTGCTGGGACATATGCGTCTGCTCCTATTCTCCACTATCAAGTTTTCCAGTTCTAGCTTAGCAAAACAGCGAAGAGGATTCCCATCTGCAGATAAGCCTATCAAAATGCCTTATAAACCTTACAAACACTAAAAGTGCATCTCCACGAAATAACAGACAATGGAGCAGGACAGAAGGGTACACAAGTTGCGACCTAGGGAGCTCTAATTCTACGGACTTGCTGATTCTTTTGTCAATCAAGGCTCATTGGATGGCCGTCAAATCCGTGAGTACATACATGGCCATATTTCACCTGCGTTTCTGACGCGTTTACACTTATACGCCACCGCACCCTTTGTCACAGCCACTGTTTTACATATATAGCAAACCGAAACTGCTACACGGTACATGCTCATCAGACTGTACAAATTCACACAAGGATAGCCATAATTCACAACCCTTTCTTACAGGGTCACTTCGCATTTCTCACTCTCATAATAAAACGCTTTGCAAAAAGAAATGATATCTCATCAAAAACACGTTTTCAACGTACAAAAATGCCAAGTTACTCACACGTACAAGACATACACCGTCTATTTCCTCAATTCTTTCAAGTCACTTGGCCCTGTGTTTTGTAATCTTACCATTTTACAATGTCATGCAAACTTTGTGTCAGATCAAACTGTCAAATATTTTGCATTGCCTCATGGAACACATTCATGCAGAAAACTGCAGGTGAGTAACTACAGGAAGCATATTTCTCCAGAAAACATATGTTTATACTTGCTTCTGCACTGAATTTGAGTAAATGTACAAGTGATTATATATTTGCTACGTACAATAAATGCTGCATGTAAAATGCATATTGTACATACATACATAGACAACTTCTTTATCCCCATGGGGACATTACCCTCGCAGCATGTTACATTCACATTTATAAACAGACATTTATACCAAGAAACATACAAGCGTTCATGCAACAGAAAGGCTGGGCACCGAAATACATACATACCAATACAAATTGGACATATAGACGCCTCTTCAATCAATCTTGACTGTGAGAAAGCCATCCACACATATGTTTGGCCTGTCCATGTACTGCATGCTTATACACACAGGGCCAAGTGACTTGAAAGAATTGAGGAAATATTGGGTAGCATTGCTTTGGAATACATCATTTAATTTCGGTGAGGCAAGATAGCCTATATTGTTTGTAGTACCGTAACTTGGCGTCATTTTGATATCAATACTTTTAATGGCTGGCCTGGATTTTGACAGTCTGAATGAACGAGTTATAGACGGTGTATGTCTTGTACGTGTGAGTAACTTGGCATTTTTGTACGTTGAAAACGTGTTTTTGATGAGATAATCTTTACAGGAAACTCCTACTTCTGAAATCTAAATAAAATGCACGCACACATTAGGCAGTTGCCCTTTTGTCATGTTAACTAAGTTTAACGTTAGCTACCTTGCTAACAAGTTGACAAACCGAGTGTGTAACGATAGTAAAGACGGCTCAGAAATTAACCACCGAAATCTGCGTTGTGAGTCAGTCTGGTAGGTAATGTCACTGGTCGTATGAAAACCGGTACCGGATAATGTTTATTCACAGCAGGTATATCGACTTCCTTAAAGTGAGAACAGTCAAACTGTTCACTGTGCTGTTTCTATGGTGGGATATATAGTTTTTATATTAACCTTAAAGTTTTAAATCACCTTCAAGAAACAGACAATATAATTTCTGTGACCATAGGAATGTATCTATTTATTCACTATCGCCCTTCCCCACTCTATAAACATCAAAGTAAACAACCTTGGGCAAGTAGGGTCACCCTGAAGGTCTTCTAACTGGAGGCGAAGAGAGTTTTCTCTATATAACAAAACTGCTATAAATTAGAAATACAAACATTGAAATTGATTCAGTTGTGTCCTTTATTTCAAGAAATAGTTCTGCAATATATGATTTCATATATTGCAGAACTATAGATTTTCTTTATATTAGGTCGTTGCTGGCACAGAAATCGATGCTGTAATGGTGGATACATCTGACACTGCTGGACATCAGTTAGAAACAAGACCTTTCTAAAGTTAAAACGTTATAGACACAGGTTATCGGCTAATGACACAACCCGCACTAGCTCATGTAGCCCTAAAATATTGACGAGTCTCCCTATCGCTCTAGACTGCTCCCAGTTCCTGTGCAGGAACTGGTCTTCAAAAAATACAACTTGGGGAAGATTGAGTAAGAGCATAATAGCTGAAGATGTATTCCACACAGAGAAGCTTTCTGATGTTTTATTTAATTTATCCAAGCGTATGCAAATCAAACAAAGGTAAAGTGGGGCTACAACAATGAGGGGAGAAAAAGACAAACAAAACAAACAAACAAAAAAAACATTATTTTGAATGGTTTGATCATTTAAAAAAGAAAAAACAATTTTTGATTATTTAACAGTCAACATGCAAGCTTGTGAGTGACAATTGACAAATCAACCAATTTTTTTAATCCCCATTCAAAACCATTTGAATTCAGCCACACAGTCACATTAAGAAACCACACAGGTCGGGATCTGTCATTCTCCCTTTGCGGGAACCTAGGTTCATGGGATGCCTTGGTCTGGCCACCTATTCCTGTGAAGAAATGCTCAGATTGGGATTGGGAATGCGTTCTGATAAAACCACTGGACATCTTCCCTACTTTCTCCTGTGTCCCACAAACAGGTGTGCTTCCACTGCTAACAGACATCAACCAGGAGGATGAGACAAAAAAAAATATCTTTCCAAAAATTAACAATTTTTAAATGACAGGGTGTACTAAAATCCAATACCTCAGTGTGGCATATCAAAAAAGCTTCTTGTCAGCTGGATAAACTTAATGAGAACAATTTCTGAAGATTCAGAGGGAATCTTTTATAAAATATCCTGACAGTATAATCAGAATCAGAATCAGATTCAGAATCAGAATCGGGTTTATTGCCAAGTAGGTTTACACATACAAGGAATTTGTTTTGGTCAGGTGGTGCGTAACAGTGAACATAAAATAAGATAAGATAAATAGAGTAATAATAAATAAGTATAATTCAAGAAAGAGCCCCTTGAGGGTTAGCTAGCCCTCTAGTATAATGTCTGTATGAAATGATGCTTGCTATTCATCAAAATGAGACCACCACCTGAGTAATATTGCAGTGATATAATAATACAGTGAATCAAATAACAACACCAGTTTTCTTCTTTCTCTGCAAGGAATGATTTTTTGAATAATGAAGGTTTCATGATGCAAAGTAAAATATAGTAACAGCAATAACAACAGACAACTTAACCTAATAAGCCCACCGTATCTTAGCAACCTGGTTAATGATGAGCAAAGCAGCGAGTGTTGGATCAGGAACTCAACCCCCATCATCGGAGTGCCAACATTGCAATCCCCCCCCCCCCCCCCCCCCCCCCCCCCTTTCTGGTTCCCTTCCTCCTTTTCCTCTTCGTCTTATCTCCCTCACTGTATTTTTTTAGTTAAGAGCCAGCACACAATAAGTTGAACAAGGAAATTTTATGTATCTGTATGAGTGCATCTGTGTGGTCAGTTCTGTTCAGTTCTCACTAAGGACAAATGTACAGATCAGTGACAAGCACACACAGATCCCTGTGCTAACTGTAAACAGCACGCAAGATGGATGGAAGGAAGCAGGGTGGGGGGGTTGAATGAGAGAGAGGGTGAGTGTAACAATGGACAATGGTATGCTAATCTGCAAACTGAATTTCAAAGCCTCTCCCAATACAATACGGTTTCTGGATAAGAATTTAAAATTCTATTTTTAACTGCAGCATTCAACCAACCAATGGCTTGATTTTAATTTATTTGAAGATAGATATAAACTGTGGTGTCTTATATAACACAAGGAGGGTGATACTCTACCTGCTAAACTGAAGGACTGTGGAGGATTCAGTGAAATTAGTAGATTACTGCTTCAGCATCCACCAACCTGCATTGCAGTTGTTCTGTAACTGTGACCATGCTGCAGCTGTGCTGTTCCTACTACAGCCGTGCCATTACTATGATACTGCTGCAGCTGTGCCGTTACCATAGCACTGCTGTACCTGTGCTGTTACCATGATAGAACTGCAGTTGTGCAGATACTATGGCACTGCTGCAGCTGCACTGTTGCCATAATACTACTGAAACTGTGCTGTTACCATGACACCACCACAGTTGTACCACCGTACAAATTCAACTACACTGTTACTATTATGCTGAAGCTGTGCTGTAACTTTGGATGATAGGGGAGGGTGAGGAAAGACAGTAACATCATATATCCAAGTGGCATCAACATCAATCCCCTTTGATATAATTTGATCAAGGATGTGGCCATGGTTATGCGTCCGCTTTGTAACATTTTTGACAAGAATGTAACCGGTTCATGAAATCCATTGCCTTCCAATCAGATGGCTCACTCACCTGCACACTAAAATCACAAACAATTCTGAACTTACAGTGGGGGAGAGCGGGGAAATAACAGTTTTTGTATTTGGCTCAATTCTGAAAATATTACTAGAGATAGATTAATTAAATTTTTTATACATACAACCTACATCCCTTGGCTATGATTACATACCCCAATTAAAATTCTACGGCATATCATTCACAAGCAATCTGACTGAAAGTCCTGAGAGTGAAATGTTACATTTAACTCTGAGGTTGGTGTAAAAACTAACAGGGCAGGGGGCAACAGTCTTAATAGCTTTAAAAGTTAACACAAAGTAATTTAGTACAATTCCATGTTATATGACACAAACAATCTTTAATTTATTTTCTGATTACATTTACATGTTTTTTGTGGCCAACCTATATCAGTGAAAATCACAAGACTGTACATTATTCTCTGGTTTCCATCTAATGTCTGTTCAATCCAAATAGCTATATAAGTCAATGTCACGTCATCACGTCATTGTAATCGAAGCTGAGTTAAAGCTGAGTTAAATATATTTATGGAGTTTCGATCTGAGTAGAACCCATCTTATAAATTGGTTAATTAATAGTCTACTGACAACAGGCTATCAACCCCATTTGGTGTTTGCACTTTTGCCTGGCTATAAATCCCAGCAAGCTAGCATGCTATATCAAAACTATTAAATTTGTTATTTAAAAGAAAATTTACAATTACATACATTTGGATTCCTTGACGCACATACAATACAGTAATTGAAGAACTCTTTCGGTAAAAGAAATTCACTTGTATATAACCAAAACAGATTTATGACAATATCTCTTGACATAATAATTGAACTCTCCCGTCATTCGTTAAAGACGAAGAGGTGGTACTTCTGTGTGTTAAACCAGAAATATTTCCTTCAAGCTTGATGCAGCTACCTATAAAGTCCATGTGTTAGATTTTGCCCCACTCTCTATTGTCTATCTTTGTATCTATTAAGCTATTGCAGCAGTGCTGTAACTATGACACTAGTGCAGCTGTACTGTAATTATGAACCAACTGCAGCTGCGCTGTAATTATGAAGCAAATACAGATGGATTTTAAAACATTAAACAATACTGATTAATAATTTGGTCAAAATGGTTTTTACACCAAATGCTCAGCAAACTACTGAAAATGGCTTCATAGCAACTCTGATCCTTTACTCTCATTAAGAATTGCAAAATCTATGAATATGAAAATTGGCTACACTGGCTGCTGTGGTCCCAGGATACAGTGGGCTCCAGAATTATTGGCACCCTTGATAAATATGCACAAAAAATGCTAAAAAAAAAAAATGCTAAACTAAAAAATAATGCATTTATTGACATAAGCTTTATTTTCCAACATGTGTAAACTAGTGTGCTTGATTAATGATTCATTGGAATCAATCAAGTCTTAAATTTTTTAAATAAAAAAAATATTTCCCCAAAAAACAGGTTCCACAATTATTGGCACCCCTGGTTTAATACTTTGTGAAAACAACCCTGGCAAAGGTGACACAGCCATGAGTCTTTTCCTATAATTTGTGATAAGAACACATTTGACCATTGCTCCATGTAGAACTTTTCAGAATCATTGATATCTTTGGGTTTGTGCTTATGGACCCCCCCTCTTCAGTTCAGACCACAGGTTTTTGATGGAATTCAAGTCTGGAGACTGAGATGGCCATTGGAAAACATGGATGTTGATTTTACTTTAGCATTTCTGTTTAGATTTTGATGTATACTTGGAGTCATTGTCCTGCTGGACAATCTACCTATTGACAAGTCCTAGCTTCTTAGCAGGGACAACCAAATTTTCTGCCAGAATTTCCTGGTACTTTGTTGAATTCATTGTGCCATTGATCTAAAATAGTGCCCCGGGACTACTGCCAGCAAAACATCTCCAAAATATCAATGACCCACCTCCATATTTGACCGTAGGTATAAGGTGCTTCCCCTGTATGCATTCCTCTTTTGCCGCCAAACATGTCAATGGCATGTATGGTCAAAACGTTCAATTCTGGTCTCATCTGACAATAGCACTCTCTTCCAGTGATAATTCCAATGAGGTTTGGCAAGCTCCAGATTCTTGGTTTTGTTTATTGTGCTCAGTAAGGGTGTCTTCATGCCACCCTTCCAAAGAGTTAGTTGGTATGGAGGTGCCATTTTATGTATTTTTTAGACTTGTTGACCGCAAGAAACAAACCAATCTCTACAATTCTTAAACAGTGATCCTTGGGTTATTAATTTGCAACTATTCCATATGTTTTACACCTTTTTATTATTGCGCTTACAGTGCTAAGTGGTATGTTTAACCGTTTGTCTTTTTTTGTAGCTATTACCAGACTTGTGATGGTAAATAACCATCGGTCTCTTCTGAATTGACAGTTATTTGGCTTTTCCCATACTGATGGATGACAAAGGGATTTTGTATCCTTGTTACCTCATTTTTATTCTCTAGTGAAACTGGAAGTGATGGAATTATACAATATAGTTCCTTTAGACTGAGATGAACTAAATTAAGTAAAATTATATTGCCAATTTCATTTTGTTTGATTTTACTGACAATGATTGTTAGGGGTGCCAATAAACTATGGTTTTCAGAACAAAATAGATCACTTAATAAAAAAACATTGAAGCATGAGAGTAAATGTATTGAAATAAGTATATAGTTTTCCCACATATTTGAACATAACATATACTGTAGATTATTATCTATGTCATTTATTATATGCAGTCTTTTCTTCTTCATTTTTATTAAGGGTGCCAATAATTCTGGAGCCCACTGTATATAGTAGACATGGCATCCATATTCAAAATCAATATCTTTGCAAAAACTATCAACTTCTGCATGACATTATAGAAGCAGTGATCTATAAAATGTACACTATTCCCTCTATGCTGTCAGGTATATCAACACAATTTTCATAAACAAATTCCACCCATTTAAAAAAAAGTCAGCTCCTTTGCCAACAAGTGGAACAAAGTTCCTACCTCAGGACTGCATCCTAAAACTGTGCAGTCTACCATGTTCAGCACCCCAACTGTCAAAACAATGTCACTAACAAGAGCTTCCTCCTACAGAGCCACTACTGTGGAACACCCTTCCAAAATGTATAAGGGAGTCAGACACAGTCTCAATATTAAAAACTCACCTTTATGCTCAGGCTTATAATCAGTAGGAGAAGACTGTAGCCATAAAGTATTGTGGGGTGGCATCCTTTCCTTACGGTCACCTGTCAATCAGCTGTGACCCCACTTTGCATTGGCTGGCTCTTGATAAGTAGGTATGGCTGTCTCCCCTTCATGACTGCATGGGTTCTCAATCCCTGTCATAGTAGCTATGCAGTTATAGATTACTCCTGATGGGGCCACATTGTAATCCCCAATCAATTTCTGAACTCCCCAACCGTTGGAATCCAGCCCCTCTTTTGTCGCCGCCTCCACCCTCTCCACTTCCATCACCCCCTGCCACTGCCCACCATCGCCACCTGGCCCCACCCATCACCTGAGTCCCCACTTTAGGATTGTCCCCTAGCTGCCACAAATTTGATCAATGTGCACCATGTTGGTCACAAACCTACACCCTGAGCCGACCAGAGGAGGATGGGTTCCCCCCTTGAGTCTGGTTCCTTCCAAGGTTTCTTCCTATCTGTTCCCAGGGTGTTTTTCCCTGCTACTGTTGCCTTAGGCTTGTTCATGTGGGGGTTTAGGCCAGAATTGTCTGTGAAGTGTACTGTGAAAGTTGTTTGTGAAATGCACTATATAAATACATTTTGATTTGATTTGAACAAGTCAGCATTCTCTGTACTAAGGTTTCAGTTTACCACATTTATCATTTTATTTATTTACCATGGCTATCCTGTAATTTCCACATCTTTGCATTGTGGACCATGACAGGTTTGAAGTATTTGTGACGTCACAAACTTTGCTTGTACGTGCATGTTTCCAACTCAGAATCTCTCCATCTACAACAGTGAAAGAATGTGAAAAGCCGCTCTGGTGACAAGTTCTGCACAAAAATTAATCTGTACAATGAAAGTCAGGATTCCAAGAGGAGATGACCATTAGAAAAGTTTTGAGAACAGCAGTTTAAAAAAAAAAAAAAAAGTGTTTTTAACTTGCACTTAAAATTGCTTACTGATGATGTATTCCGCAGTCTAGGTGCCTAAAATGAAAAGGCTGCCTCACCCATGGTGGTGCATTGGGTAGCACTGTCGCCTCACAGCAAGAAGTCTGCATGTGGTGTTTTCATGTTCTCCTCATGTCCACGTGGGTTTCCTCCAGGTACTCTGGTTTCCTCCCACAGTCCAAAGACATGCAGGTAGGTTAATTGGAGACTTAAATTGCCATAAGTATGAGTGCGTGAGTGAATGGAGTGTGTGCCCTGCGGTAGATTAGCGGCCTGTCCAGGGTGTATTCCTGCCTCTCACCCAATGGACCCCGGGAATAGGCTCCAGCACTCCCCGCGACTCTGCCCAGGATATGCGGGTATAGATAATGGGTGGATGGATGCCTCACCCATTCTTTTTTAGTTTAATGTTGGGCGCATTGAGATGATCTTAAATTCTGTTTGGGCTGAGTAAACATTTCTAAGAAATATGAAGGTGCCTAATCACAAGTAAAGGTACCTTAAAAGCTATTCTAAATGACACAGGGAGGCAGTGTACTGCAGCCAGGGCAGTGGTATTTATCTCTCTCTTTCAAGTTCTAGTTAAAATTCTAGCAGCCGCATTTTTATCTAGTCGTAATTTGTCAGTAGCCTCTGGTAACCCATGGAGAAGTGCATTACAATAGTCAGTGTGGCTAAAGACAAAGGCAATGTCTTCACACCATACAGTTTTTGGAAAATTCTTACAGATATCATAAAATATTCCTGAGATGAAAGAAAGCACTTCTAGTCACAATGCTGTTATGAGTCTAAAATAACCCCTACATGCCTGGCTTCATTTTTATTATGTACAGATAATTGGCTAAGTTTGGCCAGTTTTTCTCCCTGTGTTTTTTGTGCCAATTAAGAAAATCTTTTCTTCATTTAATTTTAAGAATTGTTAGACATCCAGTTTTTCATGCTAGATAAGACAGGTAATCAGGATATTTAGGGCAAGAGGGTCATCTGATGCAATTGGGAAGGCAGGTATGCCATCTCGCCAAGTTACGTATACAACACAGAGAGTTTGTCACTTTCCAGTGTTTCTTACAGGAATAACCACAATGATCACAGACTCTCAGCCCTTAAGAACATTAACTCCTGTACCTTCCAACCTCATGTAAACAGACAGAATTCACAAATAATTTTACACATCCACACAATAAAGCCCCAAACTCAGTTTTTTTGGCTTTTTGTTCCTTATTCGTTTTCCTGCCGATTACATCATCACAAATGCTCCAGTCCCACAACAATTAATTCTCCCCATTGGACATTTAGCTGCATCTGCCAGTAACATCTGATCACAATAGTATGATCAAAGTAGCCAATTGCAAGACACTTGGATACACAGGAAACTGACCGCTTTAACTTAGATCTCTTCATATCGCTTTGCAGAAAAAAGTGCCACAGCTGTCAATTTGACCATTGTCACTAATAAAATCAATAAATCTGCTGTCATACGCGCTTGTGTCGCCTAGTAAATCTAATCGTTATTACTGTATGACTAATGCTAGCTATACAGTATATTCAGTCAGATTTATAGATGGCAAAGTGAAAACTGACCTAGTGTTAGCGATGTTACTAGAGGTGTGAGGCTGAATCAGATGCCGGGGACATAATTAATGTTGATAAAGCTGACAGTGTTAGGAGAGCGACAGTGAACCAGACACAGAAGCAGAGCAACAAAAAAGAGTCGTCTTTTGGCTATTGATACAGGGGTTCTATGTGCAGCTGTTCCAGGTAGTGTCATGCCATCAACGTCAGGAGAGAGTCCGTTATTCAATTTTATGCAAATACATTTTAATGGAGAGTCCGTTACCAGTGTTAACTAGCCTCGTATCTTATTCCAATTACCCGTTAGCCAATACTCCCAAATAGGCAAGCATCCTGTGAGAACATTTTTATCTAAAACCCAACTGATTTTTAATATTAATGAGGTAACGTGAGTAACGGTAAACCTAGCATAAAGCTAATGTTAGTTTGAATTCTAAACTAGTTGAGAGGGACAAGACATAGAAACTGTGTCTACACTGTGTGACCAAACCATTTTAAAAAGCAAGACAGAGGGAGATAAATTTGATTGAGTTATGGCAATTTTATTAATATAATGTAATGACAGAAATAACCAAAAAATAGTGCTAATTCTATGGTCTAAAAATGAGAAGGAACTATATTTTTCCTGCTAGAATTATTGTTTTCATCTAACCATAGAATTAACAACCAAAAGTGTTTGCCTAACAACAGTCCAAAAATAAAATGAACAACCAGAGTTTTGCTTGACAATAGTAAAACAATATGGCCAAAGGGCTATGTAAGAATAGTTCATTTCATCTGATTAAGTCGGTAGAACTCAATAAAGGTAAGTAACTAATATATCATCATAATATATGTTAATGATTAATTGCTAATAGTTTATATGCTCTGTCTGCAATGTGACTGGAGCGCTGGAATGAGAGACGCATGCGGGAGCGACGCAGTGTGCAAATTCCCCTTCCTTATTGTGTGTTTTGTTTTGGTTTGTTTTGTTTTGTTTGGGTATGTGTGGACTTAAAGCGCAATAAAACCTGTGTGCGTCCAAGAATGGAGGATTGTGTGGTTTGTGTGGAGAAGGACTGCAAAACATGGTGGCCCGTACAGGGGGAGAGAGGAGGCAAGAACACATTGGAAGGAGCGAGGGTGATGGAATTGCTGCTGGGGCAAGCCCTGAGCCATCTGGCGGTGTTGCAGGAGAGGCAGACCGCCACCCTCTTTGAGCTGGCTCAGGGGCAGGTGGAGGATCGGGCTCTCCTGCGGAGCATGCTGCTGCTGAACCCGGCAGGACAGTCGCCGCTGACCACCCCAACTGGCAGGTACGCCGGGCTACAGATGCCATGAATGGCAGAAGCAGAGGATGTAGAGGCGTACCTGACCACGTTTGAGGGTACAGCAGCTGCCTGCAGGTGGACTACAGAGGACTGGGCTATGCGTTTGCTTCCCCTCTCATTGGGGAAGCTCAACAAGCTGCGCACAGCCGGCGTTCTCGAGAACCAACTATGAGGACCTGAAGCAGGCGCTTTTAGACCAAGTGGGGGTGTAGCTCTCTATGTGTAAGAAAATTTTAATGTGCAGAAAATTGTACCAGAAATTAACCAGCTTGTGCCTAGTGAAGATGTTTGGATAAAGCTCATAGGGGAACATGAAAAGGGCCTTATGGTAGGAATGTGTTACAGGCCGCCAGCTGCAGACAGTAGTGTGAATGCTCTTTGGAAAAATAAAACAAGCTTGTCAGGATTGTGAGACTATTATTATGGGTGACAAATTGCCCTGCTTTTAATTGGGAAATGATGACAGGACAAGGGAAAAGTGAGGGAGAATTCTTAGATATTGTAAATGACCTTTTTTGGCACAGTATGTCAATCAGCTCACAAGAGGGAAATCAGTTCTGGATCTGGTGCGATGTAATGATCCGAACAGAAGTTGTAGCATAGAGGTAATTGAGCCACTTGGGACTAGCAATCATTCTGCAGTTAGATTTGATGTATTATGGCATATTAACAAGGCCTCCTCTATAGCCAGAATTTTTAATTTTAGACTAGCCAATTTCAAGATGTGAGAATTTAAGTAATATTGACTGGGTGAAACTTCTTAACTGCAAGACTGTGAATGAAAAGTGGGGTAGGTTCAAAGGGGCTATTCTTGAAGCGCAAAGTAAATTTATAGGTAGGTAAGAAAAAATAAGTTGAAGTGCTCCCCCCAGTGGATGAACAAAGCCATACAGGAGAGTTTGAGAAAAAATAAACTGTGTAAGATATATAAAAATGACAGCACTGAGAGTAATAGGGCTGAATATTGTAATATGCGTGCTAAGGTTAACCCTCCTGTTCTGTTCATTTTTTAGGTACAGCAAAAATGTTCCCGGGTCAATCCCCATACAGGGGGGGTTTGCAAATACATGAAATGAACCATTTTCATTTAAAATGTTGATTACACTAATTAAGGCCAGTAGAAGAAGTTTCATACTGAAAAAATAATTTTAAGTATTTTTCCTAGATTTTCAAACTTTAAAAAGGGTCAATTTGACCCGCAACATAACAGGAGGGTTAAAAAAGAACTACAGGAAGCCAAGAGGCTCTTTGAAAGACAAATTGCCGTAGATGCAAAAAGTAATCCTAAACATTTCTTTCAACACTGTAATAGGAAAAAGAAAGTGGAAGAGGATATCAAATGAAGAAGGAGCATTGTTTCTGAGAATAAAGACATTGCTGATGCCCTAAATAGTTATTTTGTTGAGAGTTATTACATTCAGTACTCAGAAAGTCTTATCAGATATTGTACTGCAAGAATTACTTAAACTAAAGACAAACAAGGCAGAAGGTCCTGATGGTATATACCCAAGAGTACTCAAAAAGTTAGCTGAGATCATTTTTAAACCACTGGCAGGTATTTTTAAGCAGTCCTTAGAAACTGGAGAAATACCTGAGGACTGGAAGCATGGTAATATAATACCAATATATTAGAAAGGGGACCATATTGATCCAGGAAACTACAGGCCTGTAAGTTCAACTTATATAATATGTAAAATACTGGAATCTATCATTAGAGACAAGTTGGAAGTATTTCTTGAAAATAGCAACATCCTAAAGGATAGCCAGCATGGTTTTCGTACGGGAAGGTCATGTCTGACAAACCTTCTGGTATTCTTTGAAGAAGCTACCAAGTGTTTTGATCATAGCAAGGCATATGATATTATCTACTCAGATTTTCAAAGGGCATTTGATAAGATACCACATGAGAAACTTGTTAGTAAAACAAAGACAGTAGGAATTAGAGGATGTATTTCAGACTGTATTTGGAACTGGCTACAGGGTCGAACACAAAGAGTAGTAGTAGGAGGGATATTATCTGAGCAGGGAGCTGTTAGAAGTGGAGTCCCACAAGGATCAGTGCTGGAACCACTGCTCTTCCTCATTTATATCAATGACCTCGACAGGGACATAGAAAGTACAGTAGTCAAATTTGCAGATGATAAAAAACCGGGAGGCCCAGCTAATAGTCTAGAAGCTACTAAAGTAATCCAACAAGATTTAAATAAAATCCAGAAGTGGGCGGAAACCTGGCAAATGAAATTTATTATAGCCAAATGTAAAGTTCTGCATGTGGGAAATTAAAATATTAGGCAGGATTACTTTACGGGAGGAACAAAATTGGAATGTGCTCAGTTTGAAAAAGACTTGGGAGTAATGGTTGATCAAAGCCTTTCTGGTTCTAGGCATTGTGCTGTCGCACTAAAAAAGGCCAACAGGATGCTGGGATATATAGCCACAATTATTGAGTATAAATCCAAGGGAGTTATACTTATCTTATACAATACATTGGTTAGACCACACTTGGAGTATTGCATGCAGTTCTGGGGACCACACTACAAGAAAGATATAGAGGCTCTGGAAAAAGTTCAAAGAAGAGCAACAAAATTGATTCCTGGTATGAAAGATAAAAGCCATGAGGAAAGATTTAAGATGCTTAACCTCTTCAAGCTTAGTAAAATGAGACTCAGGGGTGATTTGATTGAAGCGTTTAAATTCATAAAGGGGATCAATAAAGTGAACTACAAGAGATTCTTCAGGTTGAGTTCTGTTAGTAGAACAAAAATGGAAATTAACAAAAGGTAGATTCCATACAGACATTAGGAAGAATTTTTTCACACGGCGAGTAGTCAATGTGTGGAAAACCCTGCCAGGTCACGTAGTAGAGGCAGAAACTCTGGCTTGATACAGTGTTAGATACTATCTAGTATGTAGGTAATCAGAGCACTAATTTATTTAGGAAAATGGCGAGCATCATTGGGCTAAATGGCCTGTTCTCATCGTTATGTTATGTTATGAGTGGGTCGAACGAAGGAAGATCACCGTCACCGCTTCAGGGCTCTTCGATACAAGGACGTCATCTGCCCCTTTGCTCTGACTCAGCAACTGTGAGACGCTGCTAACTGGTGGCTCCAACCAGCAGTGCACTCAGCTGTGGAGGTCATTGAGCAGGTGATGCTCGAGCAGTTTGTGCTAAGCCTGCCAACAACCACTGCCGACTGGGTGTGCTGCCATAGACTAATGTCGCTGGATACCGCCGTTGCCCTGGCGGAGGATCACCTCAGCGCTCTCCAACATCGCTCTCCAGCTCCTGGCCCCATTCCGAGGGAACCCCGGTCTTCTCATCTGGTCCCAGCACCAAGGAGGAGACCACCATGGGGACCCTCGTGGTTGCAGCACCGGACACCCAGACGCCTGGGCAGGAGGGTTGAGGGTTGCCTGACCATTTCCGCAGGAACTGTCCCCTGATGGAAGTGGGGAAAGTAGTGCGAGTCGCTGGCTCACCCGCCCCCTCCCCTGGTCAGGAGGGGATGTACCAGATACTCTCTTGTGAGAGCTTCCCCAACTTCAGGCATACATCTCCAGGAGGACTTTCCGCTCGAGCAGTCTCGGGATGACGCTTTGCCTTTGACCAAGTGATAGCTATAGATGGTCACCGGATGCGCCCTGCCACTGCTCTAGCTCACCCTGATTTTTCTATTATTAAAGATAGGCTTTACCGAGTGAGTCACTCAAACCAGAGAGGAAAACACCCAGTTGTTGGTACCAAAGAGCCGCCGGGAAATGCTTTTCCAGGCGGCTCACCATAATCCGATGGCTAGTCACCTGGGATAAAACACTGAGTAGGCTAATGGCCCAATTCTATTGGCTGGGCATTCGAGGTGAAGTGCAGAGGTGGTGTGCATCTTGTCCCGAGTGTCAGTTAATTAATCCCGCAGCCACTCCAAAAGCACCGTTGCGCCCATTACCATTAATGGAGGTCCCATTTGAACAGGTAGGGACGGACCTCATCGGGCCATTAGACCGAAATGCACGTGGGCATCACTTTGTGTTAGTTTTAGTAGACTACGCAATGTGATACCCAGAAGCAGTGCTGCTGTGTAGCATGCTAAGAATGTTGCACAAGCATCGTTTCAAAATCTCCCAGGCTGGGTCCCCAAAAGTGATCCTAACCGATCAAGGCACTTCGTTCATGTCTCGTACGTTACGCAAGCTGTACGAATTATTGGGAATTAAATCAATCAGAACATTGGTTTACCATCCCAACGGACGGTTTAGCAGAAAGATTTAATAAAACCTTAAAAACAATGATTCGTAAGTTTGTGCACAAAGATTGTCGTAATTGGGATAAGTGGCTGAACCCTTTATTATTTGCAGTGTGTGAGGTTCCCCAGGCCGCCATGGGATTTTCTCCCTTTGAATTACTTTTTGGGAGGCGGCCACGCGGTGTGTTGGATCTAATTAAGAAAAGCTGGGAGGAAGGTCCAGGCACCAGTACAAATGAAATTCAGTACGTTGTGGACCTGAGAGCAAAGCTCCACACACTAGGGAAATTGTCACAAAGCATATGCTGCAGGCACAAGAATGACAACGGCGTCCATATAATAAAGGTGTTCGGCTGAGACAATTTGCACCGGGAGATAAAGTGCTTGTATTAGTCCCATCTTCTACCTCCAAATTACTTGCCAGGTGGCAAGCGCCCTTCATGGTCACACGGCAAGTTAGGGATGTTGATTATTTAGTTGTACAGTCTGACAGGGGTGGGGCAACACAGATATACCACCTCAACCTCCTAAAAGAGTGGAGAGGGGTGACTCCTGTTTCTCTGGTTGCCACAGTGAGTGAGAGAGATGAGTTGGGTCCGGAGGTGACAAAACCGCCCAATTCTACCCTGACCCTTAGTGATTACCATCTCTCACTGTAGCATAGAGCAGATATGGCCCAGTTGCAGAAGCGCATTGCCGATGTGTTCTCCCCCCTGCCAGGGCACACAAACCTCATCCACCACCACATTGGAACATCTCCAGGGGTGACGGTATGTTCTTGTCCTTATAGATTGCCTGAACACTAAAAGAAAACTGTACAGGCAGAATTTCACGCTTTGTTAGAGATGGGAGTGATAGAAAAATCAAAGAGTGCGTGTAGCAGCCCCATTGTGCTTGTGCCGAAGCAGGATGGGTCGGTATGCTTCTGTTGCACAAAGTGAATGATGTCTCACGATTTGATGCTTATCTCATGCCTAGGGTCAACGACCTCCTGGACCGGTTGGGCACTGCTCATTTTTTCACGAAACTGGATTTAACCAAGGGCTACTGGCAGATCCCCTTGTTGTCAGAGTCTATGGAAAAAACGGCTTTCTCCAATTCGTATGGTTTGTACCAATTTTTCACACTCCCAATCAGGCTGTTTGGGGTGCCTGCTACTTTCCAATGCCTCATGGACCGGATGCTGCGGCCCCATTCTTCATATGCTGCAGCCTACTTGGATGATGTATTTATAGTGGCACCGGTGAGCAGTATGTGGCACTTGTGGGGGCGGTGCTTGGGTTTCTGAGGTGTGCAGGGCTTATGGCCAACCCGAAGAAGTGTGCAGTTGGACGGAGGGAGTTATGGTATCTGGGGTACCACTTGGGCGACGTCCCCAGGTTGATACAACAGCAGCTATTGTGGCCTGCCTGCGATCCAAGACAAAAAAAAGAGGTTAGATGGTTCTTGGGACTGGCAGGCTACTATAGGAGATTTATTGCAGCATTCTCTGAGATGACTAGTCCCCTGACCGATCTGACCCGAAAGGGTGCCTCAGATCTGGTCCAGTGGACGGAGCGGTGGCATCAGGCGTTTGAGGGGGTAAAACAGGCTCGCTGTGGTGAACCACTTCTGTATACACCCAACTTTGCTCTCCATTTTTGTCTGCAGAAGGATGCATGGAACAGCGGGCTGGGGGCCGTTTCGTTCCAGGAGGCTGAGGAGGTCGACCGCCCGGTGCTGTACATTAGCCGGAAGCTGTCACAGCGGGAGGCGAATTACAGCACAGTGGAGAAGGAGTGTCTGGCTATCAAGTGGGCGGTCGGCACTCTGCTATTATCTCCTGGGACGCCCTTTCACCCTCATTTTGCCCCTTCAGTTTGGCTCCTCCGCATGAAAGATAAAAACACATGGATCACTCGTTGGTATCTGGCATTATGGCCGTATAAGTTCAAGGTGATCCATAGGCCGGGTGCTCAGATGGTGCACCCGGCCTATGGCTGACTTCCTTTCCCGCTTGGGGGGGGGGGGATGTTAGCCGGTGGCTGAACGGCTCCTCGGCTTATGTCAGGCAGTGGGGGTATGTGAGGGGTGGTGTGGTTAGGGTGCCATCTGCAGGTGGAGAGGGTGCGGTTTAGCTGGCACTGTAACCCCAGGTGTGTGCGATTACAATTAATTGTTAATTGTTTATATGCTCTGCCTGCAGTGAGATCGGGGCGCTGGAGTGAAGGATGCACGTGGGAGTGACGCAGTGTGCAAATTCCCCTTTCTTATCGTGTGTGTTTTGTTTTGGTTTGTTTTGTTTTGTTTGGGTATGTATGGACTTAAAGTGCAATAAAACCTGTGTGCGTCCAAGAATGGAGGATTGTGTGGTTCGTGGGGAGAAGGAAAAACAAAACAAATCTATATATAAATAATAATAATAATATATAATAATTTTTGGTAACTGTTGCATAAGGTAATTAGTCATCCCATCCAAGGCGATTGTCACTTACTTTTTACAAATTAACTGATCACAAAATCTGTGATGTCTCAGTCAAGTTAGCATGCATTTTAAAGTCCCTACATTAAATCACTAAAAGTAAATTCAATAATCGATTGATCTAGCTAAGATGAGTAATGTTAGCCTAATGCTGGCTAACTAGTTTGTCAGAAAGAAACAAAACTAAAAGAAAACCATATGATCATTTTCAAATGAAAAATGGCTGGCCACAGAAATTCTTGATTACCAAGATTCTAGCTGCATCGGGACCCTTTCAATATGCACCTTACATGAAATCCATCTTCAAAACTTTCCTTCTATAGGCCTACCCAATGTCAGATTCTCTTGTTAGAATATCCCAAGCGACTGCCAACAAAACAAATAAAACCAGCAAGCAAGCTATAGCCTACTAAATTCCCTTTAGAATACAAAGTGTCTTTTCTTCTGACCTGTAATGTAATGTACACCAAAAATAATGACTGAGATGTATAAGTATGACTATAGCCTATTGCAAGTAAATGAAAATCTCATAAAAAACACGTTTTCAACGTACAAAAATGCCAAGTTACTAAAAAGTGACTTGAAAGAACTGAGGAAATATTGGGTAGCATTGCTTTGAGATACATCTTATGTCATTTCGGTCAGGCAAGATAGCCTATATTGTTTGTAGTATCGTAACTTGGCGTCATTTTGATATCAATACTTTTTAGTAACTTGGCATTTTTGTACGTTGAAAACGTGTTTTTTATGAGATATCAGTTCTTTTTGCAAAGCGTTTTATTATGAGAGTGAGAAATGCGACCCTGTAAAAAACGGGTGTGGATTATGGCTATCGTTGTGTGAATTTGTACAGTCTGATGAGCGTGTACCGTTCAGCAGTTTCGGTTTGCAGTGAAACAGTGTCTGTGAGAAAGGATGCAGTGGCATAAGCATAAACGAATCAGAAACGCAGATGAAATATGGCCAGTTTATCTACTCACGGATTTGACGTCCATCCAACGAGCCTTGACTGACAAAAGAATCAGCAAGTCAGTAGAATTATAAGTCCCTAGGTCGCAACTTGTGTAGCCTTCTGTCCTGCTCCGTTGTCTGTTATTTCGTGGAGATGCACTTTTAGTGTTTGTAAGGTTTGTCCTTCTGTGCAGCTCCGTTGTCTGTTATTTCGTGGAGATGCACTTTTAGCGTTTGTAAGGTTTATAAGGCATTTTGATAGGCTTATCTGCAGGTAGGAATCCTGTTCGCTGTTTTGCTAAACTAGAACCGGAAAACATGATAGTGCAGAATAGGAGCAGACGCATATGTCCCAGCAGGCTTTGCATATGAGAAAATGACAACAGTGTGAGAGAAATTAGGATGAAATTACGAAATTCCGTAGTTGAAACAATATGTTTTTAGCAGAGTTGGCATGTAGGTGAAGGTTGACATGATCACGGAGTATAGTGCGAAGTAAATGGAGTGACCATGAGCGAGCTTATATTCCTTATCGAATGGTATATATAACAGTCGTTGTGTAACATTAGACATTAAAGTGGAGGTTTAAGTAACACTGCATTGCTGTGTTTTTTCATGTTCAGTGCTAGTAGTTATAACTATGAGTGAATCATGATTTTAAATGTAAATGTTTTAATGGGGAGTTGCAGAACGTACACGTAATTGTTTGTATGTGGCTAGGTAACATGAATGTAGGAACGTGCAGACGTTACGTCATAATACTGTGGTGCAAAAGCAATAATTGAGAAGTAGTGGACAATTATTAGTGAAGGTAAAAGCAGGTTAAAGGAGTAACATGGTGGTTGAACATGACACTTCTCAGTTGTCTTTAGGCAAGAACAGAACAAATGTGCATAATTTTTTTTTATTATTCAGTCATTTCAATGTACTTTAAAACGTGTTTTTCTAAGGCGAAATTTCCCACTGTAAAAGTTCACCCGGACCGTCTGGGCGTGGTAATGAGAACTGTCAGTTATGTGAACTGTCAGTCAGCTATGACTGACAGACCGTGATACGTGCAGTTTTTGGGAGACTTTTCACAAGCTAGCTAGCTTAGTAGTATATGAAGTACCGATAGACAGCTAAGGTAAAGACGTTGACTTGTATCCAATGATAATTTTTGCTATCTAGCTAGCCAAGTTAAGATGGAAGCACAACTATGACGTCCTCATAAAAGCAAACTAGCTAGCTAACATTATCGATAACATTGCGTTATGAAAGCAAACTACCTAGCTAGCTAAATTAATATAACCAGAAATAATCTAATAGTCCTTAAAAGTCACTCTAATTTAAGTGAACCTAACGTTAGTCAAATATGTGCATTGTCTTGCCTGTGAGCCAGCCGCGCAAACTATGGGTCTGGAGTTATCCATGGGTTTACGGGGCGTGGAAAAGGGGAGTGGTGTGGGAGTACTGTGTTCGTGATGGACCAAGTTGACAACATTTGTCAACCGTTTGAAAATAGGACGGTAAATGTAAATGCAGAACGGACATATTTAATACTGTACTCATTGTGTTTCTTCAACGCCTCGTGTGCAAGTAGCACATAAAAACGAGAAAGTGTGAAAATCACCATGGTACTCCTTTAAAGAAAGGCGCTCTTAGCTGGGTTTGAACCTTCAACCTTGTGTTCTCAAGACTGTAACCTTACCCAGTACGCCACAGGCGGACTAGCTGTTTGTACTGTCAATGTTTCAGAGTAAAAAGGTATGGGTATTTTGCGTGTGTATGCGAGTTTTCCATTGGGTCGTGTAGGTGAAGATGGACATGTGAAGTTGTTTATGAAAATCTGTCTGTTGAAATGGGGTCAGAATGTACAGAATTTAATGTTTTTAAGGGCTGAGTGTCTGTGGCTGTTGTGGTTATTTCTGTGGGGAACCCTGAAAAGTGCCAAACTCTCGGTGCTGTATAGGTATGGGGGCATGCCCCCGCCAAGGCGTAACTTGGCGGGATGGCATACCTGCCATCCCAATTATTAACCTCTTAGCGCACAACCCCTAGTGGTGGGCACACCGGCGTGCCTAGGTTACTAAACTCAAACATTCGATGCTACTGCAACCAAAGTGTGAGATGAAAACAGAAACGTGTTGTTTCAGTTTCATTAGTAGACGATACATGACAACTATGCCAAAAACGGAGTTTCGCAGCCCCACCATTGTCGCTCCGGTCGTTCATTTAACACGCACCCCCTCCCTGCAGTCTCATCTAAAAAACACCCCCCACCCTTGACATAATGGACAATATTGTCTATCTTGGCATTCATAAAAATATTCTTTCACCACTAAAAAATCGTATTCCGTCATAGCAACAAGATAAACCCGACAATAGCCCTAAGATATGCCTATACAGCAGTGAAAACGCTGCTCACTGAATAACGAAATAAAAGAGAAAAAGTTTTTTTAAAATGATACCATGTCATTCTACAGTCAATATCTGGGACTAAATATTGAATAAATACAAAACCTTACTGTTGGTTATACGTGTAGAGGTGTCCCTTTTGAGACTGCGTGGTCATATATTGTCTTGGACAATCCGTTTGGGAAATATACGCACATCTGTGACGCCTGGGTATCTTCCAAAATAGCTGTGCGTAACACCACACCTGTTGTTTACGGCGTCGTTGCCCTTTTTAGTACAGTCTGACTTGATTGACAATTCATTTATTCAGTAGGCGAGAGTATAAGCTTTCTAACGATGTATAACATGTCTAATTCTGCTTTTGGAATAGCGTTTTATAGGTCAGCGTAACAGAAAATATTCTTAGCATCGCATTCACTTACGCATTCACTCTGTTAGCAGACAAATACGATGCACCTAACGAAACGTGTTCAAGGATATTTCGTAATTTCTTGGAAAATACTATTATTATTGAGGACTTCTGAACATAGCTAAGCCATATGTTTGCTGATAGACCTAGCTGACATCGTTTTCTGGAGCAAAACAGAAGCGAATAGAACAATATCATTGATACTGTCTCTGTCTCCATCTACTGAGCATAGAGGAGATTTCATCATTGCTATGTAAGTATTACCGCTCAAAATATTTCGGTTATATACGTTATTTTTGAAATTGAGTATCTTTAAATAGGTTAGTGGTGTTATATAATGTAAATATTTCACACTGTAATGTAAGCGTTAGATGGAAGTGTAATAGTTTTTGTGAAGCATGCAACAGTGATGACGTCAGAGCTGGAACATTGCCAAAACGTGATGGACGGGTGAAAATTGTTTTCATGTTGTCTTATCCCCATACAAGAAAACATACGAGAGTACAGAGTATAGAAATACACACGAGTTAATTATTACACATTTAGGTACTCTACCGCATTGTGTGACAATATTTTTGCATTATTTTTTTAATCTGATAGCAATGTTTCATCTTAAACCCTCATAAGGGGCTCATTCATATGCTTTATAATGGACAAAAAGCATTTTATTCAATTTTGGAGAGATTTTGGATATGTTTCTGGACACCTAGCTATTTTAGACCACTGTACTGACTGAAAGCTTGTAATTCCCATTTGAAAATTATGCAACAGTGATTTTCTTGAGTCAAAACAGTTGATTTGTAGTGAAATACGTGGATATGTTATGATTTACAGCAATGCATAATTTAGACATTTTGGATAGATTTGGAGATGCTGGGTACACTGCTTAGTTTTTGCTTCATACATCTATAGTAGTTCTACATATCCACCCTTAGATTTTATGAACTTGTGGTCAAGAAGTTTTTGACCTAGCACATGTATAGTTTAACCTCCTATATATATGCAGTCTCTCAGTATTTCATTGCAAACTTAAAAAGTGCAAATTTATTTTTGTTTTTTTGTCAAAACAATTGCATTTGTGGCACTTTATTTCTTCCAAAATTATGAATATAAACTAATCTGCATTAGTATTGTAAATTGTACAAATGTCTTTCTTCTTTTAAGCCATTTTTCAAGTCTTTGTGGGGTTCACATCTGGAGTTATAAAGCTTTAAATAGGGTACCCCCTAAATGGGCAAGGATTGGCAAGATTTGGCTTGTGCCTTAAGAGGTATGTGTCACAGCATGACACCCCTGGGAGGGAGATGCGGCAGTGCCGGGGAAAACCACTGGTTGCTGCATGGAGAGAAAGAGCGCACCCACACAAACACAAAATAAAAAACACCATCTTCACCTTCCTCCTCATCGGTTCAGGGCAAAAACAATTAACTAAAACAACAAACTAAAATAATAAAGACAAAAGAAAGCAAAAGAGAGCTACAACTTTTCAGTTCCCTGCTCGTAGCTGGCCAGATTTTCACCTGACCAGCTCCTCCAGAAAACTTGAATTTTCAGTAGCGGTTCACTTTCTCGGTGTTGTGTTCAAATAAACAAAACTGAAATTAAACACAACTCAAATAAACAAACATGCCCTTGATGTGAGCTCCCGGTCTCGTCTCCAAGCTTTGGAGAATAGCACACCTTTAAGCAGCAAGAAGCAAGGTCCTGGGTCCCGCCCGGGCCTTTCTGTGTGGAGTTTGCATGTTCTCCCCGTATCCGTGTGGGTTTCCTCCGGGTATTCCGGTTTCCTCCCACAGTCCAAAGACATGCAGGTTAGGTTAATTGGAGAGTCTAAATTATCCCTGGGTGTACTCCTGCCGTTGCCCTTGACCAAGGCACCGGCCTCGGAACTGTAGTTGGTCCCCGGGCGCTGCACTGTAGCTGCCCACTGCTCCTAAGTAATTAGGATGGGTTAAAATGCATAGGACAAATTTCACTGTATGTACATGTATATGCACGTGACAAATAAAGCTTTCTCCTTCTTCTTCTTCTAAGCAACCCAAGTTTGTGTGCTCTCTCAACCAGCCGGCGCAGCCAAGGCCAATCCCTTTCACCGCTGGACCGAATGCCACAGTATACTACAAATATTTTCTCTTTATAGAAAATGAAAATCAAGTGCAGATATTTATTAGCAACTTCTTTCTTATTATTGTAATTAGGGGTCCAAGTGGAACCTTCTTGTTTTTGCTGGCATTATTAGAGGTCCACAAAGTGCTGGAACCGTATTGTTTTTGTTCTGATTATTATTATTCGGGGGCCAGGTACCAAGAGTGTGTAGGACCACTATTGTTTTTTCTATGATTATTATTAGGGGACCAATAATTACAAGGGTGTAATTGTTATAGCAAGGATTCTTCTTATTTTTCTTCTGCTTCTTGATACATTTTAACCCCTTTCCCATGCTCAAAAACGAACTACTACGATGTTCATTATGCCAGCTAATTTATTATGCAAGCCCCACAGGCAACTTGCACTCAAGTTGGTGATGCAAAATTTCAACAGTGAATTTTTTTACAACTGTCTGTAAATATGAACAAAGAATATCATACAAGCTCCTCTTCCTCTGATTGGCTGTAGGTACCATAACTCTGATTGGTACATACATGTGTGGATTTCTTTCCATTACTACACAGAAAAATAGTGCCAAAATGATTTGTGTTTTTGTGTGTCCACAGCTTGAGATTTGTATTTTGCAATTTGCAGTTTGAGATTTGTAAAACAGGATTTGTAATGTTGTGATGCGTAAAACACGTTTTGTGTGTCCACAGCTTGAGATTTGTATTTTGCAATTTATAATTTGAGATTTGTAAAACAGGATCTGTAGTTTTACAATGCGTAAAACGTGTGAGTTGTGAAACACGTGTAAATAATATTGGTACTAAATTCACTCCATATCCATCCATTATCTATACCCGCTTACTCTGAGCAGGGTCACAGGGGTGCTGGAGCCTATCCCAGCGTGCATTGGGCAAGAGGCAGGAATAGACCTTGCGATAGATTGGTGGCCTGTCCAAGGCACACACACCGTTCACTCACACCTATGGGCAATTTAGAGTCTCTAATTAGCCTACCTGCATGTCTTTGGACTGTGGGAGGAAACCGAGGTACCCAAAGGAAACCCATGCGGACACAGGGAGAACATGTAAACTCAACACAGAAAGGCCCCAAGCTGAGATTTGAACCCACAACCTTCTTGCTGTGAGGCGACAGTGCATTACCCACTGCATTACCCACTGCACCACCGTGCCACCCATTATTATTATTATTAGGGGTCCAAACAGTGAAGCTGATGGAACCCTATTGTTTTTGCTGGTGTTATTATTATTATTATTATTATTTATTTTGTCTTCTGAAATTTTTGCCAGTTACTGCAAAACAGCTGGGAGACTTTCGATTAATTTTTGCACAATCGTAAATTCTTGGGGACATTAGCTGTGCAGTGGCTCTCACCACAATTGGCTACATGGTGGCACTATAGTGGACAATTAAATGTAAAATTTTCCAGAAATTATTACTCCTGCCTCGTTTGTCGCCGAGACCTGAGATAAATCTCAATGTAGTCTTCTGTAGTAATTCTTTGGAACCCATAATATCCACCATGTTGGATTCTTGGCACTAACTGGCCACTTGGTGGCACTATAACTGTCATTTGAATTCTCAGTATTCAAAGGCTCATAACTCCTGGCTCTTTTTAGGTAAAGACTTGAATCTTGCTTCCCAAAATGCTTCTCCTTGTGGACAACTCAAATGCTTAGGAGTCATAATGTCCACCATTTTGAGTTTTCCACTATTTTGAAAAAAAAAAATAAAAAATTCATTTGAAGGTCGTCTGAAAAAATTATGCAAAGAAAGTTTATAATTCAAAAATCATTGTCACAGTAAGCCAATAAATATCAATGTGGGTGTGGCTTATCACAAAAATGCTGATAACTCCCAAACGGTTTGACATGAATTGATGGAACTTAGTAGCTATATTGGCACTCTCATCAAGAGCATTAGCATAAGCTTAAGGTGTTAGCCCAATTTGAATACATGGTGACACCATAGAGCACAATACACTATCACAGTTATGTTACACCTTTGTTCATACCAACTGATTACCACAATCATCACAGTGATCAATTATACCTCAGAAATGACCCAGTCCATCATGGTGATGCCACTTTTCACTTCCCCCATTCATACCAGACTTCACCACAGTGATAATAGCTCTATGGGGCCCAACTGTGCTGTAACACATACACTGAGAGAGAATTTCACCTGCAGATTGAGACAAACAATTTGCAAATTTTACTGTAGGACCAGCATAGCAGGCTTATGTTTGCTATTAAACATGATGGACCCAGGAAATAAAAAGCATGATTGAAGCAACAGAATGATTTACATGCGCTCGCATACACACACATGCTGTACACACATACATACACACTCACACACATACACGCCTCATGTGCTTGCTTTTTGGGGGGTTTCATGCCTCATTTATTTCTCTTTTTAGCCTGTTTCTTGCGTCTTTGTGACAGTTATCTGTAAATAGCTCTGTATAGATAAAATAGGCTCTATGCACGTTGTGATGTCACAAAAGCGGAAAATTTTTTAAAAAATTGTATTCACAACGTGAGACGCGAAGATTACTGACCTAACAGAGTTAAAATAAGAGGTAACATCAGCTTTTCCACTAATCACTTAGCAAGCTAAGTAGTAGCATAAATCATTACAAGGCTGCAAACTTCAAGAGCTGACAGAGAGAGAGGTTTTTCCCCATTCTAAGTGGGATTCTTTGTTCTACTGGTGGAGTGGTGAGTTTGGGTAGAAATCACTTGCTTTGCTTGCAACCACTGCTCGCACATCGATAACCAAGTTTCCATGGACCTGTCAATCAAATTCCTAGAGAGCTAGAAACTGCATGAACAAAAACATACTTGCGCATTTTAAGTGATATTACAGCGAGAGCACGAGTTATGTCCTCCTGATTTAGAGAAAATAAGAATTTCTTCTATTATTCCCACAAATGATTAGTATAAACATGTCAACCAAAATGATAATTACAACATAAATATAAATATACGCCTCTAAACTGAAATGGGAAAATGGAAACAGGCCTTGAAATCATTATGGAACAGGAACGGTCTGCCTTTAGAGACCAAAGGTGATTTTGACATTTTTCCACAATCCTGTTTTTTGCATCCTCATAGATTTGTGTAATGGATTAGCCCTAATGCAACCCCTCACTCTCACTTCTGAGCATCACAAATATTTTCAACATTTGAAAAAACAAGAACTTATATTTTATCCCAATTCAAGCATTGCTGTATGAGAATGAGCTAAAAAGCCAAACTGCATAAGACTCTCGCACTCAACGGTGAGAGTTGCAGCCCTAAATTAATGGCAACCTCCTCTTCATTTTTTAAGAAATGTAGCCAGAAAAACTGAGTTATTAAAATATTAAAATGGTCGTTTTGTTTTTAATAGTATCAGACTGTTGTAATTAGTCTGATACTATGAAAAACAAAATGGGCATTTACACGTCTATATTTTAAGTAGGCTATTGTTACTAAGGTAAATTGTTAAGATCTTAATTTCAAGCAAGCAATATTTCTAAAAACTGAAGTGAAGGATGCACTTCAGAACTTTGAAGCATATTTGCAACGTTAGCATTACACCATAGCCTACTCACAAATCGTGTGGCTTCTCATTCTTCTTCATTGAATGATAGCAATGGGCTTTAACACTCAAATCTCAAACAGACTGATTTTTACTGGAGGCTTATAGAAAGAAGCAAGAATCAGCACAAAGAATCACAGTTTATGGTTGGCTTAGTCATAAAGTAGAAGCCTTAATGCTAGCTGACTAGCCTAGACTGAGAGCACCTATTATTGACCACCCGGTGTAGGGGGGGCACCTCAAACACTAACATTTATTTATTTATTTAATATGTATTCCAGAGGAATGAATGTTGTTAACGATTAAAATACAAGTTCCGCAAAAAAATACACATATTAAACTGTCTAAATGGACAAAAAAAATGTTTTTTCATACAATACGTTTTGTTATATTAATACAGCCTCTTGTACAGCATCAACTTTCAGACTTGGAACACGAACATACCTTAATCACAACGATGAAATGCAACTGTGGAAAAATCGCTTCACATTAACCGCTTTACTAATGGCTATTTTGCTTCCTGTGACTTGGGTTACAACTGTGAATATGTACGGATTGCTAGAAATGCTGATAGGATCACCCTTTCCCATATTAACCTCACATACACAAGACAGGACTCTTCTACCATATGCTATCAAGAAAAAACCAGTTCCATTAATTTCTATGGGTGGCCGATATACGTAGTTGCAAATTCTAGTTCTGGGCGACTTCTAAAATATTTGCCGGGAAAGAAAAAAATTGGGAAAGTACTGAAAAAATAACAAGGACATTTTTTCTACATAACTACTGTTGAGGGAATATATTGATCTAATATATTCTTTTATATAGCATTTTTTAGGCCAGGCATTTTATTCTGATCAAGTGTCAGGCCTGGCCTGAGAATCTCTCCTCACTCAAGGGCATACGTCACTGGTGGGTAATGTTCTTTTGCCAGTACATAAGACCTGACAAAAACAGCAAGAGGCGAAATAAAATGCAAATTGTGTGGTAACTTACTGACACCTGAAGACACATCACAACACCTCTTGCGGGTATCGAAAATCCAAATATAGTATGTGCTAAGGAATGTGTATTGAGTTAAACACCTAATTCTATTGAAATATATTTAGTTATTGATCCAATCATCTGTTTTTACAAGAGATTCTTTGTTATGCAAAGCAAGCGTTGTGCAATGTGGAGAGAGTCAGCGCATGCATATGACAGATTGTTATGTAAACACGGCACGATTATCAGTTGCTGTCTCTGAAACAATGGCCTTATGATGCACTAGCTGACTCTTAAACTAGGTCAAAAGTAACTAGCCATCTGCGCATGCACTTTCGGTCAGAACAGCAAAAGAACACGCCCTTATTCTTGAATGTATAAAACAGTGAAATTCGGGGGGGCGGGTTTTACAGCACTTCGGCAGAGAGGGGGGATCCATGTCTAAGATTCCGCTCGGATTGTTTATTGTGGATCCATAATAAATTCTGCTTAACTTTGGAATGGCTTCCTCTTGATTTCACAAAGTTGGAATTCACGACTCCTCAGAAAGAACCTGGAACTCAAGGGATCTTATCTCCCACATTTTTTGGCGAGCCAGCCAGGAGGCTAACACCTGCTGACGCGGCAACCGGATTCTACCGACAAATAAGTGTTTTCTTGATAAAGCGGCCGAATAGTAAAGGTAAGAACAGATGCCTTTTTAATAGAAAGTCTGAGATGAAATATTAGATCAAGCTATCCCTTGTTCGTCGGTGGAGTTGTGGGAACCATTTGTCTGCTGGAAAAAGCCTGTTTTGAGTGAGTTTTGAATTTTGGTGAAATCAGGGGATGTCTGATTAAAAAGTGCTGTCAATCATGTAATTATTTGTGTACGCTATAAAAAGCACCTGAGCATGTGCTGAATGCCTGAGCAAGCATCTGTTGACGCCTGACTGTGCGTGGGTTATCTGTTTTAGAAGCACCTGAGCATGTGCTGAATCAAGCATTTGTTTGTCTGACGCCTGATCGTGCATAGGTTATCTAAACTGAGTTTCTGAAGCGCCTTAGCATTGCTGTTTTGGCATCTGATCGAATGACCAATTATAAAAAAAAAAAATTAAAAAAAAGCCTGTTCAAGGTGTCACATGTCCGCTGCTTATCTTGTTTTATTTTGGATCTTAGAAGCACCTGTGCTTTAAAGTCAATTTAATTACCGTGTGCAAGCATATAGAAGGTTGCTTTCCATTGGGAAAAGTTTAAATGGTTTATGAAATGAGATAAAGGAGGGTGTAGTTGCATGGTTGATACTAGGTTCTTGCCAAAGTATATTTATACACTACAAAGTTTTAATTTTTGTGTGTTTTACGTGTTCGTTTAAATATATTTTATTTTTGCTTTCAGGAGATCCGTTCTGATTCCGCTCAGCTGGATTAAATCATTACAAAGTGTCAGAACCATATAATTGGCCTTGACATGGCTTTTGCCTAAACATTGTTGATGCTTATTGTGTAATTGTGTAATCTAACGGTCAATAAATCTAGCAAGAGACAGGAGTTTAAAAAAAATAAAAATATATATTTTTTTCTTTCTAGGGCTCTCTCATTCAGTGTCTGAGGCACTGTTGAAATATTCATCTGTACAAGGTCACCAGTGTGGCAGTGTGAACAAATTCAGCACCTAAAGGAAATTTAGATGGATTTATTTTTTTTCGGGGAAAGGTAAACACACAGTGATATTGACCATTAAATTAGAGTTTAAAAGTTCTATTGTGTCTAGAAGCGATATTGCCTGCGTTTTGGCTGCTGAAGATGTAATGGTTTGGGGAGGGAGGATACGACCGCACGCAAACAAATATTCAGAATACAAGAGGGGCTCTTTAAGTTGAACGGGGGGGTGTTCAACCACTAGGTCTCGTGAGAGACAAGGAAAGGAAATAAACAAACAAAATAAAGTAAGATAAATGAACAGAAAATTCAACCTCACTCTGAGGTAAGGTAAGATAGGAGCAAAACAAAGGAGGCTGACTGATAGTAGCGTGAATCAAGTCACCAGAAACCCACTATCAGTATAACTGCTAACTCAAAACTTTGCTCTAAGCTATACTGACTTACCAAGTCTTTTCTTTTCTTTTCTTCTCTTTTCTTCTCTTTTCTTCTCTTTTCTACCAAGCACCTTACCGGCTCTTTGCGAAATGAGAATTGGACACAAAAGCAACAAGCTGCTCTTAGAGGGGAGTTATATAGAATGACACCAGATGGAAGTAATTGACCGTAATTAGGACTCCACCAATAAGCTCCGTAGTAGGAAGAATGCTGCACATGTATCAACTGAATACTCGGGCTCGTTTGCTGAAAAGAGAATAGTTCTCAAAATGAGTACCCGAGTAACCTGGATAGCACAAAGGAATACGAAACCATGACAGAAGAAGAGCTATTGTTGATCTAAACGTTATTTTCTCAGCATTTCTGTCTCTGAAACCTTGAAAGAGGTGGTGTTTTTCTTTTTTTTCTCCTCCCTTGATTTCTTTTTTTACCTTCACAGGTGTTTTACGAGCGTTTTTATTTTCATTTTACAAGGGTTTTAATTTTTATTTTTACTCCTTTCTTTTCTTTTATTTGAGTAAAGAGCAGAGCAACTTGAAGACGGCAACTAAGGTAATGTGGTATCACGTTCTTACATATTCTGAGTCCTTTTGTTGTGTGGAAAGATATTTCTCTGTAATTTCCTGGACTCCCTCTACTTTCTCTTCTGACTACGAGGATCCAGAACATCACTGCTATTTATTTGAGGAGATAATACAAGGGGAAGTTGTATCAATAGAACCAGTGTCCAGGTCTGAGTGGAGGGAAGAAAGAGAGAGACTGCACAGTGAGGGAAATCTGGCACAACATCCACAAAGTGAAAACAATTATCCCGAAGATAATGTGGAATAAGCAGACTCCTCCTGAATCCATGGAAGGTGAAGGCCCCATCCCAGACACGCCCTTGTCCCTGATGATGGAACTGCACGGAAAAGACATGACATATGCCACAAGAAATGGATGGAATGGACAAAGACCTCACTCACTCCCTGGCCGCCTGAAGGTTCCTGGAGCATCAAGCATTTAAGATCTATTGACTCCATGCTGGGAATAAGAGACCAGCTGGTGCTTAAGCCTAAGCAGGCCCTTCACAGGCAATGCCTCAGACAATGGATAGCGCAAGCAGAGATTCAAAGAAGGATTCAGGCCAAAGCTGGCACAGCACCAAGATGTCAATCCACTGCCGTACAACCCTGAGGCTCCTCCACTCGAACAGCCTCTGTCGCCACCACCCTACCCAAATCTCACTGTCACAGTAAAAATAAGATCGGAATGCCACCAGATGGTACTGCAGGAAGACGAGGTGAGGCAGGTGACACTAAGGGTACAGATGACCATCCAAGGAGCGCTTACAGCGGATAACCAGGAAGCAACCCCAAGTGAGGAAGGAGCATGCACACCCCCCATCCCATTACAATATGAACCAAGGGGCAATTCAGACCAAGACCAAGCCCGGAGAGATGACCCCTACGCCGAAGGAGCTACAGGGTGGAGACGCTTGGGATGGGACCCACCTCTGGTAAGAAGGAAAGGAAGACAGGATAAAGTTACTGACAATACAGCTGATTAAAGTGACAAGTCAAGCCCCACTTCCAGTGATGATGGTGGAAGCGAAAGTGAACCAATCTCCTTGAATATTGCAGGAATACTGCATATGTCCCAAAAGAAGCACGCTTGCACTAAACAAATCCTAATGAAACTGAGAAGAGAAGAGGAGAAGAGAATGGAGTTGGGGAAAGTTGGCAGGATCGCATGTAAATTTGAAAAACGCCTATAGAAAGCTGAAAGCCTGCTTGAAAAACTATAATGAGACTAAAAGCCAACTGAGTCCAGAGAGAAGGAGGACCATGAGAAATGAAATGGACAAAGCATTGGAAGAAGCAATGTTTCGAGCAGCAGGCATCACCACTGACCCAATTAGAGAGTAGGCTTTCGCAGGCCAAAGCTTTAACACAGTTAGACCTTGATTGTGGCAGGTTTTGCGCCAAGAATGGCCCTATCGCCCCAAAATGACAGAGCTGGAGACCCCTCTGTCTGACACCGGGGATGTGGATGACTACATCCGTCAGAAGCAAATGCAAATAGGAGAGCCCTGGAACAATAACAATGCAGCAATACTGCTCTTCTGAAATGGTCTGGAAGGGACTGCCTAAAGCTTTTCAGAACAAACTTGATGACATTGTGGGCCTGGACACAGAACCATAGGAGAAAATAAGAGCTCACATTATCTGCCTTCTCAAGAGACACAGAGAAAGTGAAAAAGACAAGAAAGAAGAAGAAAGCAGAATGCAAAAGAAACTGATTTCCAAGCAGCTGGCAGCCATGGATGAAAAAGACAAAGGCTTAGAAGCTGCAGCTACTCAAGCAGCAGTCGTCATGCAGGCCCCGATTCCTCAGCCCATGATGCCACAGCAGCCACTGCAACAACAACAACAGCGGACACACCAGAACCAGCCGTACCCACAACAGCCACTTCAGCAGATTTTCTTGGGAAATGGAAACCAACCCAATCAATGGCAAAGATACAGTGGAGGCCCAGGAAGAGGCCGTGTGCGAGGTTCCGGAAACTGGCAAGGAGTAAGAGGTCAATCGGATGTGTGCTGGGGATGTCGACAGACAGGCCACCAAAAGCGCGACTGCCCTGTCAATCCTTGGCCAGAAATGCAGCTCCAATTCAGAGGCGGGAGCCATTATCGACAGCAGCCCAGGTGGAATGGCAGAAGTCCAGGAACAGCTGCAAAATCAAGGATATGGACAACCTGCTTGGACACAAGACCAAAGCCAGAGGTGGTGACTGAGCCCAAAAGAGGCTAGCTCACTTAGCCAAGAATCAGCATAAAAACAGATGCTGTCATACTCTTTACCTACTCCTGAGCAGGAGCCCCAAATTGTCCTTGAAGTGGGGGAAAAACAATGCAGTTTTCTGATAGATACAGGAGCTACACATTCCTGCTTTGGAAAAGATTGAAACCATCTCTCACTGACCCCGCATACAGTCAAAACAAAGGGCTTCGCGGGAATAAGTCAAACCATACCATTCACCCAACCCCAATTAATCTCCATTGACGGACTGCAAACTACGACCTCATTGTTGTACAATCCCAAGACTCCAGTCAACCTACTTAGACGAGACTTGTTGTGTAAATATCCTGCTCCGATGACGGTTTTGTGTGGAGTGAGCCCACAGATGATGCTGTGTCAATTGGGCAGCAAAAATGGAAATTACCTGGTCTACTGGTTGAAGATACCTCCACACCACAACACACTCAAAGACTTTTGGACAAGACAATGCATGACACACCCTGAGCTGCGAACAAAATACAAAAATATGGAGCAAAAATTGGAGCATCATTGCACTCTGTACTTGGATCCCAAAGGGCAAGACAAAGAATATGAACAGGACTTCATTAAACCTATGAAAGGCAGAAAAGGAAGCATCTGCTGCAATTACATATATGTCGGCCCTGAGGGAGCAGGCGCACTAATTGAACTGACAGAGCAGCAAAAGGAGTGGTACCTCATGGCGACACAGCTTTACCACACATCACATTGGGAGTAAATCAAGGCTACCAACCTAAAGACATTGGACCCATAGTCAAACGACTGGCCGCAAAGGAATGGACTCCACTACCCACAACAATGCCACAATCTGACATTGAAAAATGGCCAGAAGAAGGGGAATACAGGATCAACGCCAATTGTCTCCTCCTCATCACAGCTGAAAATCATGAACTGTGCCCCATTCCAATCATGATCCTGACCGCTGAAGATGAAGAAAAACTCAAGTCAATCCCAAGTTCCCTGTGGGCCACAGGAGGGCATGACATTGGGCTAATTAAGTCAGCTGGAATGGTTCAGATTCAGCTCAAATCAGGAATGTGCGGCCCAAGACAGAGACAATACCCTATGTCTGCAGAAGCAGAAAGGGGCATTGCTATCCAAAAACTGCTTCAAGCAGGGGTTATTTACACCACCGCCAGTACATGCAACACGCCTATTCTTCCTGTAAAGAAGACAGGGTCAGGAAAATGGAGAATGGTGCAAGACATGAGGCCCCTGAATGATGTGGTGGACCAAGAATATCCTGTGTACCAGATCCATCAACGATCCTGTCCAACGTACCACCAGAAGCAAAGTGGTTCACAATCATCAACCTGCGTTCTGCTTTTTTCAGTGGTCCCCTGCATCCAGATTCACAGTACCTTTTCGCATTCACATTTCGTGGACAACAATACACCTACTCAAGACTACCACAAGGATATGCTGAATCACCATCTATTTTCAACAGGATAGTGAGACAAGACCTCGCTGGGATAAATCTCCCAGGACAAAGCACCCTGATCCAATGTGTGAATGATCTACTCCTCTGTAGCGACACAAAGGAAAACAGTGAAAGTGACACCATCTATCTTCTCCAAATGCTGGCTGAAAAAGTGCAGGAAAGTCAAAACTGCAATTCTGCAAATCTGAAGTGACGTATCTTGGACATATGATAAGCCACGGTCAGAAGATTTTAGCCCCAGACCGAATACAAGCCATTCTGCAAGTTCCCAAGCCCAGAACTGCAAAGGACATGCAAGCTTTCCTGGGAATGACGGGGTACTGTAGACTATGGATCTGTGACTATGCTGAGATGGCACGACTCCTCAGAAACATATGCCTGGGAAAGGATGGCAAAACCAGCTTAACCTGGACATCTGAAACAAATGAGTCCTTTGTGCAATTGAAATCTGCCCTGCACGAAGCTCCAGGCCTGGGACTGCCAAACTATTCCAAGCCGTTCTTTCTCTTTTCAGCTGAAAAGAAAGGATTTGCCAATGCTGTTTTGACTCAGAAACAAGGCAATAAACACAAACCGTTAGGTTACTTTAGCACTATGTTGGACACTGTCGCCCAAGGAATGCACCCCTGTGACAGAGGATTAGCAGCAGCTGCATTTGCTGTGGAGAAATCTACACCCCTAACCATGGGGCAGCCAACCACCTTGTAGGTTTCACACTCCGTGCATGCATTGCTTAGTAGCAGACAATCATTGATTACCCAACAGCGACTCAGTGGCTATGAGGTATGACTTACATGTCCTAACTTGACCATTGTGAGATGTAACACCGTTAATCCAGCTGAATTGATGACCACTCCAGAGGATGGAGATGCTCATGATTGTGTAGCTACCAGAGCCCTGGAGTCACAAGCTAGGCAGGACTTACACTTTGAGCCCTTGCAAGACTCTGAGAAAATATTCTTGGATCAGCATCCCTGCATCCGGACACTGCCCAGAGGCATGCAGGATATGCTGTAGTTGAACAAAAACCTGGAGACATTTTTCAAACAGCTGAAGCTGAAAAACTGCCCACCTCAGGTTTTAGCTATTGTTAAGTGTGCAGCACATACAGGGGGTAAGGACATAGTTTCCATCGGCAACTCAATTGCCGACAAAGCAGCAAAGGCTGCATCAGAGGGTCTGGACAGACCCCTGCCAAATGAAATGCCTTTACTTGAAGTATCTGACTGTGCTCTACAAGATGTGTTAGAGCTGCAACAGGCAGCTAAACTGGAACATGATAATTGGACTCTTAGAGGATGCTCTATAGACCCTGACACTGGAATGTGGAGGCAACAGACTACAGGCAAAGTGGTTGCGCCCATTGACTTAGTGACTTCTCTTTGCAGAGTGGCACACGGTGTGTGCCTCTCTTCAAGGGGGGAGATGACAGAACGACTACAAAAAGAATTGTTTATCCCCAACTGCAGTGAATATTTGCGGAATTTCATCTCGAGATGCCAAATTTGCCAAGAACAAAACGTTCGAAAAGGAATTATTACCGTTCCTGGGACCATGCCGACACCTATGGGTCCCTTTACACATTTGGTGCTTTTTAGCAAACTGTAATCTCGCCTTTCTGTTCTTCAGGCTTATCAGTGGTTTGCATCTTGTAGTGTACCCTCTCTAGTCCTGCTGGTGTAGTCTTCTACATATGGTAGACTTTGACACATCTACACCTGCATCCAGGAGAGTGTTTTTGACCTGTTGGGCTGTTGTCAGGGGGTTTTCCTCACCATAGAGAGTATTCTTCGGTCATCCACTACAGTGGTCTTCCTCGGTCTACCGGGTCTTTTGACATAATTGAGTTCACCAGTTGTTTTTTTCTTGTTAATGATGAACTAAACTGTTGACTTGGGCATGCCCAGGGTTTTTGCAATGTTCCTGATTGATTGATTTTCATTTCTGAGCCTTATAATAATAATAATAATAATAATAATAAACTTTATATATATAGCACATTTCAAACACACAGTGCCAATCAATGTGCTTTACAGAAAGATAAATGAGTAGATAAAAAAACAGTAAAACACACAAAAGGACAGTAAAATACACAAATATGTAAAATAGCAATAAAATGATAATAACATAAATTATGACGGCCAGCTTAATTTGCATCGACACTGCGGTCACACCCCAACAACAATCTCCAAAGGTAATTGCAAAGTCTAGAATCAAGACTAGACATCAACAGCTCTCTTCTGCATTCACTAACGACACAAATGAATACACCTGCCTAACAAAACACATCTGTGAAGCCAATTCAACAAATACTTGTAGTACCTTAAAATGGGGGGACCATGTACAAAAGGTGTTGTCATTTCTAAACGGTTCACCTAATATAGATGAAAATGCCCTCAAATTAAAGCTGACAGTCTGCACTTCAACCTCATTGTCGTTGTATCCTTTCAAACTCAAAGTGCTAGAATACAGAACCAAAATAACAAAAAATGTGACACTGTCCAATGAATTATGGTGCTCACTGTAGTATGTGCTAAGGAATGTGTATTGATTTAAACACCTAATTCTATTTAAATACTAGGATTGAGCCGAATACTCGGATGAAACGAGTATCTGGTACGGATAATGTACTTTTTACAAGCATGAGTACCACCCGAGTAAAGTGTGTCAATATCCGTACTCGTGGTGAAGGAAAATCCTCATTGGGTAGCTGTGTCCAGTGTCCAGATCGTTCCATGATAGGCTAGCCAGACACAGAGCTCCTCCTCTACACAGAGCCTATACAAAGTTCACACACACAATACAAAACAATCTTGCCATCGTAACAGCCACTGTCTACAGGGATCTATTATCTATTGTCATATATTTTCAATAAAATAAAGTTTGCAATTCTCAGATTCGGCTCAACACATTATTCTCACCATAGATAAACACACATTTACTGGACATTCACACGTAAGCACATATTACTGATTACAAACAGACATGTCTAGCTTCTAGCTTGCTACAGTGGGGCTAACTAGCCAGTTAGCTAGCGACTACATGATAAAGCATGTACTTGTATTTCCTACATTTAGCGATCTCATACACACACTCTACTAGCATCACTGACATCCTAGCATTCTTATACATCCACTGTACAAATGCAATATCACTTTTGTGTACATTTAGACGTTGTCGCTCACCTGAAATCACAACACAGCCTACATTACATCGTGGTTAGCCAATTGTTACCTGGCGCGCTCTGTCTACTACTGTCTTCATACCATCAATTCATTTTTTTTTTTTAATTATAAAACCAGAGGAACGATAACAGCGTCTTTTACTGCTAGAGTGAATGCGATGATAAGAAGATTTTTGGTTACGCTGAACTATAAAACGCTATTCCAAAAGCAAAATTAGACATGTTATACACCGTTAGGAAGCTTATACTCTCACCTACTGAATAAATGAATTGTCAATCAAGCCAGACTGTACTAAAACAACTCCGTAAACGACACGTGTGGTATTACGCACAGCTATTTTGTAAGGTACCCAGACATCACAAATGCGCGTATATTTCACAAAACTGATTGTCCAAGACAATGTATGACCACGCAGTCTCAAAAGGGACATCTCTACGCGTAAAACCAATGGTAAGGTTGTATATTTATTCCATATTTAGTCCCAGATATTGACTGTAGAATGACATGGTATCATTTTTAAAAACTTTGTCTCGTTTATTTTGTTATTCAGTTCAGTGAGCAGCGTTTTGACTGCTGTATTGGCATATCTTAGAGCTATTGTCAGGTTTATCTTGTTGCTATGACGGAATACGATTTTTGAGTGGTGAAAGAATATTTTTATGAATGCCCAGATAGACAATATTGTCCATTAGCTGGGTGGAAGGGTGTAGTTGCAGATGAGACTGCAGGGAGGGGGTGACGTGTTAAACGAACGACCAGAGTGACAATGGTGGCGCTGCGAAACTCCGTATTCTGCATAGTTGTCATGTATAGTCTACTAATGAAACTAAAACAAGGCGTTTCTGTTATTAACTCATACTTTGGTTGCAGTAGCACTGAATGTCTGAGTTCAGTAATCTCGGCACGCCGGCGTGCCAACCACTGGGGGCTTTGCGCTGGTAAGAGGTTAAAATACCAACTTACGGGTAGTTCTCGCCCACTTCCGGTTTAAGCCCCGCCCATTCCGAGTACGGATACGGATACAGATAAGTTAGTTGGTTGAGCAGATACAGATACGCATAATGGCGTACTCACTCATCCCTATTAGTTATTGATCCAATCATCTGTTTTTATAAGAGATTCTTTGTTATGCAAAGCAAGCGTTGTTACATTACATTACAGGCATTTAGCAGACGCTCTTATCCAGAGCGACTTGCACAACTTTTACATAGCATTTTACATTGTATCCATTTATACAGCTGGATATATACTGAAGAAATTTTGGTTAAGTACCTTGCTCAAGGGTACAACGGCAGTGTCCTACCCGGAAATCGAACCTGCGACCTTTCGGTTACAAGCCCAGTTCCTTACCCACTGTGCTACACTCCGGCTACACTCCGTTGTGGAATGTGGAGAGAGTCAGGGCGCCCCAAGATTGTTGTGCATGTAACAGATTGTTATGTAAACACGGCACGAATATCAGTTGCTGTCTCTAAAACAATGGCGTTATGATGCACTATAGCTGACTCTTAAACTAGGTCAAAAGTAACTAGCCATCTGCACATGCACTTTCGGTCAGAACGGCAAAAGAACATGCCCTTATCCTTGAATGTATAAAACAGTGAAATTCGGGGGGACGGGTTTTACAGCACTTCGGCAGAGAGGGGGGATCCAAGATTCCGTTCGGATTGTTTACTGTGGATCCATAATAACTTCTGTTGAATTTTGGAACGGCTTCCTCTTGATTTCACAAAGTTGGAATTCATGACTCCTCAGAAAGAACCTGGAAGGGATCTTATCTCCCACACTACACAAACTGTTTGTTTCCAATAAATTTCCTATTTTATATACAATTGCAATTATGTTTATTTTTTGCTGCCTGCATCGCAAAACAGGTGGATAATAGGTGCTCTCACGCTTCCTGTGGTCGATGTTCAATAAACGCCCCCTTAGCGGCTAATGCAAGTGCTGGGCAACTTCTAACATATTTGCCAGTACAGAAAAAAAAGCTCGCGGAGGAGAATAACATTACTAGGCTTACATTTCTACATTACTAGGTACTGAGTGTTACCGATATTTAGCCTATATATATATATATATATATATATACGGTAGCAAATGTTTGTTTTTAATTTTTTTTTTTTAAATCTTCATTTCAATGCTAGTTACAAAACAGGCGCTTCAAATCCCTCCACCAACTCCCCTTCCCCTTCAATCAAAACCCCTGCCTTCCCCTCACCCCTCCCCACCCATGTTACCCCCCCCCATCCCTCCAAAAAAAAAATAAATAAATAATAATAATAATTGGATCGACGAACAGACAGGCAGGCAGGCAGACAAACAAATTGACAGACAGACAGGCAGGCAAACAGATAGACAGGCAGGCAGACAGACAGGTAATCAATAGACTAAGAACTGAATATTTGCAAACAAGAGTGGGATCAGGTCAGAGGGTAGCTAGCCATGCCTGCTGACATTCAGATAGGAGAGAAATGAGATAGAGGTGGTGCAATAGAGGAGAGGGAAGAAAAAAAGAAAAAAGAAACAAAATAATAATAATTATTATTATTATAACAATAATAATAATAATAATAACAATAATAATTATAATAACATCAACAATAATAGTAATAATAATAGTAGTAGTAGTAATAACAATAGTAATCATAATAATAATGACAATAGTAATAACAGCAATAATAATAATAATAATGACACTAATTGTTAGGAGATGGATAAGTCAAATAAATTAAGTTAGGGATGGGTATAAGTGTTTCTGTGGATGTGTTTTGACCATTGCTGATGGTGATAACAATAGAAACAATAATAATGGAGAAAAAAAAGTTTAAAAAAGGGTACAATCATGCGTGTGCGTGTGTATGTGGGTAGAGTAGTAGTGGGGTTAAGAGGGTGTGTGTGTGGATGTGTGTGCGTGGCCTTAGTTCACTAGCAGCTATAGAGATTTTAGGAGTGGTGAGAAGTTTTTATTAAATTTTTCATTTAGTTTTCTGATTGAGGCTGAGATTTGTTCCATTGATATATGTTCTGTTAGCAGGTTTAACCACTGTGAGATGGAGAGTTGATCTCCAGTTTAGTAGGATTGTTTTCTTGGCGATACTTATGACTACAAGTATTGGAGTTGTGTTTTGGTTGGAAGTGTGGATTACTGATGAGTCTCCAAGTAAGCACAGTGATGGGGATAGTGGGAGGCTGCATCCCAGAAGTAGTGATATGTCAGTAGCAAACCTTTAATATCATGCAACCCGATCAATAGGCTAATAGGTGCTGTCATTCTACTGGGGTATATATTTAAATCCCTTTTCTAATTTATTTTTTTATCATAAATCGGGTTAATCAGTAAACATCGTTTACATATAATTTTGGGAGCTCAAGTAAATAGCAAGTGAGAAGAGGAGCCTCTGCCATCTCCCTCCCCCCCACACGCACACACACACACAAACAGAAGAAAGGGGCAGGTTGAGGTGGGATATTTCAGTGCTCAGCTCTTTCCTTCACAGATTATTTTTTATATCGAATGCAAAACTGCTTATAAGACTCTATAATTAATATCTTCACACCCACGTAAATCCATCCCTATGTAGCAGTATAGCTCAGAAATAGAAACCAGTCAGAGCACCAAATAATTCTGTTCTAACTATTCCAGCCACACCTCATGCTTGGGTCTCCCCAGATGCTCCATCAGGCCAGAGACAGAAGACCAAGGTGTTAGCTGACCTGCTGGAGAAAAAGCATTTATACACACCTCTAGGCTGTACTCTTACCCCATGCCTGTGGAGGTGAAGTAAATAAGCCAATAGAGGCACAATGCAAGGGAACATTTCCAGGAGAGAGCAGCAGGCTTACAGTGCATCACACTGAAACTGGAAAATATCTGAATCTTACACACATACATGCACATGTGAACACGCTCAAGCACACATTCACTCATATGGTCACCTGTACTTTTCTCATTACAATTATTATAAAATAACATTTTCCAGAAACCCTGCAGCTCTATATTAAGGGCCTCTGTATTGACGTTTTATTAATGCCTCTATAAATATTGAATGGAAGCTTACTAATGAAGCTGCTGGGGAGGGGGGAGTGTCTCATGTTAAGTGGGAAACAGGGTAAAAGTAATAAATTAGGTTTTTTTCTGTTGTCCAAACGATCTATGCTCTGACCCCACCCCACCTCACACTCTTGTCATCACTCCACCCCGCCTCCCCTGTTTTCCCCTCAGCCAAATCTTGCATGGAGCAAAGGTTAGGGCACCTGACTCTCACATTATTTTTTTCTCCAAGCATGATTTAAGGTCTAGCTCTATAGGCTTAGCTCCCTGGCAGTGGGGTTGCTCTGGACTTAGCTGCTTTAGATGTGTAAGAGATTTATGGACGGTGTGAAATAACTGACACAGATTTGAAGGTGTGCAGGCTGTCTGTTCCCAGGAATGGAAAGGCATGAATAATTCATCTCTCCCAGATCATAGTGATTAACCAAAAGCCTACACTTTTATGACCTCTTCCATTCAATTTTATTGTTTGAAATGAGAAACCATTTGCAGGGAATTTGCAGCCTGATGTTATGGCCTCTGACAGTTCTCTAATAGAAAATGTTTGCCAGAGCACAGTGGCGGTTCTATAATGTGGGGCGCTGGGGCGCCGCCCCACTAAATGCGAAATAATTATGAAATAAAAATTGTTTACTCGTACAATGCGCCTGGTAGTCTGTCAGCACCTGCCAGCATTCATTAAAAATTGGTTCTAAAATCAAATTGTATTTGGTTAATTTCTGTGTGATTATAGCCTACTTCCTGGGTGAAGGGCGCCAGCCAAATGAGTGTGTATGTAAGTCTTTCAACTTTTGGCAAGCAGGTGACCTAAGGCTGCTCTCTAAATGGTTGCTTCAGATTTTCCACGGGGCGCAGCTCTCTGCACCCCAGACACTCCTACTTTTATTGGCAGCGAATTGATATTGTTTTTATGTTTTTTGATCTAATGTGATTGGACAATTCTCGACGCTATCTTTCATGTTCACGCCCGCCATTAATATAACTACGGACGCGTGACTGTCACTCCTGCTCCTTAGCTAGCTGACCGGTACTTTCAGGAGATGGCAACTTCAAGTAGAACCGCGGAAATCAAAGAAGATTTGGTTATCTCCTTACAAAAACGCCCTTTCACAAGGCGTTCACTGGAAGAAAAAAAAGAGGATAAAGGAGCTTGGACCGGACCGACCCATTTTACAAATTCAGCAGCAGGCAAGTGATCGAGGACGAGCATACACCCGGAGCGGGTTCTTGTTATGACAAACGGAGTTGGATAGCTGGATGTGGTGTAAGTAATGCTTTTTATTGCTTTCCCTGTTTGCTATTTCAAAGTGTCGGCACCAAAGCTGTGTGGACAACGACGGGGGTACAAGACCTATAACATCTTTCTGAAAAATTCAAACGGCACGAAAGTAGCCGCAGCCGTGGTCTAGACAATAGTATGAGACTCAATTTTTTTTCGCAGGTTTAGCACTGCTGAACAGCTAGATGAAGGCTACAGGATTGGCATTAGAAGGCACAACAAAGAGATGACAAAATCGACACATCCTGTCCAGAATAATAGACTGTGTTAAATTTTGTGGAGTCTTTGAGTTGGCTTTGCGTGGCCACGATGAGAGTGAGAGCTCCGATAATCCCGGGATATTCCATGGGTTGGTGAATTTTGTTGCCTCCTTTAAACTTCAGCATTCACATTCACATTTTGTCCAGCAGATGGCAGAAGAAGGCTCTATAAATGACATTGGAGTTAGCTAATATTTTCCTACTTTTTTATGACTTCATAGAATGTAACAGTGGCAGTAAAAATGACTTTAGTAGTTCCATATTTAGAAATTGAGCTGTTGCCTGTTGGTAACTTTAGGTAATGTAGGTAAAATGGGCATTTTGTCATCTCTACATATTATCTTATATTATTAAGGAGGGAAAAATATGTTCAAGTAGTGCTACTGGCCAGTGTTTAGGCAACATTCGTGTGTTGTGTTGTTTTTAGATTTATTTATTTATTTATGTATTTTATTTTATTTTATTTTATTTGCTGAGCTATGAAGTGCTGCTTCAGTTTGTTTGTCCCCCCCAAAACGTTTTATCACCAGCCTCCACTGCCAGAGCAACAGACATACAGTACAAAACATACACAATGTTCCAATTCCCAATTTGATGAGATGGATAACCATATGGCTGACTTGACAGGTGCGTGCATGCATATGTTTGTGTCTACACGTGTGCAAGTTTGTTTGACTGTGCAAGTGTATGCTTACTCATGTGTACACATATGTATTTGTACATGTGTGTTTATGAGCAAACAGTGCATGCATGTGCATGTGTATGCATGTGTATGTGTACTTAAAGAGAGTGGTGTTTGTTATTATGTGTATGTGTGCCGTGTATGTGTCTATGGTTGGGAGAGAGAGTGTGTGTGACAAACACAGATGTAAACTGGCAGGAACTGTGGTGATGCAGCTGGATTTGGATGCTAGCTGTCTTGGGTAAAATATCAAAGGTCACAAAAATAAAAGAAGCCATTTTTAACAACAGCACATTTAGTCATTATTGTGTAATTGTTTCATTACATTACATAAAATAAATACAGACCTGCAAACTTACTTCTTGCGCTAATATCCAAACTGTCATGAGGCAGGGGCATTTCTTGCACGATGAGACATAAACCTTGTCACACCCCTATTTGTAGCCCGATGTTCAAAGAACAATGTGATTAATGCCGACATAGCAGTTACAAATAGAGAAAAATGAGCAGCTTTCATCTCACAAAAAAATTATAAATAAAAATATAGCAAAGATTTATCATGGTAAAGCTGGAGTGCCAGTGAACCCGAGACATGGTTTTACAATCAAGCCCATGCAAGAGAAAGGAATATAGAAGCCATGCACCTTCAACCACCATTAGTTCACTTTGAAGGTGCTGATCTTCTTTGCATCCTGCCACGTCCACTGTTTCCATGGTTGCTTCCAACCATGTTTGCTTACAGTACACAACCAAAGAAAAAACAACACCATTCTGCTTTGAGTCTGATGGCAGCTCTAGAGGCACAGAGTCTATGTGAGAGTAGCAGTTGCCCACCTGAATATGTGTACACTGGGTCCTGTAAATTATGTGTCTGTGACTCCACTGAGTCATCAGTTTTTTTATTTATTTATTTTTTTGTTACACAGGGGATCTTGAAGGATTCAGGTCAGGAGGTCAGGGTTTGAGGTCAGAGTCAAGGATTTTAGAAAGGGAGTGAATGACCTGTATGCATTCTGCATAGCCATTTAGGACCGTTTGCTCTGCCTCTAGTGAATTTGAATGGATCCACCCATTTGTGCATGTACTATGGCAACTACTATTGCCTTCTTAGATACAACATCAAATTAATTACAATAACAATGCCTTGAATTTGTGTAGCACTTTTATCACACACTTTACAGCGATGAGGGGGAAACTCCTCAACCACTACAAAAATGCAGCACCCACCTGGATGGTGCATGGCAGCCATTTTGCACCAGAACACTCACAACACATCAGCTGATGTGAAGAGGGAGAGAACAATTTTTAGCATATCAAATGGGGATGATTAGGTGGCAGGTTGACATAACCAGGTTGGGAATTTATCCAGGACACTGGAACCCACCAAACTTTGCAATGTGTGAATTGTACGCAGTTATTTTATCAGTGCAACAGAGATGAAAAGAGATTCACACGTACAACACAGATACCATATTGGTTAATTTGTGCTTTCTGCATAGTACAGACAGGCATCTGTCAAAATGTGCACTCTACCCTCTATTTTAACAAATGGTACTAAAATGCACATACCGTGCGCTCAATTTCACAGTTATGCAAACTAAGTGATTCTATTTTGAAAATCCCTGAGCCTGTCACGGTTCTGCTTACGCCAAGCCGTATTTCCCCGTAGTTTTTGTCCTGTGTTGCACTCCTTAGTTTTGGTCTTCCTTATTCCTTTTGTTAATTGTATTATTGTTAGCACCTGTCCCTAGTTGTCTTTCCAGTTAGTGTCTGTATATATACTGCTCTTTTTCCTTTGTTCCCCACTTGGTCTTTTGTTTTTTTGCTCAAGCTCCTAGTCCCTCGTGTTCCCTTGACTGTTTACTAATCCCTCGACTTCGCTCTCAGTGTCCTCTGTTTGTGGTTTGTGCTAGTTCTAGTTTTTTTACTTGCTTGTTTTCTATTTTGTTATCCTCATCATAGTGTGTTGTTATTTTTGTCTTAGTGTTTAGTTCGTGTTTCGTTCCGGTTTGTTGTTTTACATTTCTCTGTACATATCGTGTATACATCTTTATAAATATTTCTAGTTTAATTTGCACTTGTAAATATTTAGGCACAACCACAATAAAATCACTTTTGCACTACGTTCGCCTCCGAGTCTGCCTCTGCACCTGGGTCCATATCCTGTCTCTGTCAGAGCCTGTTCAGAAATTCACAAATCTGTTTGAAAATGGAAATCCAATCACCAAAGGTCAATTCTGCAATTCTAGTGGCAACCCTGTGACTGCTTGAAAAGGTTAGGCTCCCTTGATTATATTGCAGATTGTAGAAGAAAAAAATCTGTGAAAGCCTCACAGAAAAACAGGGTTAATATTCTGGTTTGCCAGTACAGCACATCACAATCCCCTCCCATGTGTGGACCATAGATCCTATACAATAACCAGATGTTCAACTTCAGCTCCAGCTTTAGCTCTGTCCTCTCTGTTCCGTAAGAACAAGAGGTTTAGGTTGGTAACAGGAGTTCCAGATGCTACACTGGAGAACAGAACATGCATAGCCACAGCATTGTGTTTGATTGCGCCCATCAATGAATATTCATAAGATGCATCAAATTGAAACATTTAAAATTCGATGGATGGGGGACAGAACTTTAAATATTAAGAATGCAGTGCTGATTATCTGGTGGATCTATGGGATCTGTGGGAGTGAGTTGGGGTGGGGATGAAGAGTGGCTATATTCAGACAGGGTCTTTTCTGCTGAGACACAAGGCCACACTAACGAAACTGCCTGCAAGCACCTACCTTTATTACATTCAATCCCCAATTGCAATCCAGCTTCATGTGCCTCCCCCAAGAAAACCTTACCCCCTGTCCTTTTTCTACTTCCACTCACAAGTGCCTGATGGGAAAGAGGATATTTTATTCCTAAAGTAAAAACATGTTTTAGGATATTAAATTAATGTGTCCATAATAAATTAACTGCACCTCATATGAGGCTCCACTTACTTCGCCTGATGCAATGTAATTTTGGTCCAAAAATGAAAAGACTTCACAATCTGACTGGACCAGTCTTCAGTAACAATGTCAATAACAATGTCACATTTCTGTTAGTGCAAAAGGTTACCCCCTTCTGCTGAAAGCTGCCAACAGCCAATAAAAACTGGGAAAACTGCATATTGCAGGGTTCCTGCGGCTCCTTAAAAAGTCTTAAAATAAAATCGGGGAAATTAAGGTCATAAATTGTCTTAAATTTACCATAAATTTGCTGTAGGTATTAAATTTGCAGATGGTGCGTTTAAGGCTGATTGGAAAATTGTCACCCACAGTGGCCTACCGTAAAGCGTCTAATAGCGTGTATTTGTTTGATTAACTTAGTATTAGACAACGAGAGACCCATTAATAGAAGTCTTACGTTACGTTACGTTACGTTAGCCAGCTACAGACGTTGACATCTGGCTGCGTGTCATCTTTTCGTTGTCGTCAGTCGTGGTTGCTAGACAGTGGTGAGCCAAGATGGGGAGATGCAAGTTTAGTGAAAAATTGTTGGAGGAAAATTTCAGAGCTGGTTGGCGACGGCAGGAAACGAGGCAAAGTGCAATTTATGCCAAAAGACGTTCACGTTAGGGACCATGGGGGTGAAAGCCGTTGAATCCCACATGAGTTCTCAAAAGCACCAGCGCTACGCAGCGGCAACTAGTGGGGCTATGCTAATGCCTGCATTGTTTGGACGTAGCGGACCTGAAAGTTTAGACTCCCTCGCAACTTCTCAGCAGTCGGCTTTGAGCAGTTTTATGTCACCGCCAGAGACAATGGGCTGAGGTGCTGTGGGTTCTCCACACGGTGAGCAGTCACCATTCATTCAAATCAAACGATGATATACGTAACGTCTTTGCCGCTATGTTCCCTGATTCGGAATATTCAAAGCCATTCACCCGTGGTGAAAATAAAACCGCCCATGTCGCCAAATATGGCGTCGCCTCGTTCATTAAAAGAGAGCTATCGCGCAGTGTTACTGAGAAAGCCTATGTGGTAATGTTCGACGAAAGCATGAATAAAACAACAAAGAGCAATGGATCTCCATCTGAGGTACTGGACCACTGATGAGACGGGCACCCATGTCATCTCCCGCTATTATGGATCGCAGTTCATGGGCCACTCCAGAGCCGAGGACATGTTGGATCATTTCAATGTAAGTAATAGTCTGTCTCTCAATTTATTATTTTCAATTCACATTTTCTTTATTGGCATGAATGTCACAACAACAATATTGGCAAAGCATCAAGAATCAATGAAACAATAAATACATTTCGTAAATTAAAACAAGAGTAGCACAGTATCGTTAAAACTTGCTCTGTGTTAGGGGTGGGCGATATGGCAAAAATATCATGTCACATATCATATTATGTGGCATTATCACGATCCACGATATGATCACGATTCTTTTTCATGTTGGTATTTAAGACTATTTTGCAAGTTAATAAACAGTGCAATCAAACTAATGTCCCTATTTAAGAAAATATTGCCCTTCAAGGAAACAAAACCTAAAATAAAAAGAATAACAGAGACCATTTGGGCCAAAGTACCAGATTTTAATCAAGTGCAATTATGCAAATTATTAACATTCAACAATGCTTTCTCTTGAGGTGATTAAAAAGGTTTGTCGTGTTGCCATCCGATGTGCGAGCACGTTTCGTAACTCCATGAGAAAAACATGCAAGGACAAGAGAGGAGAGTTGGTGGACCTAGACCGTGAAATTGAGAAGAGAGCAGCAGAGCTACGCCATATGTCTTGAAGAGAGTTTGGGGTGGTGTTACGAAACAATGGTGGGGGGATGTTGACTTAACTGTTAACTTTTTGGCTTGTGACAGGCTGTTTTGAGGACTTTTATTATTTAAGCATATTAATATGCTTGAACTGTTCTCTGATTGGTTAATGGTTTGAATGGAAAAGTATGAATTGACAGTATTCTCAGCACTGAACGAAAGAAAGCAAAAATTAAGTTTTGTTTCCCAAAGTAGGACTCAATAAATTTGTTGTAGTCTGTATTGGTATCTGTTTGCTGTTAGTGTTTATTTTATGTCCCAGTATTTTCATTCTCTCGGTCACTTGTCTCCCCAGTGCTGTCTCTGTGTCTGTGTTCCCTGAGCTGCTTCACTCCCCTGTATTTGCGTGATTTCACTATTCGGGTGGTTCCGGGTTTTCGTGGTTTCCCCCCTTCTTTCCAGTCTCGTTTTACTTACTTCCTGCTTATATCTAGTTTTACTAATTTCTACTAATCCTTACTAACTTATAGATTGTAAAGTACTAACCTCATTAATATACTAACATGTTAATATTACTAATGGATTAACAAACACTAGTTTTGGGTTTTTGATAGTTTAGATCACTATACTAATACATTAACCATTCTCCCCTTTTCCATGCTGCGCTGTAGCTCCGCCCCTTTTCTTTCTAGTCTGCCCTAACGCTGAGTTCTGCAATTGCCTGCACCTGTCTCTTGCTCTAACTGCACCTCTCTCTCTCTGCACGTGTTTTACCTGCTAAACCCAGGCCGTCTGTTATCATTGTTGTCTATAGCCGCGTTTCCACCGCAGGAACTAGGGTCTAAATTTAGTCCCTGGGGCTTTATTTTATCCCCCAAAAGGTTCCTGCTCGGGGGGTAGTACTTTCCGAAAGTACAGGAACCTTTTGGGTGGAGCTTGCAGCGCTGAACATTTCTGATTGGTCGAGTACTCGCAGCATTTTTTTGTGTTTTTTGTTTTCAGGCGCCATGTTTGAAAATATGCAGGCGCAAACCGATTTATTTTCATAATAACTTCAAATCAAACTTTATGTTACTACTAATTTAAATTTTCACGCAAGTTCGAGTTTTCGTTCTATTCTTGTCATTTTGCGATTAGCCTATATGGAATTGACGACGAGAAAATAATCAAACAGCAAATTGTTTACAACGTGTGCATGTTTTCTGCTGTTGTTGCCAGTTATACATATAAATGTGAATGCATTCTGTCGCTTCGGATGTCAAGACATGAAAGCGAATGTTCGCATAAAAACATAATGAATGTGTTTGAGAGGATATATGAAAATCAATAAATACAAAAGTAACCATATATAGTCATTGTTGGTAACCCGTTGTATATAAGTGGAATAAACCCCTCCGGGCTGTCCCGGTTATTAGAAAATAATGTACGCTACTTCGGTGGTAGTATGGGGTTACAGAAGAAATCATATGACAGATGGACCGACGACAACGTCGCTTTTTCATACGTCAGTGGGCTAATTTGCCTAATCTTCGCGGTACTTTAGACCCCGGTGGAAACGCAGACAACCATTGGCTGAAGGAACCTTTTAGTTCCTGGTAAAGTAGTTCCTGGGACTGAAAGTTCCGGGTAATTTTGGTGGAAACGCGGCTTATGTGATTCCAGTCCGCGTTTTGTCAGTCCCCTGTCATTTAATTAGTTATCCTAATCTTCTTCACCTGGATGTTGTTTGTTACTCCACCCTCACTCACGTAACCACTCCTTGATTGTTACCTTCCCCAGTGTATAAATGTCAGTCTTTTCCACCAGCTCCCTGTCAGAATGTTGATCGTATTCACTGTGCCGATGTTTTGTAAGCCTTTGTGTATCGAGATTCCTGAGACGCCTTTTCCGTACGACTTCGAGTTTGCCTGCCCCTTTTGTTTGATTGCTTTCTGGTTTGACCTTCGCTTTGTTTTGACTTCTCTTTTGCCTGTTCCTTTGTACCTTCCCTATCTGATCTCCTGGTTTTTTATTTTTTGCCCGTTTACCACTATTCTTTTGGAAACTCGATTTTGTACCGTTCTATCTCTGATTACCTGGCTTTGAACTTTGGACTGAATAAAGACAATGTTTTTTGGATTTCCCTGGTCTGCGTTTGGGTCCTTGCACAGAACATAACAAAATTGTCTCTTTTCTATCAAAGAAATAGTTTCGACATTTTTTGGGTCTTAAATTATGTTTGTTGAGGTCTTAAAAAGGTCTTAAAAAGCATTGAATTTGACTTTAAAAATGGTGCAAGAACCCTGTATTGAATATCTCTCACAATGCTGTTCTTATGGTATGAAAATATAGCTTGGATATGAAAATAGCTTTTGACTACTTTTGTTGTTCATTATATGTAAGCTAGGCAGTCTGTAAATTAGGTTTTTATAATTACCAAAAAGATTTTTTTCTTTAAGTTTTGTATTTCCCTGAAGTCACCTAAATATGTTCTAAAAGTCCCTTCATTTGATTTTTTTTTTTTTTTTTTTTTTACAACCAATGTTGATAAAATATTATCAACATTGGTTGTAAAACCAACGTTTCTACACTACAGAGTTTTGACTGATGAAGACGCAGTAGCGTCGAAACGTTGGTCGTGTTTGCACATTAAATATTTAAAAGAAGATCTGTGTGCTCCAGTGCCTTTCTCGGGGTTAGTCCTTCTAAGTGATGTTACCCAGAGTGTCTTTGCTGATTTGTATGACTTGTATGAGAGCCCCGGGATTCTGAAGAAGCTGGCTGAAGCGCGAGTGTCTCTACAGATAAAATATTATGTTCTTAAAAGTTACCATTAAGTTACCACAATAGAAAATCCATAGTTACATTATTGTGCTTGGTCACATCACTTCATAGATAGTAAGATGTATCAAATTTGAATGCTTCAACATCAGAGGCAGGGAACATGAACTTACAATGTTAGGAATACTAGTCTAACTACCCGGGGGTCTATGGTCTTTGTAGCATTGCCCAGGGAGGGTGAGTTACCTTCAAGGTCATTGTCTTCAGAACAACACAATAGCAACTCCTTTATTGCTTGTGGTTCGCCAGAGGCTCATGAAATGTACTGCTCTGAAGCAATGACAGTTTAGCTCAGTTGGTGGACTGCAGAGCAAAATTAAGTGGTGGCTGGAACTGTCTTGTTAGAGTGAATTCCCATTCATAAACACTCGTTACAAGGGCTTTTTTTGCATTACTACCTGCATTGCAGTACAAATTGTTTCCTTTTATGCCAGATGTCAGTACAGTTCTGCATTACATGAAAAAGCAATCGGCATGTGTGATACATCCTGAATCAATAAACTGTGAAATTGTACTAGAATGTGAATTAGAGGTTTTTTTTTCCTACCTCAGTGAGCCATAATGGCATTGAAGATTTAATTTTCAATTAAACTGCTACTGTATGCTACCTAATCTACACATGTTTACAAACAAGATATATTTTGTGTGTGTGTCATAGCAAAAAACTTATTTGTCCATAATCTTATGGCTGTTTGCTCGCTAAAAACACAGCCAACATCATTGTTTATATTTTTGACTCTACCTCACTGGAACTAGTGTCATTTTTCCTTCTTAATCATGACGTCAATACGTTTTTTCACACTCAACCTCATTTTGGTTGTATGCATACATTTTAACAGGAATGTGTTAGCTGGGTCATATATATTGGCTATTTCTTATGATATAGAATTGTTTTGGGAAATTTGTAATACTATCAAATATTAAACTGTCGCCTCAAGAATCAAAATCGTATCCCATCGTGGTAAATCCTAAGGTTTACGCCATAGCATCTAGAGTGCTAGCATATAATACAAAGATGTTCTAGTTCCACTTAGTACAATAAGCAAATTCAGAACTATTAAACTAAATACAGCCCACCATAGGCATACCCTTGGTCATTCGATAACTGAAAAGAAAAAAATATTCAGATTAATCAAAATTGTCTAGGTCTGCATGTGCACTATGTCAGCATACCTCCCACTACTGACAAAATTACACACAATAGCTATGCATGTTTTAAGAGGGCAATGTTTTTGTACACACATGCATAGTACTGTATATAATGTTCTCCAAATTGATTGGTCCCCACGATAAACTGATTGTATAAATGAACAACACAGGTAATTATAATGGAGCGAAATTAGTCTCAATATTATTGACAGTGTGTAGCATGATTCATAAATAAGAGACACGTCACAATTGTGTTTTACTGTCCATACACAAATATCTCTCAACTTTTGTGTATTGTAAATTGTCATTTAAATGAATGTGCACTAATTTATACAAATGCATCCCTGTTGCACAAACTCCTCATAATTTGTTAATGAAAACCAAATATGTTTTCATTTTCCACATGTATTTTTGCAATAATGTGAAAGTTTTGAATCTGCATTTGCAAATCAAGTGTACGTGTGAGTTTTGTTTCTTATTTTTTTATTTTTGAGATTTTGCTTTTGTTGCTCTTACACCACGATCCACATACAAATAGCTACCAATCCACACACAAATACAGTAGGTGGTTGTCTTCTTTTCTGTGGTGGTGGTGGTGCTTTACCAGCCCTTCTGGGAAAGAGGCCTCATTCTCTGAGCGCCAGGACCACTAAATGCTCTATGGGCAGGAAAAGCCTCTTTTGCACTGGATAAAAGCAGAGAGGTCAATAGTCGAATTATGTATAATGAGCATGATTTAGGATATGAAATGTAACGTTAGTTAAAATTTGTTAGGTAAGTAGTTGCCCCATTCATGTTACCCCAGCTTAGCAAAGACAGACAAACCACAACCCTAGATATAATATGCAATATTGCATTAATAACTAGCGCTGTGGTTTCACAGACTTTGTTACAGTTGGGTAGCATAACATAACATAACAAGACAGGCCATTCAACCCAACAATACTCGCCATTTTCCAAGCTAAATTGTACCTAGTACTCTGATTGCCCACAGGCTAGATAGTACATGACATTGTATCAAGCCTGATCTTGAAAACCCCCAGGGTTTTGCCTCTACTACATGACCTGGCAGGGTATTCCACACATTGACTATTCTCTTGTCTGAAAAAATGCTTCCTAATGTCTATGCTAACCTCCCCTCATTTTACTAACAGAACTCGACCTGAAGAATCTCTTGCAGTTCACTTTTGTTAACCCCCTTTATGAATTTAAATGCCTCAATCAAATCACCCCTGAGTCTCCTTTCACTAAACTTGAAGAGATTAATCATCATAAGTCTTTCCTCATAGATTTTATCTTTAATACCAGGATTCAATTTGGTTGCCATTCTTTGATTGTTTTCCAGAGCCTCTATAACTTTCTTGTAGTATATATATATATATTCCTATATCCCAGCAACCTGTTTTTTTTTTTTTTTTGCTTTTTCTACTGTACAGCACAGTGCCTCAAACCTGAAAGGCTTTGATTAACCTTTATTTTCAAGTCTTTTTCAAATTGATCAAATTCCAATTTTGTTCTTGCCATAAAGTAATCTGGCCATATGTTTTTATTTCCCAGATGTAGAACTTTACATAGCTATATTTAATTTCATCCACCCAGTTCTGGATTTTGTTTAAATCTTCTTGGATTACTTTAGTTAATTACAAACTATTAGTTGGGCCTCCGAGTTTTGTACCATCTGCAAATTTAACTAATGTACTTTCAATGTCCCTGTCAAGTTCATTGATATAAATGACGAAGAGCAGTGGTTCCTGCACCGATCCTTGTGGGACTCCACTTCCAACAGTTCCCAGCTCAGATAATAACACTACTACTACTTCTTGTGATCTGCCCTCTAGCTAGTTCCGAATCCACTCTAAAATACCTCCTCTAATTCTTACTGTCTTCATTTTGCAAATAAGTTTCTCATGTGGTACCTTATCAAATGCCTTTTGGAAATATAAGTATATAATATCATGTCTTATTATAGGCAAAACACTTGGTAGCTTCCTCAAAGAATGTCTAAAAATGCTTGCCATTGGGTTAAGGATGATCTCCCCTAATTCATTGAGTACCCTTGGGTATATGCCATCAGGGCTTGCTACCTTATTTGTCTTTAGTTACTGTAATTTATCCAGTACTTATTTATCCTCTATCATATTCGCTAAGACAGTCTGAGTACTGAATATGCCTTCCAGTCCATTAGTACCCTCCTCTCTTGTAAACGTTTCTCCAAAGTAACTAGTTAAGGCGTCAGCAATATCCTTATAAAGCAATCTCATAAAGCAATGCTCCTTCTTTATTAGTGCACCTTACATCCTCCCTGACTTTACTTTTCCTTCTAGAGTATTTAAAGAAATGTTTAGGATTACTTTTTGCACCTTGGGAAATTTGCCTTTCAAAAAGCCTCTTAGCTTCCCATAGTTCTTTTGTAACCTTAGCCTGCATAGTACAAAATTCAGCCTTGCTACTTTCAATTAAACTCTCCCATATGGCTTTGTTCATCCATTGGGGAGACTGCTTCTTCAACTTTTCCTTACCATTGGAAAAAATTTACATGATGCCTCAAGAATAATCCTTCTGAACCCGCCCCTCTTTAAATTTATGGTCTTGCAATCAAGAAGTTGCACCTAGTCTATATTACTTAAATTTGCTGGAATCTTGTTAAAATTTGTTTACCTAAAATTTAAATTCTGGCCTTAGAGGAGGCCCTGTTCATTTGGCAAAATATATCAAAACTAAATGCAGAATTATCACTTGTCCCAAGTGGTTTCATTATCTCTATGCTGGAAATTCTGTCAGGGTCATTACATGGCACCATCATTGATTTCCCTCCTGTAGCTGACTGGCGAATAAAGGTAATTTATAACATCAAAAAATTCTTCCTCTCATTTTCCTTGTCCTGTCTTCAATTCAACCTTCAACCTTCCTAAATTCTCACGTCACTCCGCTGTTCAGGTCACTCCACTGGATACTGATTGCTGCCAGGATCAGGTTCAAAGTCCTGACCTTGGCCTACACTGCAGCCAACAAGACAGACTCTACCTATAGGACATGACTCAACAATACAGCCAGCTCAACCACTCCGCTCTGGTGCAGTGGGGCAACTGGCACTCATTGCCATCCGTGCACTTATATTGTTATCTTGATGTTGTAGCTCATCGTCATAACAGCATATCTGACCTGTGTTTTATAGTTGTTTCAATAACCTAAGCATATGTTGGCACAGTGCAGCAGTAACCCTCCGGTTCAGGTGCAGCCCGCCATGCTAGTACAGGTCACCCCTTTCCTGAAGGAGTCCCAGTGCCCCATATACATGTACCCCTCTTTCCCACACCAGATTTGTAGCTACATGTTAAACCTCCAAAAAAACTTTGCCTCCTCTGCTTGCATGTGGTACTGGTAGTATTCCAGAAGTGTTCTGCTCGTAATCTTATCTGCTAGCTCTACAAACTTGTACTGCAGAATCTACTCTCCAAAAAAAAAAAAAGTTTTTTAAATCATTGAACAGAGGCTACATGCAATGTTATTAAGTAGGCTAGGACAAACAAGTTGAAGACTACATACAGTGGTTACTAGTTTCATTTGGCGCTTCTGCCTTGAGAAATTTGCATATATTTAGGGGTCCAAGCAGCGAAGCTGGTGGAACCCTATTGTATCTGTTAGGATTATTATTATTATTATTATTTCTTATTATTTTTCTCCACTAAAAGTGTCTGTGGTTCAGCAACCATAAGTCCTAGAGCAACCAAATTTGGCAGGTGGGTTCCTATGGCCCCCCACTACTCAGGCACTAAAAATCACCTATGTCGGCCAGATGGTGGCGCTATAACAAAGGGTCATGCGTAAAAGGCCATCACTCCCACACCATAAGTTAGATCAACACAAAACTTAATCAACCGATGCATCTGAACGTGCTGTACAACTTTGCTATTGGGACCACCTATGTCCGCCATATTGTTTGCCCGCCATTTGGACTTTTTTATTAGTTGGGGTGCGGAAGAGCTGGAGCTCCAAATATAAGTGTTACGACATCTAGTAAACTTCTTTACGGCAAGCGACATCCATGGCGACGCAAGTAATCCGGCACCGTAGGGTCTAGTTTTTATCAGAGGGAGGGTCTGAACGTCGGTGCCACCCAGAGTGCATGCTAGGCTATTACAGGTTTGTTAGTAAAAGCTTTTTGAGAGGATGAATAAATACTTTGCTTTGGCATGGATCCACTTGAAGACAGTATTGGGTGAGTTCGTTGTCTTTAAATCTGTCATTATGCTGAGAAATAGCTAAACCATTTTATTGGTAGGTTTTGAGTTTCTGTGCAAACGTGCGAAAACACGCTGGTATAATAAAACAATGATGGCAATACATGTATAGTCTGCTTCGTTCTGTTGCTACGATAACATAACACACTATCTTGTGTCTACAGCTGCAGTTTCTCGCTGAAATTTCTAATATTGAATATAAACAAAAAACGCAATTCATGCTGTAGTAAATAATACTACTTAAATAATACGGTACTCTGAGCGCAGTACGCAGCTATGGCGAGTTGATATTTCGTTTGTTGCTACTAAAAGTTTGTTAGTAAAAGCTTTTTGAGAGGATGAATCATTACTTTTCTTTGACATGGATCCATTTGAAGACAATATCGGGTGAGTTCGTTTAGTCTTTGAATCCGTCATAATGCTGAGAGAAATCGTATTCTCAGTTTAATCTCTAAATTGACTAAGTTTAGGGTTGTAGCTAGGTATCTGTTTCGTAGGTGACTCAATGCACTCGTCTTAATAATTGCTTGTATTTTTGCATAGACTGCGTTGTTGCTGTTCTTGTTTTGTGTTAGTGTTAATCAGTTTAACCTACAGGGTCCAAGTTGAACTATGCGGTTGTTCCCTGCACTTGGAACGGTAGGCTACTGCCCTCTAGGGTTTTCGACACACTTGTTCCTGCTTATGGTTAAACACTTTGTTGTACTTCGCTCTGGATAGGAGCCATCGGTTTTACGCGTAGAGATGTCCCTTTTGCGAATGAGTGGTCACATATTGTCTTGGACAATCTGTTTGTGAAAAATATCTGTCACGCCTGGGTCGGCTATCTTCATAAATAGCTGTGCGTAATACCACACTTGTTGCTTATGGCGTTGTCGCCCTTTTTAGTGCTTTTTGGCTTGATTGACAACTCATTTATACCGTAGGTGAGAGTATAAGCTTTCTAACGATGTATAACATGTCTGATTTTGCTTCTGGAATAGCGTTTTATAGGTCAGCGTAACCGAAAATTTTCTTATCTGCCAATGTCTAAATAAATAAAACGGTAGGCTACTTTGCGCGCAGCACGCAGATCGCGAGCTGATATTACGTCTTTTCTTTCCGTTTTTTCTCAATGTCGTATTTATTATTTGAAATGTGCATTTATGTGTTATTATTCTATCTGTCTCTGTGGCGCTCTGAAATGTGCATTCTCTGCTATGCTGAGCAATGGATTGGAATATGTGTCTGACGTAGTGTTGCACGGTATACCAAAACTTCAGCACTTTCTCGGTACTTAAAAATAAAAAAATAAATAAATAAACGGTTAGGTATCAGAATATTCCGACGTTCGGTAGTTTTGAGTCAAATGTAAAAGCCAGTGTCTCCCTCATTACCGATTGAGAGGATGAAAAGTGTAATTTGTCAGAATCTTTGCTAGATGGCAGTAGCAACTAAGGTTGGCAAGTGAGGTGACCTGCGCTTGTGCGTTCGCCGTCGTTGATACAGTGCAAGCGCTTAGTTGCGGCATGGAAGCGCTGCAGCTGCACATACATGCCGGGCCATATATGTGTTACAACATCCCATCTAAGTGTTACGACATAGTAAAGGCCTTTACGGGAAGCGGCCAGGACACATCCATGGTGACGCAACTAAGTCTTCCGACAGCGTCTCTTAGCACAACATTGGCCATAAGTCATCAATATTTTATACAATCATCATGATATTCAGTAGATATGTTGGGTGAAGGCATATGATCATGAGGAAAAAGCCATTTTAAAATTGCTCCATAGGGGGCGCGATGGTGCCAATGCTTGGACCCCTCCCAACGCCGCTTGCGGCTTTAATTTCTTTGTATTTCGACTGGAACTATTTTTGTTTGCAAAACCACCACCAGGTGGCAAATGTGAGCACTCAAAACCATATCTGAGAGTTGACACTTTAACCGTGGGACATATGAGCAAAGTAGAATAGTGTTACCACTGCTTTTTTTAACGGGAAAGAAGAGGAAAATACATTTTAAAGACAATAAATACCCATAACATTTTGTGTGTGTATTTGAGTGAAATGTACATCTATAAATGGTTATTCAACTAACTATGTGGTCAGACTGTTAAACTTAAACAATAGTCAGATAGTTTTGAGCACAGTCGAACGTCATCCAGTTTCACTTAGGATATAGGGGAGAGTCAGTATTAATGTAACGCATCATAAATGTAACACAGTAAATAACTTTTTGTTCACTGCTGCTACAGTCATTATTTGAGGATTGTATATGCGCAATTCAGTCCTATACCAAATGACTAATGGAAAATAAACAGCATTTATCACATGGATTTATTATAAGCACACACCTGATTAGTATGTATAGTAGGCTATTTCATTTGAGTTTGTTTTTTTAACAGTATCCATTTATAATTAAGTGGTATTTTTACTTTTTGACCAATCGAATCCAGCATGTCAGGGCTAACAATACCATTTCAGAATCCAGATTAATCAGCAAAGGTGCCCCACAGGGTTGTGTCAGCTCACCGGTTCTTTTTGCATTATACACAATTGAGTGTATGAACAGCCACCCAAGGAACCACATTTTTAAATTTTCAGATGACACTGCGATCCTCAGCCTACTGCATAAGGACACAAGTCCTTCAGCCTACTTCACTGAAATAGAGAGTTTTGTGCAGTGGTGTGATGCCAACAATCTCATTTTAAATGTGAGAAAAACTGAGGAGATGGTTCTGGACACTAGGTCAGTGGGGGATCATAGTCCAGTGATCATACATGATGAACCAATTAATCAGGTCTGCTCCTATAAGTTCCTTGGCTTTCACTTGGACAACACCTTTAGCTGGAAGGCCCATGTTGAAAGTTTGTGTTCTCGTTTACAACAGAGATTATACTTTTTACGCAGACAAGCGGTGGATCAGAGGATTATGTTTTTGTTCCATCAGGCTGTATTAGAGAGCCTAGTCAGATATGGGATGTCAGCATGGTATGGCAATCTCACTGTACAGTTAAAATCTAAGCTTGCTCGTCTTGTACAGACTGCCATGAAGGTTATGGGGAGGAATGAACACCAGACCCTCCAGTCAATATATGAGCAGTCTGTTCTCAGGCAAGCATAGAGAATATTCTCTGACCCATCTCATATTCTCCATGCCGAGTATGAGCTCTTACCCTCTGGCAGACGATATAGAGTACCCCAATGTAAACTCAACCACTTTAAAAACTCATTTGTGCCTTCCTCAATTAAAATTTGACATAATGTAGCTTGAGGCTGCAGGGGTTGTGCAATAGCTTCATGGTGTTCTTATCACTGGTTGTGTAATATGTGCAATATATGTAATGTGCAATATGTGTAATTTGTGGTTCTTTGCTTATGTTGTTTGTTTTTTATTATTACTACTATGGAGGCAGCTATGTGTGCAGCATTTGAGTCCAAGACAAATTTCCCCACGGGGACAATAAAGTATATTGTATTGTATTTTAATGCAAAATGAACTGTTTTAAATTAGAATTCATTCAAAGCAAATTGCCTGTAGTCAAGTGTCTCCTGTCAGCGTCTAGTTCCTCGTCTACCGAATAGGGGAATGGACAATTATTGAAATTACAGAATTATTAAAATAAACAATTATTGTTTAACATTTTGAGGCAGCTTTGAGAGAGACCGGCAACAACGTGCACAGACAAGAGACGCCAGCAGCAAGCAAGCGAGGGGAACGTGAAACCTGACACCATGATATGTTGAATAAAAATAGTTATTAATTATTCAACGGTTTTTACTGGCAGAGGTCAAAGTGTGCAATGATTTAAAAATGATAATAAATCACTTAGCAGGTTTTGGCAATGGCCAGGTGCGAATGTCTCGCTCTCTCCTCTGGCATGTGTTTGAGCTACTGTATGTAGGCCTTTGTAACCCTTTTTCCTCAAATATATTGACTTGTGCGTTTGATACTTCTTTTGTTTTTTTTTTCTTTTTTTTTTCCCTTGTTGGTTTCAGACATTTTTTTTGTGGTCAACCTGTGCTGGGAACAATAATCCCCTAACTTTTGCACCCCTACTTCTGTCTCTGCGCCCTTCTCTGGTACGTCCATTACCACCATTTTCTCTTTTTACCATTTTCAGTTTGAAATCCACGTTTGCACTGCCGGAGGCACTGTCACGCCAAATTTCATCCCCCCATTCGTTTATAGTAAGCACTGTTTTTAATATAATTCAGTAGTTAGCTAGCTAGCTAGCCGGGATAACAAGCATGTCATGAGACCATTCTGACCTAAAACCCAGAATTTTAATATTGGCTAGGTGACAAGTGACGGCAAACCATCATAAAGCTAGCTGGCATTCAAACCCGGATTCAGAGGGTCTTAGAAAGATGCTATGTCTACACTGCGCGACCACACCATATAAAAAGCAAGACAGTGCTGGGGAGATGAATTTGATTGACTTATGTTTTCATGCAGTTTTCTTAAATAATTTAATGACAAAAATGACGAAAATTGCTGTAATTGTACGGTATAAAACGAGAAGAAACTATTTTTTCTTGATAGAATCATTGTTTTCATAGATTTAACGGGCCCAAAGATTTAATATTCCCAAACGGCCACGGAAGTATATTTCACTTTCTTCTGATTAAGTCGATAAAAATCAATAAATATAACAGTAACCATATATAGTCATTGTTGGTAACCCGTTGTATAAGTGGAATAAAACCCTCCGGGCTGTCCCATTATTGGAAAATAATGTACTTCGGGGCTGGTTAAGAGACCCTCGGCTTCGCTTCTGCCACATCACCACCCCGTCGTACATTATTTTCCAATAACGGGACAGCCTGTTGTGGTTCATTCCTTATATATATATATATATATATATATATGTGTGTATATGTACATATATATACTGTATATATATATGTGTGTGTGTATACATATTGCAAAAACATGAGTACAACAAACAATAAACATATGAACAGAATGTTCATATGTGCATGTTTAGCTTGTGTAATGTCATGGGTAAATTAGGTGAAACAGTGAATACAATAATGAATTTAAAAAAATATTTCTCTCTCTATAAAGATCCATAGATCGCTAGCTAGCAAGAGAAATAAACAGATAGCCAGCGAGACAGCCTGATATACGGATCACTAGCTAGCTAGCTGGAAGAGCTTCTCTTAGTCTCATATAATAGTTCTCTTGCTAGATAGCCAGCTAGCTAGTGGTCTCTCACCGTCATTAGCAACCAGCAGAGAACGTTTGGCAACCACGCAGGTAAGGTGGTGAAGATGACACTAACTTACGCATCAAGGAACATAACCGGAAACGTAACCGCTGGAAGGGAATAGGGGGGGTTAAATTTGGAATGTTATTTCCTGGATGCGACACTACACCTGTGTATATCCGGGAAATATCAATGTTTAAATTTCTCATTTCTAATTTCCAAGGTTATTTGTAGCCTAATGTGCACACAAGAATGGTGAAACTTTTATTTTATAATGCGTTTAATCATAAGTTTAATAAATTCATTATTAAACTTCTATTCTGTATTGTATTGTGATGTTTTGATTAATTTCCAAACAGATTAAATCAAAACCTTAATGCAGGTCCCCTGTCAGTTGTTTGGTACAGTTCCTTAGAGGGAAATTCAAATTGTACTGCCTATTTAAGCAGTGGATTTTGGGACTGGAGGGTGGGCTGGTCTAAGGAGAGGTACTGTATTTGATACTTTATACTTTGTGAGCTGTCGAAGCAAAAGCTTTATTTTTTGTTGTCTAGCTTTAGGGGGATTTAAGCTAAGACACTCTGGCTGTCTAGCCAGTAAATTTGTCAGGGTTTTGTTTTTGTTTATATTTTTTTTTTGTCAACTAGCCTTTTGTTGTTTATACTTAACTCCTGATCACTGTAAATAAACCTGGCACTTTTTGCACTGGATTTTGTTGTCCTGTGTGCTTCCGTACCACCCCTCTTGGCGAATCGACCAACTACATCTTTACAAACTGTTGGAATTGATCCAGCTGAGTAGGCCTACTTTATTTTAAGAAAATAGTTTTGCAACATAGCCTAGGCCTATTGTTTCATAATTGTATGAACTTGTTGTGGGAAGTAACGGAAGTAATAAAAACACGGCCTTTTAAATGACTACATATTCGTGTAAAAACCCATAGAAACATTTTTTAATGTTCTATTTGCTCAAAGATTGGCAAGAAAGCGAGTGAAATGATCTTAAATAAATTTCATTTGGAGATCTCTATTCACTCTGCAGGTTCCTTTTGTTCCACAAATGAGTAATTAGAGGCGTAAATCGGACAGTCTGTCATCAAAGAAATGAAGAGTGTTACATTAGGCCATCTATCACTTGAAGAGATATAGATAATCAGGAATGTAGTGTAATGTTTGCATTGTGGTATAAAACATTTTAGTTTTACAAATTGGTGTTTTTTTAGTTTAGTTTAAAAAAAAAAAAAAAATTACGGCAAAAAGGAGACGCGTCTTTTCGAGTCCCTGTTCCCAACCTGCTGCTAGTGTGCGATGATGCATATCCCAAGGGAGGTCAAACCTGTTTTGGCAATTTTTCAGAAAACAGAGTTTGTATCTATCTGGACAAATACAAATAAATTTTTAAAAACCATTACCCATCCAATATTGAAAGCGAAACCTAAAATGGAGAAGATTGTGTCACCACCACGATTGCCCAGCGCCAATTGCATTGGCACAATTTGTCACTATCATGTAAAAATATAAGCCAAATTGTATAGAAACCTGTATTGGCCTATAAGTAAAAATCATTAGACCAGTATCATATCTGCTGACAAAATCCTGGCTTTTAGATTCGCACCATTATCCATTGGAAGTTGAAAGCAAAATTCCATGGCTAAAATGGACATGATTTATTGTGTCACCACAACTGTTCTGCTCCATATAAAATGCACGTTATTGTGTTACTCTCATGTAATATTGGACATTTTATTTAATTTTAATTTTATTTGTTTAAGTTAAAAACGGATCCGATCGGAATCCCCCCTCAATCACTTTGGCCCTGTGAGCTACCTGCGCCTATCCAGCGTTTCTACACCAGAGAGATTACACCTGCTCCTGCTTCCGTGCTTCAGCCGGCTCCCCAGTCTTCTATCTGCACTGCTCTGTGCTGGCCTGCCAGGACAGGACAGATTGTTAGCTCACTGGACAGAGCAATGACGTTTCTTGTCTTACTACTTTGTGCATTGACTTTTTGGGACTTACGAGCGATTGATCTGTCTCGCGTGAGTCCATCAAAGGTTATTGCCCGCTGGAGACTGCATATGTAAGTGATTGCTCTATGACTGTTACGTATGTAAACACTTGCTCTATGACTGTTGCACTCTCTGTTCAAATGCCGAAGCGTTTTAAGCAAGACAGGAATTTGCCATGGAATTTACACAAGCTCCAATGTCTTCTAGTTTTAAAGGACTATTTTACAATATCTGAGAAATCTCTTCCGGACTTTTCCTTTGTCATGTTGCCTAGTAAAAAGGAATCGTCATGTAATATTGCCAAACAGAGAAGGTTGATAATCATACGCCTTCTCATTTCTGGAAATGTGCAACCAAACCCTGGCCCTGAATTACAGCACATCCAGACGCCATCTGATCTTAAATCACTATCTGGGCTTAAATGTTATTCATCTTAATGTGCGTAGCTTGTTAAATAAAATAGACATGGTTAGAATCTGGGTTAATTCAGTGCTGACATTGTTGTAATATCTGAAACCTGGCTCACAAAATCTGTATTTGATAAGGATGTCTTTATTGATGGTTTTAATTTGTATCGTGCGGATAGACCTAAGAAAGGGGGTGAGGTCGCCATATACGTGAAATCAAAATTCATGTCAGTGTGGTCCTGTCTGAGTCTACCTGCAAGCCATTAGAACTCCTTGCATTGCAAGTGGAAATTGCAAAGGGCCTCTGTATAACTGTTGTTGGGTGTTATAGGCCTCCTTCTGTCTTACTTACTGCTTTGCAGTCCTTAAAACAGTTCTTATCTAGGCTTAATTACAGTGAAATCATCTTGGCTGGTGACCTTAACTGGGATTGGCTTGACCTAGTATCTGATGATTTTAAATCTTTTTGTGATTCCATAAATCTTACACAACTGATTAACTTGCCCACATCACAAATGCCCTGAAAAGTCCAATTTAATTGACTTGATTTTGACAAATCATAAATTTTCAGCTATAGGTATTTTCTGCAATGACATAAGTGACCACTGTGTTATCACCACTGTCAGAAATACTAAGAAACTGGAGAAATACTGAATGACTGGAAACAGGGTATTGTAATACCAATATATAAGAAAGGGGACCGTACTGATCCAGTAAACTACAGGTCTGTCAGTTTAACTTGCATCACATGTAAAATACTTGAATCTATCATTAGAGACAAACTAGAATTATTTCTTGAAATTAATAACATTCTAAGGGATAGCCAACATGGTTTTTGCAAGGGAAGATCATGCCTGACAAACCTTTTGACATTCTTTGAGGAAGCTACCAAGTGTCAGGATGGGAGCAGGGCTTATGATATTATATACTTAGATTTCCAAAAAGCATTTGATAAGGCACCACATGACAAACTCATTATCAAAATGAGGACAGTAGGAATTACAGGAGGCATTTCATAGCGGGTTCGGAACTGGCTACGGGATAGAACACAAGGGATAGTAGTAAGAGGGATCTTATCTGAGCAATGTATTGTGGGAAATGGAGTTCCACAAGGATCGGTGCTGGGTCCACTGCTCTTCCTCATTTACATAAATGACCTTGACACGGACATTGAAAGTACACTAGTTAAATTTGCAGATGATAGAAAACTGGGAGGTTTAGCCAACAGTTTGGAATCTACTAAAGTAATCCAAGAAGTGGGCAGAAACCTGGCAAATGAAATTCAATATATCTAAATGTAAAGTTCTACATGTGGGGAATAAAAACATAAGGCAGGATTACTTTATGGGTGGTACAAAATTAGAATGTGCACAGTAAGTGTATAATTCGTCCAGGTGCGTAGAACTGCCGAAATCCGTCCTGCTAGAGTTGAATAAGTATCTGCGTTCATTTACTAATTACATACCGCGTTAGCTTTTAAACTTTTCCCTGTGTGGAAACTGTTCTTTGTTTTTAGGTTGTGTTAGGTTGTGGTAGGCTTCTATCTACCACTTTGATTCTTAGAATTGATAGATTGCGATTATTGCACTATTACAGACTGTGAACCTGTGTAATCAGCGCGTTATTCGACTCAGGTTTTCAGTTGCTAATTAGGTACACTCGGAGCGACGCTTTATTAGTCCTGCTAACTCGCAGTTTAGGTAGTAAGTGTATAATTCGTCCAGGTGCATAGAACTGCCGAAATCCGTCCTGCTAGAGTTGAATAAGTATCTGCGTTCATTTACTAATTACATACCGCGTTAGATTTTAAACTTTTCCCTGTGTGGAAACTGTTCTTTGTTTTTAGGTTGTGTTAGGTTTCTTTGTTTTTAGGTTGTGGTAGGCTTCTATCTACCACTTTGATTCTTAGAATTGATAGATTGCGATTATTGCACTATTACAGACTGTGAACCTGTGTAATCAGCGCGTTATTCGACTCAGGTTTTCAGTTGCTAATTAACTACCTAGTTTATGAGCCAGCTCCCCATTCCAGTCTGTGCTCTCCCCCTCAGAAGGCGACGTGGCCCCCCTTGACAACGGAACCCCTCTAACCTCTGCTACCCCCCGCTGACCCCCTGTGAGAACTTCACGGTCACAGGGGGGCTATGGAACTGCCAGTCTGCTACGCGCAAGGCAGACTTCATCTCCGCCTATGCCTCCCTCCTATCCCTGCAGTTCCTTGCCCTCACAGAGACCTGGATCACACCAGACAACTCTGCCACTCCTGCTGCCCTCTCATCCTCCTACTCCTTCTCCCACACCCCCCGGCAATCTGGCCATGGTGGTGGTACTGGTCTACTGATCTCCCCCACCTGGAAATTCTCTGTTCTCCCCCTCCCTGACCTGTCTATATCCACTTTTGAATTCCATCCTGTCTCTATCACCTACCCTGCTAACCTCTATATTATTGTTATTTATCATCCCCCGGGGCCCCTGGGAAGCTTCCTGGATGAGCTAGACACCTTGCTCAGCTCCTTCCCTGAGGACGGCACCCCGCTGATCCTCCTGGGAGATTTTAACATCCACCTAGAGGCCTCCCAGTCTGCTGCCTTCCTACCACTACTCCACTCCTTCAACCTCTCCCTACAACACTCTCCCCCAACGCACAAGGCAGGCAACCTCCTTCCCTGAGGACAGCACCCCGCTGATCCTCCTGGGAGATTTTAACATCCACCTAGAGGCCTCCCAGTCTGCTGCCTTCCTACCACTACTCCACTCCTTCAACCTCTCCCTACAACACTCTCCCCCAACGCACAAGGCAGGCAACCTCCTAGACCTGATCTTCCTGAGGACCTGCACAGCTCCAATCTTACGGTTACCCCCCTGCATACGTCTGACCATCACTTCATCTCCTTCTCCCTCCCCCTCTCTCCACATCCTCCCTCTCCTCCCCCCATCCCCACTGTCACTGTCTGCTGTAACCTCCGCTCCCTATCACCCTCTTCTCCTGCTCCCAGAGTGACTGCTTCCCTCCCCACTCTTCAATCATTTTCCAAGCTCCCCACTAACTCTGCATCCTCCACCCTAACCTCATCTCTCTCCTCAGCACTCGACTCCCTATGCCCCTTCGTTCCTAGGCCAGCACGTTCATCCCCTCCCAGTCCATGGATGTCTGACATCCTACGCACGTCCAGGGCCAGCCTCCGCGCTGCTGAGAGGAAGTGGGCCAAATCCAGGGACCCATCTGACCTCTCAGCCTATCAGTCTCTCCTGACAGAATTTTCTTCTGCTGTCACTGCCGCTAAGGCAAAATTCTACCAAACTAAAATTCATAACTCCATTTCTAACCCTCGTCAACTTTTCTCTATTTTCTCTTCTCTCCTCAGCGTGCCACCTCCTCCGCCCCAGTCTTCCTTCACTGCAGATGACTTTGCAGCATTCTTTGACGAAAAGATCGTCTATCTTTTCGTCAATGCTCAATGCCCCCTCTGCGCCCCCTCCGCCCCCTCTGCGCCCTCTGCGCCCTCCGCCCCCTGTTTCTCCACATTTTCTCTCCTCTCAGACTCTGAAGTTTCCCAGCTTCTGCTCACCCACCGCCCTACCACCTGCGCCCTCGACCCTATCCCCTCATCTCTCCTCCAGGCAATCACACCTGACATCCTCCCTTTTGTCACCTCCCTTGTGAAATCCTCCCTATCTTCTGGATGTTTCCCCTCATCCTTCAAGAGGGCCCACATCACCCCGCTGCTGAAGAAACCCACACTAGATCCTTCAGTCATTCAGAACTACCGCCCGGTATCTCTCCTCCCTTTCCTATCCAAAACACTTGAACGTGCCGCATCTAACAAACTCTCTGCTTTCTTCTCGCACAACAACCTGCTTGATCCCCACCAGTCTGGCTTCAGGCCTGGCCACTCGACCGAGACTGCACTCCTCTCGGTCAGTGAGTCACTCCATGCCGCACGAGCAGCCTCCCTCTCCTCTGTCCTGATTCTTCTAGACCTCTCCGCTGCATTTGACACTGTGGAGCACTCTATCCTACTGTCCTCCCTGGCAGTAACAGGGATCTGCGGCACAGTCCTTGACTGGATTGAGTCTTACCTCTCTGACCGTTCCTTCCAGGTTGCCTGGGCGGGTAAGGTATCACCACCCCGTCCCCTCGCCACCGGAGTTCCCCAGGGCTCAGTCCTCAGTCCCCTTCTCTTCTCCTTGTACACCAGATCCCTTGGCCCTGTAATCTCTGCCCATGGCTTGTCCTATCACTCTTATGCCAACGACACGCAACTCTTTCTCTCCTTCTCCCCATCGGACACACAGGTCCCTGCCCGCATCTCCGCTTGCCTGAGGGACATACAGAGCTGGATGGACAATCACCACCTGAAGCTCAACCCGGGAAAGACGGAGCTAATCTTTATTCCTGCTCTATCCTCTCCCCTCCTCGACTTTTCCATTTCCCTAGGGGACACCTTAGTGACATCATCACCCTGTGCCAAGAATCTCGGAGTGGTGATGGACAACAGGCTGTCCCTCTCCAAGAACATCGCAGCAGTAAGCCGGGCATGCAGATTTTTCCTATATAACATCCGCAGAATCCGCCCCTTTCTCACCACCTACTCAACCCAGCTCCTGGTCCAAGCAATGGTTCTATCCCGCCTGGACTACTGCAACTCTCTTCTGGCTGGACTACCGGCATCTGCCACCAGACCCCTGCAACTCATTCAGAATGATGCGGCTTGTCTGGTCTTCAACCTACCCAGACACTCCCACGTCACTCCCCTGCTCACTACCCTCCACTGGCAGCCTGTTATAGCTCGCATCAAATTTAAAACATTGGTCCTAGCATACCAGGCAGTCAAGGGATCAGCCCCAGCATACCTCCACAAGATATTCAAACCCTACATGCCAGCCAGATCCCTCCGTTCTGCTACCTCAGGACGCCTAGCACCTCCCCCTCTTCACACCTGCACTTCCAGAACACGTCTCCTGTCTGTTCTGGCCCCACGATGGTGGAATGACCTCCCTGTGGAGGTCAGAACAGCTGAGACACTGACCCATTTCAAACGACGACTGAAGACTCACCTCTTCAGGCTGCACCTCTCCCCATCCCTCCCTACCCCCCTGTAAATGACTGTAAGCTTAGGGTTGTAACTAGGCAGCTGTTTCGTAGGTGACTTAGGTGCATTAACTGTCTTAACGACTACTTGTATTTTTTCCATAGATTGCGTTGTTGCTGTTCTCGTTGTGTTAGTGTTAATCAGTTTAACCTTCAGGGTCCAAGTTGAACTATACGGTTGTTCCCTGCACTTGGACCGGTACTTCTCTCTAGGGGTTTCGTCATACTTGTTCCTGGTTATGGTTATACACTTTGTTGTACGTCGCTCTGGATAAGAGCGTCTGCCAAATGCCTGTAATGTAATGTACTTAAGCAGGAATGTCATGCGAAATGGTTAATTAATATGGATGTCCTGCCCATTGTCCTGCCCCCTCGCAACAAGCAGAGAGAGAGAGATAGATCGAGAGAGAGAGTTTATTTAACTTTTTCTCATGGTTACCGATCAAATACGAGTTTGATATTAAGGTATTATAAAGTATACATGTTTAAGAAGTAATTTCTGCAAAAAAAGGAATTTTGGTGAAAAAAGTGTTTTCAATTAAAACGCGATTTTCTGGAGAATCACCTCATGCGACTTACGCCTGGGTTCAGTGGCTCCTGTCACATATGTTGTCTGTGTGCTCAGGGCCCCCCCCCCCCCAAAATTTTCTTTCTCTATTCTCCTACTGCTATTCTTTCATTACCAGAAGCAGAGGTGCAAGGAGTACAGGATGTTCTGGTCGCCGCAACCTTTTCAGAACAACTCGCAACATATCAAAGGAGTTCAATGGCGACATCATCTGAAAGGCCCTTGAGATGGCTTCTGGTAACATAGGCAGAGCAGACATGAAATTGACAAGTTGAAACGTACGGGGGCTAAACCATCTGGTATTTACACACTTAAGTAAACTAAAAACCAACATAGTGTATATACAAGAGACTCATCTGCTAAAGAAAGACCAACCCAAACTATGTAGAGGAGGCTTTACACAAGTTTACCATTCTAACTTTGACAATAAAAGCCGGGAATTTGCCATTCTTATGCATAGGAACGTACAGTTTGTAGAGTCGGCTAGCATAAAAGACAGAAATAGTCGATACATAATCTTTCAGGGGAAACTATTTAATATGCCTGTGGTCTTGGCCAACGTGTACGACCCTAATTGGGACAGCTTACAGTTTTTCAGTGATCTTTTTTCACTTCTACCTAATTTTGATACGCATAATTTAATATTAGGGGGAGATCGAAATTGTGTCTTACATGGATGTATAAAGAGAAGGGCTACGCGAGATCACAACACAAAACAAAAAGTTTAAAGTGTTTAAAGTGGCTTTAGTTTATCTAGCTATGCAAAAGAAGAAAAAAAGGCGAGGAAGATGGTGTGTTCGCCCTCTAAATCAGAGTAGGACGGAGAATGGAGAGTTTTCCCTGTACATTCTGCAAATGCGAGTTTAGACGAGGGGGTCCACTTTCTCTTATTTCCAAATGTGTGCTAGGCGTTTTGATGACTTGCTGAAACGAGTAGCACCATTCATCAAACATGCGGGAACTCACAGAATTCCCATTTCTACAGAAGAGAGATTGGCGTTGACTCTCCCTACATTAGCATGTGAATTCAGCCCTCTAAACTCTCAACCGTGACGTAACCAACTACGTGATATTTGGACCAATAGCTGAGAGGGGGAGGTCGGAGAACAAGAAAGAACTTTTCGAAAAGTTCTCCCTGGAGGCCGTCGCACACTGCACCGTATGAACACACAACACCGCGTCTTTTTGTTCGTCATTTGTTCTGATTGCTTCGTTTTGCTCAAAAAGTTCTACTTCGTACAAAGTATACTGCCTACTTTAGGTGAGGGGACAAATTATTTCCTACAATGCTAGTGAAAATAAAAGGAAATCAAAACATATCACAGAAATAATGGACAGAATTAAAACAATTGATCAGTTGTATTCAACATCACCCTCTGAGGAGCTATATAGGGAGAGAATTTTACTTCAGATTGAATTTGACTCTTTGACTAGTGAGCACGTCGAAGATCTTCACCTGAAATCATGCCAGAATTACTACGAACATGGTGAGCAGGCTGGCAAGCTCTTATGCCACCAACTGAAACAATCCGCGGTAACAGGCCTTATAACCGCAATTGGAGACCGTGAGAGTAACACTATTACAGACCAACGAGGTATCAATGATCAGTTCAAATCCTTTAATAAGGACTTGTATACTTCTGAGGCGAGTGATAAAGAACGGGTGGAAGAGTTTTTCACCGATTTAGAGATGCCATCTCTGGATGAGTCAGACAAATTCAATTTAGAAGGTAACATAACAATAGCTGAGATCGACAGTGCAATCAAGAAAATGAAGCCAGGGAACCCAGTTGAGTTTTATAAAAGGTTCTCAGCCAAGCTAACACCTCTGTGATGTAAAGTATTTAAGGAGGTCTTTGTCACAAAGTCTCTCCCACCAACCATGACACAGGCCACAATATCAGTACTTCTTAAGAAGAATAAAGACCCGCTTAAATGTGAATCATATCGTTCGGTCAGTTTACTCTGCTGCGACTATAAGATCTTGACCAAGGTGCTGGCAGCCAGGATTGAGCCAATCATGAATAAGACAGTACATCCGGACCAGACCAGTTTTATTACTGGTAGACAGTTATTTAGCAACCTCCGTCGCTTATTTAATGTGATCTACTCGCCCAACGATAACATTAACCCAGAGATTTTAATATCTTTAGATGCCCACAAAGCATTCGACAGGATTGAATATTCCTATCTGTTCACAGCACTTGAGAGGTTTGGCTTTGGTCCCAGGTTCCGTTCCTGGATTAAAATTCTATACACTACACCTCAAGCATCCATACGAACAAATAACATATTATCGAAATGTTTTCCTCTTATTCGGGGGACAAGACAAGACAGGGGCCCTCAGCTCTTTGATGTCGATATTGAACCCCTCGCAATTATGCTAAGAAATACTGTCAGTTTAGTTGGAGAGCATAGGGGGGACAGATACATAAGCTTTCACTTTTTATGCGGACGATCTCCTCCTCTTCCTGTCAAATCCGAATTCCTCCATACCGGTTGCTCTTAAAATTATTTTTGACTTTGGGAGGATCTCGGGATATAAAATCAATTTAACAAAGCGCCTTCTCTTTCCTATAAATGAAAAAGCATGTCATTCCAGTCTTTCCCATTTTCAGTAAGGCTTGATAAATTTACATATTTAGGTGTGAGTGTAACACATAGCTAGATACAATGATCTGTTTAACAGTAACTTTAAAGGAGTAACATGGGGGTTGAACGTGACACTTCCCAGTTGTCTTTAGGCAACAACAAAACAAATGTGCATAATTTTTTTATTATTCAGTCATTTCAATGTACTTTAAAACGTATTTTTCTAAGCCTAAATTTCCCACTATAAAAGTTCACCCAAACCGTCTGGGCATGGTAATGAGAACTGTCAATTAGCTATGATTGACAGACCGTGCCCCGTTACCATAGCTACCCCCATGATACGGGAGACTGAATTTTCACAAGCTAGCTAGCTTGGTAGTATATAAAGTATCGATAGATAGCTAAGGTAAGGACGTTGACTTATATCCAATTATAATTTTTGCTATCTAGCTAGCCAAGTTAAGATAAAAGCACAACTATAACGTCCTCATAAAAGCAAACTAGCTAGCTAACGTTATCAATAACATTGCCTTATGAAAGCAAACTACCTAGCTAGCTAAATGAATATAACCAGAAATAATCTAATAGTCCTTAAAAGGCACTCTAATTTAAGTGAAACTAACGTTTGTCAAATATTTGCATTGTCTTGTATGTAAGCCAGCGACGCAAACTATGGGTCTCGAGTTATCCATGGGTTTACGGGGTGTGGAAAGGAGAGTGGTTACTGTATTCGTGACGCACCAAGTTGACAACTTTCTCAACCGGTTGAAAATAGGACAATAAATTTAAAACGCATATTTCTCCAAAAATACAGAACGGACATATTTAATACTTTACTGATTGTGTTTCTTCAGTGCCTCTTGTGCAAATAGCACATAAAACCGAGAAAGTGTGAAAATCACCATGGTACTCCTTTAAAACAGCATTTGATAAGGCCAAACAGGACATGACACGGTGGTCAACCCTTCCCCTGTCGCTGGCTGGGAGGATCAACTCAGTTAAAATGACAAGTATGCCAAGATTTTTATTTCTATTTCAAATAGTGCCGGTCTTCATTCCCAACACTCGTGCAATCCAGTATCATTGCACTCTTTAGTCTGTGCCCCAACACCTTTGAGCAAACGTTACTTCACAAATAACCCAGTTGTCCATGGCTCACTCAGGATATAGTCGCAGTTCAGAATCCACTTTAATAGTAAACAAGCCCTTCCCACGGCCCCCATCCTGTCAAACCCTCTGTTCCCTCCTTCCCTTGTAGACTTGGCAATTCAATTATGGTCTAGAAATGGAGTGAAGTGTGTAAAGGACCTTTTTAAAGGTGGAGTTTTTATGTCCTTTGAACAGCTAAGGACAGACTTCAATATTCCCCAGTCCAATTTATTTAGTACTTACAGGTCGTAGCTTTGTTAAAACACATTTCTCTCCATCCCTGAACCCACTACAGAGTAGCTGGATAGATGAGCTATTGAATATGGACCCTGCTCGCAAGGGTATGGTATCCATCCTATATGAGAACATTCAAAGAACTGCTTCCCCATCTCTTGGACATATAAGGAGGCAATGGGAGGAGGAACTGGGAATAGGGATATCAGACTCAGCTTGGCAGTGGGCAATAGAACTGGTGCACTCATCATCAGTATGCATCAGACACGGGTTATTGCAATTTAAGGTGCTCCATAGGCTTAATCTGTCCAGGAGTAGGTTGGCTAGAATGTACCCGGGGTCAGACCCGACTTGCCCCAGATGTAACCAAGAGCCAGCCAACCTCAGTCATATGTTCTGGACAAAACTAACTAAATTCTGGACAGATATATTCAGAACTTTTGCATGTATATGCAACAAAGATATTCATCCTAACCCTTTAACATCTATCTTGGGTGTAGCACCGGACGAGACACAGTTATCGGCAAATCAGGTAGAGACTATAGCTTTTTCCACATTATTGGCTAGATGACTGATTCTTTTAGTTGGAAAAAGGCAGCACCACCATCCCATAAACGCTGGGTGGAGGAGGTGATGGAACATCTAAAACTTGAGCACCTTAAAGACACCATCCGAGGCTGTACTCGAAAGTTCTATAAGGTCTGGCAACTGTTTCTGTTTTATTTTGAACACGAATTCCCCTCTGCTAGTAGCCTATAGTATAATCAAGAACCCTAGTCCTTTCCCTTTTTTTCCCATCTTATTTTGATTTATTTAATTTGTATTGTTGTTGTTTGTTTGTCCCCCCCCCCAGTGACACATTTTTTGTTATTTTGGTTCTGTACTCTAGCACTTTGAGTTTGAAATGATACAATGACAAGTCTGCACTTCAACCTCATTGTCATTGTATCCTTTCAAACTCAAAGTGCTAGAGTACAGAACCAAAATAACAAAAAATGTGTCACTGAATGAATCAATGAATTATGGTGCTCACTGTATGTGATGGAATGTGTAAGTATGTGTATATATTAGATGTCCAATGTTATTCATTCTTGTGTTGCTTGTTGTGTTTGAATGTTTGTATAGCAATGGAAAAATTCAATAAAAACATTTGAATAATAATAAATGTGTTCAACCAATTTGCTTGCTGTGTTGACATAGCCTCATCTTCTGGATGCTGTGTTATTGGAAAATAAATAGCTACTGTAATTATATTGTTGGGCCACCGTACTGGGGGAAGGGCCAGATTAAATATGGCTGAATAAGCAAACAAGGGTCATGCCGGTCGCTCACTAGCTAATAGTCTGGATATAACATGGTGTCAGAGTGAAACTTCTGCCTCCAACAAGAAAAATGGATTCGCTGAGATACCCGCCAACTTTGAGCCTTGATGGGAACATATTGGAAAACTGGAGATGATGGATTCAGCAATTCAGGCTGTACATGTGTGCGAGCGAGAAAGACAAGATACTGGAAAAGTTACAGTGCTCGCTATTGCTATACTGCGCCGGTGAAAAAGCACAGGAGCTATATAACACGTTCACTTTTACGGATGATGAAGTGGACACAATCGAACCACTTATTAGATAATTTGAGGACTACTGCTCCCTGAGAAAAAACACTATGTACGAAAGACATGTTTTCAACAACAGAACACAAAGGCCAGATGAGCCGTTTGACCAATTTTTAAGAGATCTCAGGATTCTGTCCAAGAACTGTGAGTATGAACATTTACTGGATGGCATAATAAGAGACCGTATAATTGAAGGCATTAGAGACAATGACACTCGCAGGATACTGTTAAGAGACAACATGCTAACGCTGGAGAAATGTATCGGCGTGTGTCGTGCCACAGAATGCACACAGCAACAGATGCTCAGCTTTACAGGCACGGAGGAGGGCAGCGCATCTACGGTACATGCTGTAACCCGGAACGAGCAAGCTGCACTCATGCCCGCTCAGAGAGGCAGAGAGAGGAGTGCTACGGCAAGGAAAGGTGGACAAATGCGACGACGCAATGACAACACATATGAACGGGAAAACATGATAGACTGTTTGCACTGTGGTCAAACACATGCAAGAAGAAGATGCCCTGCATATGGAAGAACATGCACAAACAGCAAGAAAACAAATCACTTAGCAAAGATATGCAAAAGCAAAAAAATAAATAAACTAGACAGTGATTCAGATGACAGCAAAGCTTAAACATAAATGCAGTCACAAGCAAAACAGAGGACAATGCATGGCATGTGGAACTGGTCATAAAAGGAAATCCTGTAAGATTCAAAATAGACACATTAGCACAAGCAAAGCCTATGAACATGCTTGGACCCAAAAGAGCTCAATGCCTACCACGGATGAAATCATGAGCAAGCTGGCTGGGGCCACACACTTCAGCACACTGGACGCCAATTGTGGATACTGGCGTCCAGTATCACTCACAGAGGACTCGTCATATGTAACCCCTTCAACACGCCATTTGAAAGATACAGATACTTGCGTTTACCGTTTGTAATAAACAGTGTACAGGAGGTGTTTCACAAGAGAATATCACAGATGTTTGAGGACATTGAACGGGTTGTGACCTACATCGATGATTTGCTTATATATTCAAAGGATAAGGATGAACACGACAGGAGACTAAGACAAGTGCTGGAGATAGCCAGAAAAATAAACCAGAGGTTCAACAAGGAGAAGGGCAAAATAGGCATCCATGAAGTGAAATACCTGGGTCACATTCTAAGCCAAGACGGAATCAAACCTGACCCCAGTAAAGTACAGGCTGTCACGGAGATGGAGACACCAGAGGACAGACCTACAGTGGAGAGGTTTCTAGGTATGGTAACATACCTAACAAAATTCATACCACATCTCTCAACACTCACTGAACCACTGAGAGAACTGCTGCAGAAAGAGGTGGCATGGCACTGGAACGAAAGGCATGAAGAAGCAATAAACAACATCAAAGAGACTCTTGTGAATAGGGCACAAACATCACTCAGATACTATGATGTCAAGCAGCCAGTGAAACTATCAGTCAACGCATTCAAATCAGGGCTAGGTGCTGTACTAATTCAGAATGGCACAGCAGTCGCATATGCTTTGAAAGCATTGACCAAGGCACAAGTCAACTATGCCTAAATTGAAAAGGAAATCCTTGTTATTGTGTTTGGATGCCAAAAATTCCACCAGTTCATATATGGCAAAACTAACAGAGGTTGAAACAGATCACAAACCGCTGGTGTCTATATTCAAGAAACCAATTGGAAGTGCCTCACCAAGGATACAGAGACTCCTTCTGAAACTACAACCCTACTAGCTGAATGTGATACACAAGCCAGGAAAAGAAATGTACATGGCCGACACACTTTCCAGGGCGCACCTTAACCCTCTGGAGTCTGAGGGTAAACTGAGGAACACTTGTGATTGTGCCATGCTCTGACATTTGTGTACATTTCATCAACTTTATATACAGTGATTCCAAAGTGTTTCATATCTTTGTTTTCAGCACAAACTCAGCTACAATAATATGGCAGCAGTAAGTAGGTCATAATCATATAAATTGCTCTAAAAACACACAAACTGTAAACAGTAGTTTTGAACATGCACAGGAATGTTGTAATAACACACACTAAACAATAGTGACGTTTTTGGATCACTGAAATTTGTTCATCAAGGTCTTGGGTATCAAAAGATGACAAAATATTTTAGCAAATCCAATGAGAAACTCCCCACCTCTAAGACAAAGACTTTTCACAAAGCAATACTCAGTGAACCATTTAGAAGACAGAAACAAAGACATTTTGATTTTGGAACATTTATTGACACCACACAAACTATACATGGAAGATGCCATCCACACACACACCTCCAGGTTATTTCAAAGTTTTGTGTGCCATTTTGGGTGCCTTGGCAGCATCAGCAGCTTTCTCTGTTTATCATGACAGAGCCAGCTGATCTGCTTGTGAGACTGGTGTACTCCTGCAATGCCTGCGTGGCCTCTTAGCTGGTGGTGAACTAGGCTGTGTTTCCTGATCAGCATCTCTGTAAATATAATAAACACAAAATTGTAAGGAAATGTGACATCAAATCAAATTTTATTTATATAGCACATTTTGTTCAATGGGTGCAAATTAAATGTGCTTTGCAAAAATGACAATGACAAGAGCAACAACAATATAAAAATATAGCTGCAAGCAGCAATGTGGGGCCCTACGAACACGTCCAAGCCGGGTAAATACTAGGCGAAGGAGAAAAGAGTCCAAGCGGCATAGATTTCAGGATTTTGGACAATCTACAAACCCGTGCGTGAGATGATCCAACTTCCGGTTCTTGAGAAACATTACTTCGAAATATGAATGTGCATTAGCATGGAGTGCCAAATTTGTCACGCTACAAATCACACAATTTTTAACGGAACGACTTGTCCTTCTCACCCTTGATCGAGAGAATACCCAAGAGTACACGTGCGATGGTGACGGAATCAGGTAAAACGTTCATGAGAAGATGAGTTTTAAAGCGTTATATGAGCATTAGCTTCCCGCAAATTCCTGTAATTTCCTTGTTTTTTTTAGATATCTGCAACTGCATCGACATGGTACAACATGGTGGTGCCCTCCCCATGCCCAGTTCGTTTCAAGTCCCTAGATTATTTTTGTAAAAAGTTATAAGCATTTGAAATCTGTGGCCAAATTTTGTTTTTTTTAAATGCCAGTTTCTCCGCCATCTTGGAATGGATCTCTTAGCTGTTAACACCCTATAGGGACACATGCACCCTACACATGCAATGGGCAATTTTGGACCAATCGGACGTACGGTTTTTTAGAAGAAACTTATTAAAGTTTTTGCCAAATTTTCAATCTGCAGAAAAATCCATCACGGCGGACTTTATGGGTTCTTGAGGCATATTTGATCCTCATAAGGAATGATGCAAGTACACCTGGTTTCATGAATTTTCATCGAACGGGGTGGAAATGCCAGCATATTGAAATTTGCGTTTGAATCGGTTATTATAGCGCCACTTATGGACGAATCATGGTCATTCTTTCTGGCATAGTTACTCATGGTCTGTAGTGTCGACCTGGTAATTTATATCATTTTTGGTCAAGGACTTTGAGTTATTTGACCATTTCCAGGAAAAGAATAATAAATAATAATAATAATAATAATAATAATAATAATAATAATAAATATAGCTGCGAGCAGCAATGAAGGGGCCAAGCATGACAGGGGCACCAGACAGACAAGCAACCAGAACAACCCCTGAACAAGACACCAGTCCATCGCAGGGCGAACGGCATAACCCTCTACCATTCGGCAAAGATTTGTAAAAACCGACCAGTCGGTTATAGGGGCCGCCATAGACTTCCATGGCAGAAAGCATTAGAAGCATTTGTCAAAAAAGTTTAATTTGCGGAAGATCACAACTCTAGAACAAACGGTTCAGAAGTTATAAGCAAATATGTACCTTGAAGTTTGGCCTGTTGGTGGTGCTACAGAGATGGATGGATTGACCCCAAATGCGATGCCTGGATACAATGGACTGTCCTTTATCAACATGCCAATTATCATATAAATCCACCAAGGGGATCTATGTCTACTGGGATTTCTAATACCATTGAACCATCTCCATGTGAAAAGCAACCATGATATAGATAAATAGCACCATTTGCAGTCGTTAATGTACAATGACATTAAAAAGTCGAGACGTCCATGGCAGAAAGCATTTGAAGCATTTGTCAAAAATGTCTAATTTGCGGAAGATGCAATGGGCGGGGCTTATGGGTCCTTATTGGAAACTTGTTACCCTTGACGAGTTGCACATATGTCCAAAATTTAACGACTGTAGCTCAAATGGGGCCGGAGATATGCTTGTTCAAAATTATCTAAGAAAAACACCTTTTTGCTCATGAGAGCGCCACCTTTTGGCCAATCGGCTTCATATTTCCTCCCTGTTCAAATAGAGTGCCCCAATACATATGTGCCGAGTTTCGAAAACATCGACAAAGCGGTTATTCCTAAACAGAAAATTAGATCTCTAGCGCCACCACTTTGCTTGATCAGGCCGAAAATGGAGGGTTAGACTCCACTTATGTCTGCTGATGTGCCTACCAAGTTTCATGGTGTTAGGTGAAACCGTTCAGAATTTACATACCTTCATGTTTCAAGCCACGCCCTCCTCAATATTCATTGACTCATTGTGGCCATGTAAATAACTTTAGCAAAATTCTGTGAATAACTTTTGGTCAGCACCATCATACGTACTGAATTTGGTGGTGATTGGATCAACGCCCTAGGACTAGTTCGCAAAAGTAGGTTTTTCGTAAAATTCAAAATGGCAGAAAATCCATTATGACGCGTTTTAACCCTCTGGGGTCGAGAGCTCCGCCGGCGGAGCTCGACAAGATTAAATTAACTTTCGTTTCTATTTGGATGATTAACTTCACGAGCTGTTATCGTACAGACACAACAAAAACTCGCGACTTTCCAATGCGCCCATTGGCAAATAATATGAATTGTTTCAAAAGTTTTAAATTTGATTAATTAGACCATGTATGCTTCGTTAAACTTTACTCATTACTATGTGAATTTCGCTCAGCAGGAAGTCCGCCCAAATCGCATTCACATGTTAACAACATTATAATTACTCTCCATAGAAGGGGACTAAAGGAGGGGCGATGCGAGATCCATGTGAGAAATGCCAAGTCTGCGAAAGCGGGATAGTATGTCAAAGTGTAGCCTAATTCACTTATTTTGAGGTGAACATTTCATTTCATTTTGGAAAATGGTCCGTCCGGAAGCCGACACTGATGAAGAGCGGTGTCATTTCGAACAGCGAACTGATCCATCTGAGGATCAACTTCATGCGTAAGTATATTTCTTATGATCATATTGGTAAATATGTGTACTGTATTGCAACGTATCTGTGTGTTTGTAGGAATATCCAGCAATATGCGCGTTTGTAAATTCCCACACTACGACGATTCAAACTATTGCATCTCAAAATTATAGGCTAGTCTATCTGCGTCTGGTTGTGTTAGAAGTAGCCTATCAGGTAGACTGTATGTTTTCCGATCATATTCGTAATAAATAGCTCATGCCTGGCGTGTAGTGGCGTGGCTAGGATTCTAAAACTGATGTCCTTGCACAATCGATATTAGCATACTCTAAGTAAATTCGGGAAATAGCAATAAAATAACCACTTAGCTAAACAGACCTAGCCTACTTCAGATTGAGGCATTGTTATTGATGAGTTGCATGTAGTTGAGTTGGAATATCAATGTTTATTTAGTTTAGCTAATGTTGTTTCGTTGATAGCTTGCATTATTTGTAAATGTGTGCTGTATTACATTCTCTGTGTGTTTGTAGGAATATTCACTAATATGCACGCTTGTAATATGCTACCTCTCTGCGTCCGGTTGTGTTTGTTTGGTTCTTTGTTTGTATATGATGTAACCATGTCACAGTTCATAAATTTTGTTTTCATTAGTTAGTGGTTTGTCCCTTTTTTGTAAAGCACATTTAATTTTCACCTGTTGAAGGAAATGTGCTATATAACTAAAGTTTGATTTGATTTCACATTTCCTAACAATTTTGTTTTTATTATATTTACAGAGATGTTGATCAGGAAACACGGCCTAGTTCACCACTAGCTAAGAGGCCACGCAAGCGTTGCAAGAGTACACCAGTCTCATCTCATCTTCCATGCAGTTTACTTCAATAAATGTTCTAAAATCAAAAGATGTCTTTGTTTCTGTCTTCTAAATGGCTCACTGAGTCTTTGTCTTAGTGGTGGGGAGGCATGTGGCCAGGTGTGAATAGCCTACTTAGCTGGCTTCCCAATGCATATTCATTACAGAAAGGCCATTTGCCCTCCCATTCTCACCTGGGGTTGAAAAATAGTAGTCACAACACTAACCTTTAGCAATGTATTTTATATTTCTCATTGGATTTGCTAAAATATTTTGTCATCTTTTGATACCCAAGACCCTGATGAACACATTTCAGTGATCCAAAACCTTATTCACTATTGTTTAGTGTGTTTTATTACAATATTCCTGTGCATGTTCAAAACTACTGTTTACAGTTTGTGTGTTTTTAGAGCAATTTACAATCCACATATGATTATAACCTACTTACTGCTGCCATATAATTGTAGCTGAGTTTGTGCTGAAAACAGAGATATGAAACACTTCAGAATCACTGCATATAAAGTTGATGAAATTTACACAAATGTCAGAGCATGGCACAATCACCAGTGTGCCTCATTTTACCCTCAGACCCCAGAGGGTTAACGACAATGGGTGCATTGGAATCGGCATGACCCAAGGATTCAGGGGAAACGATCCCCACAAATAATGTGCCTTCAAGTTTGGCCTGCTGGTGGCGCTACAAAGATTGATGGATTGACCCCAAATGCGATGCCTGGATACGGTGGACTGTCCTTTATCAATTTGCCAAATTTCATAAAAAACCACCAATGGGTTCTATGGGCTGCCATAGACTCCCATTGCGGAAAGTATAATAATACTAACGATTACAATAGGTGCCCTGCACCTTCGGTGCTTGGCCCCTAATAATACTAAAAAAAAACAATAGGGTTCCTACTTGGTAGGACCCCTAAATAAAGGAATAGTCTATCCCGCCACATATTTACAAATAATGCAAGCCACCAATGATACTGAAACCATTGTTTAGCTAAGTCTGTTTCCCGAGAAATACACTACGTAATACCAACGTTGCACTTTGGTCATAATTTGGTAAGTCGCAACATTACCAACAGGTGATGTTGTGACAACATTGCTCTATGGTCGCAAAATAACCAGTCCTCATGGAGACTGTTCTGCAACGTTGCCGTAACGTTACAGAATTACGTAAATACGATGTAATTTAATAACCTAACAATTACGTTATATCACAGTCCTCATCCTTACTTCATTTGAAACGTTACTGGTGGGTTGTCAGAACATTTGTGTTTACACTTGGACCGTTAACACGTTATATCCAATGCAGGGTTTTTTTTTATTTTTATTATTTTTTTATAGGATATGATGGATAAGCAGGTATAGGGTTCTAGGGTGGCTGACATGGATAGGGATTTTATAGTAGGACTAGGTGTAAAGCATGGAGAATAAAATATAGCTTAGGGTGAAGGGATTTAGAGTGTAAATCTATTGTCTGATCCACACTCCGGAGCAGAAGGTGGCGGTAATTCACCAATAAGCTGGATACCAACTGCTGTAAAACAAGAAGAAGAAGACGTTATATCCAATCACATGTGCATATTGCTGTGATGTAAGCAGTAACGTCCTCTTGGAAGAAGGTCGCTGTGGTTTCAAATTCTCCATGGGAAAATCTGGGTTCGACGGCGTTCAAGAGCAGGTAAGTGTTTCACTATGCCTTTATATTTTTAACTGAATGTATTGCAGACCTTTTCAGTTAGAAGTATTTGCAATGTAATGTTGGAGTCCTACTTTCAGCATGCATGTTTGCAGTTCTAGCTGAATGTTGTTAAGTTAGCCGGTGAAATGGTGATGTTCAGACCTTACGTCTATTCTGGGACTAATTTGAGTTAGTGTTCTGTTAGATAACATATTTGCTAGTTTGAGTATTTAACGCTAATAGCCCAGTGCAAATGTAATGTAAGAGCAGCTAACATTACCTAGCTGATCTCGGTGATGAGCTGTTTAGTACAATTGAGCTAGTTCAACATGTATAAACGGCAGTCCGTAAAGCACCTTTGTTCATGTCCTTTTAGCTAGCATTGTTGCCGGCGCCTCTTTTGAAAGCTAACCTATGTGGCGCTCTTTTGAAAGCCATAATTTGCCTAGTCCATGTCCTAATGAGATATCAACATGCTGGTTAAAATATGTATCATAAATATGATATAAAATAGTTGTGTGGTGTTCATTTGGTTTTCGGTGTTTGACAAACTGGAGCTAGCAAGCCTTTTCAAGCTAGCATTGTTGACGCCTCTTTTGAAAGCTATGTGGTGCTCTTGTGAAAGCATTTAGCTAAACATTATTTTCATTAGGAATGCAAAAACTTGACGTTTTTTCCCCAAATCCTCTAGCACTATTACTCTATACCTGGTGTAATCATAAAAAATTTAATAAATAAATAAATTGGCTTTGGCTTCATGCCAGTGCATTGTGGAATGAATTTTAATGAAGAGTATTTCTTTGTATTTTCACCATACTGACTTAAATTGATTTTCTTTTGCAGAGTTCTCTACATTTGGCACAGCAGCTCAAATGGAAACTAGAGCACAAGATCAGAGTAAAGGTAGTTATGGATATTATATGGAAACAGCTCTTTGCTCATTGACTGTTTGTCATTGTCAAAACACAATTACAATTTTAGCCTGCTGCATGTGTTACTCAACTTATTTTTCTTACTTGGTCCAATTCCATATCCTTTCAGCTCCCACGCATGGCCTTATGACTGTTGCCCCAGTGAAGAACCCGAGGTCCAGCCTTCCCCACTCACGACATGCGTGAGACAAGAGTGACTGTATTCCAAGTATTATTGTCAATAGCTATCATGGAAAGCATTTTTGAAAATTAAGTAACACGCAAAAATTAATGTGATGTCTTTAAGGGTGTTTGCAAGCCCTTAAAATTGTCTTAAATTTATTTTTGTTCCTAAAATTGACTAAAACATCATGACAGTTGAATATATCATAGTGCATTTATCTGTGGTTACAATGTGTTTGTATTTGAATGGTAAAAGCCTGCAATGAGTCCTTTTCTTGGGCCAAAATAAACATTTGGACAAATGTCAAGGTTGTCGTTTTAGACAACTGTAAAAATGTCAAGTAGCTAAGAGTACAGCTTGCCTGTGCTTACTTGTGTGGCAAACTGTCTTAAATGTTATTCTAAGAAGCATTTAAAATGTCTAAAAAGCCTTAAATTTAACTTGCTAATGCCTGCAGACATTCTACTTTAATATGTGGGGGATCCTAGCTGAAATGTAGTTCACCGCTTGAAAAAGACACAACACTGATATAATGTTGAAATAATTGGTCTATGGTTATTACTGTCCTGAAACTACAACAATGAAAGACAATGTATATTTTATTGACAAGCAGTTGTGGGTGTTTTAATTTAGTTCTTGTGCACTTTAATCTGTTGACATATCAAGAAATTGTAATGATGGTAATGCCATCATTTTATCAGAAAAATACTTGGGAGGAGGTAGTCATGATATTCTGTCAATATGTTGCAGCTGATGCTTATGATGGTGGTGGAAGTGATTATGGTGATGAGGAGGTACTGTATATTATACTAGCACTTATGCTTTGGGGGACCTGCTATGGACATTGCACTAGTGCAAGTCACCCTTTTTTATGTTGTTTTGTATCTAGTTTTGTATGTTTAGCCGCGTTTCCACCAAAATTACCCGGAACTTTCAGTCCCAGGAACTACTTTACCAGGAACTAAAAGGTTCCTTCAGCCAATGGTTGTCTGCGTTTCCACCGGGGTCTAAAGTCCCGCGAAGATTAGGCAAATTAGCCCACTGACGTATGAAAAAGCGACGTTGTCGTCGGTCCATCTGTCATATGATTTCTTCTGTAACCCCATACTACCACCGAAGTAGCCTACATTATTTTCTAATAACCGGGACAGCCCGGAGGGGTTTATTCCACTTATATACAACGGGTTACCAACAATGACTATATATGGTTACTTTTGTATTTATTGATTTTTATCGATTTAATCACATGGAATTTAAATATTCTTCTGCAGCCGTTTGGGCATATTTTACCGTTGTCAAGCAAAACTGTCGTTGGTAGTTGAACTTGGACCGTTATGCAACAAATAGGATATAACAGACCAATAGTCAGATTGTAACTGTTTTATATATCCTCTCAAACACATTCATTATGTTTTTATGCGAACATTCGCTTTCATGTCTTGACATCCGAAGCGACAGAATGCATTCACATTTCCAATATAACTGGCAACAACAGCAGAAAACATGCACACGTTGTAAACAATTTGCTGTTTGATTACTTTCTCATCGTCAATTCTATATAGGCTAATCGCAAAATGACAAGAATAGAACGAAAACTCGGACTTGCATGAAAATTTAAATTAGTAGTGGTACAGCCACCGTTTGTTTTCCTTCGAAGTTACTGCTAGCCGAGCAGCGAAGTGTGCCCTCCAGATGCGAACCATGCACCATAAATTAGTCCATAGTCTTCCTGGTCTTTTTGTGGAATTGAAGAATGGCAGAGTAAAATTACGGCAGTCTGAAAAAGCTAAAGGTACGATTACTAGAATTAACCTGTTATTTTACCCTGACAAAAAGTGCGGAAGGTGATTTCCAGTTTGCTTTTACTGTATCACCAATGTGAATTACGCAGAACTACCGCATACCTCACATAACTGTATCAAACGTTTTGAGTCAATTACAACGGGCTAACAAAGAAAATCCGGAAGAAAATATTCAGCCACCGAATTAATCCGTTTGAATGTTTTAGAACGTAATATGCTGTCCCAGCACGAATGCTTAGCATTTTATAAAACGAATACTAAAGCAAGAAAAGAACAGAAGAGCACACGTTATAATTCCAAGACGTTGGCAGGCTATAACCAAAAGTAGGCTACTGCGCCGCATAACATACAAGTTTGATTTGAAGTTATTATGAAAATTAATTGGTTTGCGCCTGCATATTTTCAAACATGGCGCCTGAAAATAGACACACAAAAATGCTGCGAGTACTCGACCAATCAGAAATGTTCAGCGCTGCAAGCTCCACCCAAAAGGTTCCTGTACTTTCGGAAAGTACTACCCCCCGAGCAGGAACCTTTTGGGGGGTAAATCAAAGCCCCCGGAACTAAATTTAGACCCTAGTTCCTGCGGTGGAAACGCACTGAGTTCCTCAAAAGGTTCCTAGTTCCGGGGTATAGTTCCTGCGGTGGAAACGCAGCTTTTGCCTCATCTTCTGTACCACAATTCTGCTTGCTGCAGCACATATTGCCTACCTAGAAATGTAACTTGAACCTGATCTCAATGGTATTCTATACAATGACAATAAAGGCTTTTCATTCTATTTGGGCTTGATATGTGTAAATCTTGAAGATATGAATTACAGAAGCAATGGCATTTCATTGGTAGGATAAATTGGAGATCAAAATTACAACACCATGATATACCTTTAATACACAAAATCTAAATGTATCGTCAGGGTTTAGTAAGTGACCAATCAGCAATGTTGAGGAAAGGTAAATAACGTAATAAAGAAGTTTAAACAACGTGTCAGCAACGTAAATCTATAACGTTACGACGGATGACTGCCTGTTGACATAATCACAACGTCGGGGTAAGGTTATTATATTACATTGTCAAATGTAAAGTTGTAACGACGTAATTGTTACGTATCCACAATGTTGTTTTGCGATGTCGCAGCGACGGGGCCCTGGTCTTACGTTTTTACGTTTATACTACGTAATTTGATATGTAAAGCGGACGTTATGAGACCAATAGAGGACGTTAATAGTTTGTTGCCACAACCACATTTTGTTTGTAGGGTTGTCTGTCTGTTTAGCTAAGTGGTGGTAAAATAAAAATAAAATGGTTCAAAAATGTGACAGTTACAGCATACACGAACAAAGAGTTCTGCCTACTACTTCTAACATAACCAGAAGCAGAGGTAGCCTATTTTGAGATGCAATGGATAGAATCGTTCATAAATTCAGAACAGAGAGTGGGAATTTACACACGCGCATTACTGAATATTCCTACAAATACACAGCACACATATTTACCAATATGATCGTAAGTAATGCACTTACTCGTGAAGTTGATTCTCAGTTCACTGTTCAAAAATGACAACACTCTTCATCAGTGTCGGGACCTGAACAACTCGTTCGCGTCTTCATCGTCGCTCTCCCACAAGGCATGAAGTGCGTCAAGTCCAGTCATCTGTAGCATTTTCCAAAATTAAACTAAATGTTTACCTCAAAAGAAGTGAATTAGGCTATGCTTTGACATTTAATCCTGCTTTAGCAGGGTTGGCATTTCTCTCATGGACCTCGCATCACCCCTCCCCTAGTCCCCTTCTATGGAGAGTAATTGTGATGTTGTTAACATGTGAATGCGATTTGGGCGGACTTCCTGCTGAGCGAAATTCACACAGTAATGAGTAAGGATTAACGAAGCATACATGGTCTAATTAATAAAATTTAAAACATTTAAAACAATTCGTATTATTTGCCAATGGGCGCGTTGGAAAGTTGCGATTCTAAGGTTTCTGTCAATGTTTTTGTTGCGTCTGTGTGATAACAGCTTGTGAAGTTAATCATCCAAATAGAAACGAAAGTTCATTTAATCTTGTCGAGCTCCGCCGGCGGAGCTCCCGACCCCAGAGGGTTAAAGTCACAGATGATGACTCAAACTCAGATGACAAACTGGAGGAGGATATTGAGGCTCAAGTACACCTCATCATGAGTCAACTACCGGTGAGTGAAAACAAAATGGAGACGATATGCAAAGAAACAGAGAGACACCATGCTATCAACACTGAGAACAATATTGTTACAGGGCTAGCCTGAGGAGAGAAAGGATGCTCCAGCACAAATCAGAGAGTACTGGAACTATAGAGAAGAGTTGTGTGAAATAGAGGGGATCATGATGAAAAGTGATAATAGTACCACAAACACTAGGGAGAGACATGATGAAGGCAATTCATGCTGGTCACTTTGGCATTGGGCTAGAGAGCTCCTATTCTGGCCAGGGATGTCAAAGGACATAGAAAGAGTGGTATCAAGATGTGATGTATGTCAAACACACAGAAACACACAACAGAAAGAAACACTCATTCCACATGAAACACCACAAAGACCATGGCAGGTTCTGGGGACTGACTTGTTCTCATGGCACGGACATGATTTTCTGATTGCGACAGATTACTACTCTTGATACTGGGAGGTGGCACAGCAACGAGACATAAAGGCAACCACTGTGATTCGATCCACAAAGTCTATATCAACCAGACATTGAATCCCTGATGAGATCAAATCAGACAACGGACCCCAGTACTCACAAGAGAATAAGAAATTCAGCCAAGAATGGAACTTTAAGCATACAACTGTGTCCCCGAGACATGCTCAGTTGAATGGGCTTGTAGAGAAGAGTGTGCAAATAGTCAAAAGAATACTGAACAAAGCAGACATGGATGGCTCAGACCCATATGTGGGGTTTCTGGAGTATTGTAACACACCCATAGGAGACTGTGGATCACCTGCTCAGATGCTAATGGGCAGATGTTTGAAGTCATTCACACCATGTTTAGAGAGGCATCTTTTGTCCAGGATACACTAGACAACCGAGGAGGTTCGCAGGGCAATAGAGACGCAAAACCAAAGACAGAAGGCTCTATATGACAGAACAGGGAGAGACCTGGGAGCACTGCATAAAGGTGACTATGTGAGAGTGCAGGATTATGTCAATGGGAAATGGGATCCAGCAGTGGTCAAAGACATAGCAGACACGCCACGCTCATATGTACTTGAACACAGTGAAGGGGGACTGATACGGTGGAACCAAAAATACATACTGAGGAATAAAGAGAGTAGTGGCAGTGGAGAACAACAGAATACGGAAGAGACTCAACATGCATTCATATCAGTCACTCAGGGATCAACAGAGGATCAGGCAGCAACAAGTGAAGAGCATTCAACAGCACAAAACAGCGGTGCAAACAAACTGTGACTACCCTAGACCCTCCATGCACACGCAGTGGAAGGATAATAAAACGTCCAGCCAGATATGAGGATTAACAAAAAAGACACTATACGCAGCTGGATGTCTTCTCTTAAGAATGGCAATTCTGATCTTGTGCCGGGTGAAAAAACAGACACAATTACCTTTGTCGCGAAGGCCACCAACCACGATAAATCATCCGGAAGCAGGTCATATGCATAAATTTCCATTCTCTCCTCACATACTTTTGTGGTCTACAGTCAGAACGCCCTAAAATACATATGCAAACACGCAAATTTTAGGGATGCTGTAGGGCAGTTGTAAGCTGTTGCTCTGCAGTCCTCTCTCTGAGGGCTCAAATGCTTTATTTTGTGCATAAGCTCCCAAATGAGCCTGCTGTGTCTGTTACTTTCAACATTCCAACACTGTCTTCCACTTCCCTTCAGGATCGCCAGACCTCTCATGCCAGATACTCATAATTCTAAGATCAAAGCTATAGATGACACTGAGGGAGATTAACAACCTCCTTGCACGTAGAGGAGGCATAGTAACAAATGTTCATTCACTGTTAACCACGCTCGCGGTGTGAACCCCCCACGGTGTGATATCTCTGGACTGGGCCAAATCGGCGCCTAGATAACTGCTATGTATCCCTATAGAGCACCACCAGCGACTAGCGGGTACCGTCAGTATTTCAAGGCCGCTCCATTCACACCAGCGAATGGAGGAAAGTCTAATTGAATAATTAGCAAATAGCCTACATTTACAGTATCCAACAGGTCTGAAAAACTCAAAGCAAGTGCAGGCTATTTGAATATTACAGTATCACGTTTCTGAGTTCCCTAGCCTGCACGACTGAGAAATAATGTTTCATCTTCTCATAACCTGAACCTAAAGTAATCATGTTTGGTATGGGTATATTTTAATACTCACAACGAAGGTCGGTACAAAGTATATCCACCTTTCTTGCATTGCTAAATAATTATGCAACTAGATCAAAATTGAATAAATATTTACCAAAGTTATTGAAACCTGCCCCACAATGGGAAAGGCGGACGTGATATGAAGGTGTGCCCTCCAAACAGCCAATGACAGCTCAGACCGCTCTCTCCCGGTCCGGTTTTTAAGTCAATGACCACCGAGGCCAGCTCTGCTCTTCTTTTTTTCAATTTTTCCTTTTCCTCCGTACCCAAGCTGTGGCTCACGTTGATTTTCAAAAAGCTACCCTAGCCTCGGTCCCCCGCCATATAACCCTGGATCGCTGTACCATTGGACTTAAGAGTGTTCGCACCGCTTCGGAACCGTGTCTTTACGCCTTGAAGTACCGACGGGCTCGTGTTGGGAGTCCGGTGTCGCCGATCAAGCTGGCCTGTCTCAAGCTGCATTTTCCGGCTTTGAACTTAGCGTGTGCTGCCTCAGCTGGGTCTCGGGGATCACTTTCTCCTCCACCTTTCCTCTCTTCCTCTCCTCTCCACACTCCGACACGTAAGTAACGCCATAATTCGAAGTTTAACCTACCGTTAGCTATTTATGTGTACATCCGTATGGAGCCAGCAGTAGCAAGTCAGCGGCTAGACCGTAAACCTAACTGTATGGTTAAAGAACTTTGTGCTATGAGTCAAGTGTAACTGATTGTTGTCTGTCTCATACTAATCATAGGCTACGTGCATAAAATGGTATTAGTTCATAGTGAGTTTCTGTGTAGCGATACCCAGCAACCTTGTTGAGAGAGGGTTTCACTTATGAACAATAATCCTAATACTAGGCTATAACGTCTGACTAGTCACTACATTCTACATCATATGTATTGAATTGTATCACGCTATACAGTGCCAGTATCCTATCCCATATTACAACCAAACTGCTTAACTTATAATAACAATTATTTGTCATTAAAGCATATATTTTTGTATATGTGTGTTTGTGTTTCCTCTCTCATGCTGATGGAATGATCCACCAACAAAGTCAAATAGAGACATTTGAATTAATAAGGGCGGAGGGTCAATTCCCTCTAAATAATTTTAAGTGTTGAGGTTGATAAAGGGTGATCTCGTTATTCTGTGTTCGGTATTCAGAGTGCTGTGCCATTAACAGGGTAGCTGAGGGTGACCCCATAATTAAATTTGAAATATAAAATAGTTGAGTTGAGAATAATAAATTTAACAACTCAACTAAGTTATATCAACCTTATGACACATCTATAAAAGTATTGCAAATCCTTATTGAATATGGCCTTAAAACTGCACATTTTAACTAATTCAGAGTTAGGGAGGTCGAACCTGTTTTGGCGATCTTTCAGAAAACATATTTTGACAGTTTATTCTTCATGCATAATGTCATAAATGCTACAGTATCGTCAAATAACAACATATAACTGTTGTTTCCAATAATACGATTTATTAGCCGCCTCGCGCCGCATGTAATCACTGTGGTTGGAGGGAAACGCATCATCACCTGTGTGACTTTGAGGGTGGGGTTATCTGTTTTCCTTCAAGAACATGAACCATTATTGTGTGGTATTCGTACAGTAAAACGAATATACTGTACGCATTTACAGGTATGTATTGTTATGGGATGCGTTATTTAATGAAAACTGTACTCTCAAAACGCAATACGTGCCAAAATGTCTCAGTTTCAAACACATCGGCCCCATGGCTTCAAAATTCCATTGCAGTTGGGGACTGGGATCGACCAGGGTCATGTCCCCATTTTCACCCTAATAAAAAAATCACCCATTCGTAAAACTAAAATCCTTTATACCATACTGTAGTCACGGTCTTGTAGAAAAAATATATGTAAAAATGTTATTCAAACAAGTTTTCCCCATGACATAGCCACCAGAAAACACTGGCAACAAAATACTATTCTAGCTGCTCGGGATTCGGATTCCTGAGGGTTGCGCATGTCTCCTTATCACCAGTGTTGCCAACTTAGCGACTTTGTCACTAGATTTGGCTACTGTTTGGACCCCTTTAGTGACTTTATTTCTAAAAAGAGCCTAGCAACAAATCTAGTGACTTTTTAACTAAACATAAGGTGCTTTCCTTGAAAGAGAGTTGCCAACATTGCTCTGTGAGTCTGCAGTATTCCCTGTGCTCTCTGTGGCTTTCTAGCTCACATGACTGTTGCGGTCTGTGGGAGAGAGAGTGTGTGTGGCTCTCTCCGAGAGCCAGGTTTGGTTGACTGACCAGCAGCAAGACTGAAACATGAATGAGCTGCGCATGCGTGTTTCAATGTGCCCAACGACCAATCACTGATCCCCATTTGCCCGCCCCAGGCGGGAACTCCGTCTCCTTTTACTTGTTCTTTCTTCGTTTTAAACAAAAACAAAATTCTATTGTAAGTTTTAAACTTAAATTTCTGCTAGATATATTTTCAAGTAATAAAAAGCTAGTTCATTCCGTTGTCTGGGTCATCTGCACTCAAGATCATAACTCATTTCCACAGTCTGTACAGTAGCTTACACACATCTCACTTATACAAACAAATACATGTCGATACACAGATACACACAGGCCTTACATACATATATACGCAGTATACATACATACATACATACATACATACAGTACATATCATGTCACAATCCAAACTATACTCTCAGAAATATAGGAAAGAATGGGAGTCAAACCCTTAATTCAAGGATTGGTTGAAGCCCTAGTGAACTATTCCCCAGTGTTGCATGGGTAATGGTTCAAGGGCATACTGTCTTTACTGCAAGACAGACTTCTATGCCAAGTTGAGAGACATAAAAAAGCACATAGGCCTATCAACTCAAAAGCACATTGAAAAATCAAAACCGTATAACTCTGCAAAGCAATCTACATTGCCATTTTTTAACAAGAAAATGGATTCCTCCAAACAGGCAATCATGGCAATGGCTATTTCTGAGCACTGCTCAATACAGTCGTGTGACCACATCGGCGAAGCATGCAAAGTTGCTTTTGCAGATTCCGCTGCAGCCACACATTTTCGTATGCACCACAGATGTTGGTGACTACAAATACAGTCTCCTTCTTGATGAATCCACTGACATTAGTCTATCAAAGTACGTGATTCTGTATTTTAGTGAGGAGAAAGGAAATGTGCTGTCCACTTTTCTAGGCCTCATTGAGTTGGAGGGTGAGGATGCAAGATCAATAGCCAGAGCGGTTCTGGCTTTCTTTGAGAGTTGTGCTCTCAAAAAGTAGAACCTGCTTGGCATTAGCACAGTCTGTAATGACAGGGGTGCACTACGTGGTGCACAAAATTCTGAAGGAGGAGAGTGGCTTAAAACATCTAGTCCTCATCCACTGTGTGTGTCACTCACTGCAGTTAGCAGTAAGCTCTGCCTCCAACAACACAATTCCACGTAGTGTCGAGTACCTTGTGAGAGAAACCTATAATCAGAGTGTGAATTATACAATAGCAATCTGGGGGGTCAACTTTTTCTCCAGGGCGTAAAGGGAACCCAGTACAGCTCAGGTGCATGCTTCAGTGAACTGAAGTCTTACAATCATTACAGTATCTTGCTTGTTTAACATAATGTCTGCAGTCTGTAGATGATGATAAATCAAATCCATTACACCAGCTCATGGGGCACGTACCACACAACAAATTTTGTAGTCAGGGGTCACCAACAAAGTATTCTAGAGCAAAACTGCCAGCAAGTCAGACCCACACACACAAAACAACAGCAGACCATCATTTCCACTCAAACACAGACCTACACAATGCTGTACCAGAACCAAAGACACTATCAACATGCCAAACAGGTAGGCAGATGTGTTACTACTATACAGCATCTAGGCCTGTGCCTGTGCAGTCTGCTTTCTAACTCGCCTCTTTGCTACTAGGTCCTGCCTGCTCACTGTCCTCCTGACCTCCTCCTGCCTGCTGACTGTCATTCTGACCTCCCTCTGATTCCTTAATACAACAGCACATAAATGTAAAACTCACCATCACCAATACTATCCTGAACAGTATTAAGCTTGCATGACAACCACAGAAAATACAGGATGCATTATCATCCCTAAGTCCTAATTCTTACAAAGTTTCAGCTTACTCTTTTTTTAGCACCAAAAAAGTGCCAGATATCTCCTCTCCTCTTGCTCATGTTGACTCTGTGAATGAAATCTAATCTGAGTTCAATAAAGTAGTCACACATTTGAATTAATACATTTACTCAGCCTTCAGCACACATGGATTTTAATATTGTTCAATTACCCAACCAGGTAAAACTCCTGCATTCCTGAGTGAAAACAAAGGGGGTGCCTATCATAAAAGCTAATATCAAAAAGGCAAAAGACTAACTAAACCACCACAGCCACACAAAAGACTATCAAAATGAAATAATAAACTCTATATTGATGTCAAAACGTATCTCTACAACAACTAATCCTCCATTGTCTCACTGCTCATGACTGAGCACCAGTGTTAGCTAACATTAGATATATGACATTTTATATTGGTAATGAAATGCCAAGCCATAGGCACAGCTAGCTAGCTATTTAGCCAACACTGGAAATGAAAGGGCGCGCTATCAGCTAGCTATCATTAGCTAGCTAGCTAACGTTAGGTAAGGAAAACGTTAGCTTTAGCTAGCTATCTTACATTAGTTAGCTAATATTAGGTAAGGCAAACATTAGCTTTAGCTAGCTAACGTTAGTTAGCTAAGCTGTAACTTAAGGCAAAAGTTAGAAACTAGCTAACGTTAGCGTTCATCCGTAGACACTTGACACAATCTAATTCGAAACTCTGAAGGTAAGAAAGTAAAGCGTATTAAACTAGCTAGATAGCTAGTTACTTACATTAACCTGCAGCGTCTCCATTGGCTTGCGCGGTGCACGCGAGCACAGACTTTAATGAGGACGCGAGCCAGTGCAATGATGGGAGTGAGGCAGGCAGACAAGACGTTCAACTAACGTCAAGGTTAAGAAATGGTGTGGTCCACTTTAGGGGTGTCTGAAATCGTATTACAAGATTCTTCCAGGCATGAATATGGGAAATATATTGTAATATTTACAATTAAAGAAGGATATATGTTTCGACCCCCCCCCCCCCCCAAACCTGTTGTTTTTACCTCTTTTGGGGGGGTCCAAGTCTTAATTAGGGGGGTCAGACCCCCCCCCCCCCAATCCCCCCCATAATTCAAACCCTGCCTATAACTGGTTCTCTATCTCACCAAAGCGCAGAGAGGCGTACAAGGCTGTGTATGAGACAATAAAATGTGGGCAGAAGCCTTTATTGATCACAAACATATGTGCCACATGTTGGCTGTCTATAGAGCCTGCTGTGTCCAGAATCCTGGACCAATGGGAGGAGCTAAAATTGCACTTCAACCTGACCATGTCAAGTGAGCACTGCTACATGGCAGATGTTCTACATTCCATGCACAATGACCCCCAGAACATCCTGTAACTTTGTTACAGGCTAATATTGTGCTTTCAAGTGTGTATCGACACTATTTTGGGATTTTGTATTTAAAGAAAACCTAAGTAAGCATCATAAGCACCTTACTACTTTCTCCGGATTACTCGCCAAAGTAAATTGTAAACCAAACGACGCGAACAACTGAAGAAAATACGGTAAGAGCGCATCATGACTTCCATTCCCTGCATTGTTTGCTGCATGGTTAGTCTTAGCTCTGCTGCCAATTTTACTAGTAATGGTACCTGTTCTAAGTGTCTGCTTAATTTAGAATTGGCACAGAAAATAGCTGAGTTAGAGATGCGCATCCGGACTTTGTATCAGATCCAGGAGAGTGAGACTTTCTTAGACTCCCTTTTACCCGAGCCGGATGCTAGTTTAGATGCGAGTGTTTCTCCGCCGCCAGTGTCCTCGCTGCAGGACGATTTTATCACGGTACCAAAGAAACATAGTTGCCGGCCCAGGGCCGCCGAGCACCACCCAACTCGCGTTTCCAACAGATATTCCCCACTCAGTAACACACCTACTGAGAAAGCCCTGATCATAGGGGATAGTATTTTGAGAAACGTGAGATTAGAGACACCAGGGACCATAGTACAGTGTATTCCTGGGGCCAGAGCCACCGACATTGAGGCAAATTTAAAAGTGCTGGCTAAAAGTAAACGTAAATACTCTAGGATTGTTATCCACGTCGGCACAAACGACATCCGATTGAGGCAATCGGAGGTAACCAAAAACAATTTTATATCGGTGTGTGCAGTGGCTAAAAAGATGTGTCGGGAAGTAATTTGCTCTGGCCCGCTTCCAGCTCGTAGGAGCGATGAGGTCTACAGTAGGCTATCTTCGCTAAATCTCTGGCTGTCGGAGTGGTGCTCATCTAGTGACATAGGCTTTATTAACAATTGGCCTGATTTCTGGGGAAGGCCTGGCCTATTAAAGAGAGACGGACTCCACCCGAGCTGGAGAGGTTCTCGTGTCCTATCCAACAACATAGCTGCTAGTCTTAATAAGGCCAGATCCTGACACTCCATCAGGGCACCGGCCAGGCCGCAGGCTTCTAACCTTATGTTTTTGCCTGCTCGTTTCTTTATACCTGTGTCCCAGACTTATGGCCCTACGCCTCTGTCTGCAAGGTGCGTTTCAGAGTTAGTTCATAGAAATAGTATTTCAAAAGCCCCTTTAATTAATACTCTTAAACTAGAATCTGATATCTGTTATATTGAGACTGTGTCTGTTCCACGCATCTATGCCAAACATAAAGCTAACCGTGGAATTGATGTGGATAACTTAATTGTCATTAAAACACGGCACGCTGCTATTATTCATAGTGAACCATCCTTAAAAATTGGACTATTAAATGTTAGATCACTCACTCCAAAAGCAGATCTTGTCAACGAATTGATAATAGACCATAATCTGAGTGTATTATGTCTGACTGAAACTTGGCTAAGACCTGATGAATATGTTGCGATTAATGAAGCGTCTCCTGTGGGTTTCATAGGTACTCAGGTGTCACGTCCATCAGGCAGAGGGGGAGGCGTTGCAGTTATTTACCAGTCCTTATTGAGTCTAGCGCCTAAGCATGGCTATATGTTCTCCTCTTTTGAAGCTCTTATTACTAACTGTGTACAGCCCGATCTAGCTAATGAAAGTGCTAGCCGGCAGTCCTTTTTTCTTGTGTCTGTTTACAGGCCACCTGAGCCTTATTCAGATTTCTTAAGGGAATTCGCTGAGTTTTTATCACACCTTGCAATTTCAGCAGATAAGGTCATAATTGTTGGTGACTTCAACATACATGTGGATAAAAATGGTGACCCCCTAGGAACAGCTTTTGCCTCTATTATTGATTCCATTGGTTTTGTACAGAATGTTTGTGAGCCTACTCACTACCGTGGCCATACCTTAGACTTAGTTCTGTCACATGGTATTAGTGTGGTAAATCTTACCATCGCACCTCATAACCCTATACTGTCAGATCATTTCCTTATTACGTTCAATATTAAGGCATCAAATCCTCCTGTATCACAGCCTAGATATTACTACAGCCGCTCAATAAACCCTGAGGTTATTCCAAAGTTTTTAAATATGCTTCCGGAGTCATTCCTCTCCATAGAAGAAAAGACTGATGAAAATGCTGATGAAGCCGATCTGGACCAATTGACCAACCAGCTAACCTTTACCCTCAGGAACACTCTTGATGCCGTTGCCCCCCTTAAAAGAAGAAACCCTAGTCAGAAAAAGCACACTCCGTGGTATAACGATACCACCCGGGCCCTGAAGCAGTCTACTAGAAAATTAGAGCGAAAATGGCGATCAACAAAGCTAGAAGTATTTCATCTTGCATGGAAAAACAGCTTTCTTCAGTATAAGCAAGCTCTTGCTTCTGCTAGATCTGCCTTTTTCTCAAAACTTATTGAACAAAATAGACATAACCCAAAATTCCTATTTAGCACTGTGGATAAATTAACTAAAAAACAATCATCAGAGTTTTCATCCTATCCTTCCAACCTTAGCAGCAATGCCTTCATGAACTTCTTCGATCAGAAAATTGAGGCTATTAGAGACCAGATTTCCAAACTGTCTCCATCATGCACTATTCCTGTTCTTGCTAATAAACAGCCCCGCACCTGGTTACAACAGGAAGATTTACAGACAGCAGTACTGAGCTGTTTTACGCCCATTAGCATGATTGAGTTATCTGAATTAGTTATGTCTTCAAAACCGACGACTTGTGTACTCGATCCTATTCCTTCAAACTGGATTAAAGAACTATTTCCAGTACTAGGCCAGCATATCCTAAAAATCGTTAATACATCCCTAGTCACAGGATACGTACCTGAGTCACTAAAAGTGGCAGTCATTAAGCCATTATTGAAGAAACCAAACTTAGAACCCGATAAATTGGAAAATTATAGACCTATTTCAAACCTTCCATTTCTTTCAAAATTATTGGAGAAAATTGTTGCTAAGCAACTAAGTGCATACCTTAGCTCTAACGGTATCCATGAGGTATTCCAATCTGGGTTTAGACCCCACCACAGCACAGAAACCGCACTTATCAAGGTTACAAATGATTTACTACTGTCAGCCGACCGTAACTCTGTGTCGGTTCTTGTGCTCCTCGACCTGAGTGCAGCTTTTGATACAATTGACCATGGAATACTCCTGGACAGACTCCAGGCCTGTGTTGGACTTCATGGACAGGCACTTGCATGGTTTGGATCATACCTCTGTGACAGGAAACAGTTTGTCAAATTAAAAGAAGATGAGTCCAGCTCCTCAATAATGAAATACGGTATTCCACAAGGATCAGTACTAGGACCAGTACTCTTCTCGCTATATATGCTACCACTTGGCAATATTATCCGGGGACATGGCGTAGAGTTCCACTGTTATGCGGACGATACCCAGATTTATATTTCAATGAAACCTGGCGAAGCACTGCCGCTTTCACGGTTAGAGGCCTGTATTGTAGATATCAAGGTTTGGATGCTTTCAAATTTTCTGCTCCTAAATTCAGACAAGACTGAAATGTTGGTTTTAGGTCCCAAAATATTAAGGGAGAAATTGTCTACTCTCACCTTAAACTGTGATGGTTGTTTGGCTGAACCTAATATGGTTGTTAAAAAACCTTGGTGTCACCATTGATCCTGATCTATCTTTTGACACCCATATAAAAAACACATCCAGAATTGCCTTCTTTCAGCTGCGCAACATAGCTAAAATTAGACATTTCCTGTCAGTCGAGGATGCTGAAAAATTGATCCGTGCATTTGTTACGTCTAGGTTAGACTACTGTAACGCCCTGCTTTCTGGCTGCCCTAATAACTCGTTAAAGAGTCTCCAGCTTGTGCAGAATGCAGCTACTCGTATCCTGAGCAGAACTAAGAAGTATGAGCACATTACACCAGTACTAGCGTCGCTTCACTGGCTACCCATTAAGTATAGGATAGACTTCAAAGTTTTGCTCCTGACTTTTAAAGCTCTGCATGGACGTGCACCTGTGTACATATCGAACCTGCTCCTACCTTATAAGCCCACAAGGTCACTCCGATCTCAAGACGCAGGCTACTTGGTAGTCCCAAGAATTTCCAAGAACCTAAAAGGTGGTAGGGCTTTCTCCTACAGGGCCCCACTACTGTGGAACCAGCTTCCATTATTTATAAAGGAGTCAGACACAGTCTCAATATTTAAATCTAGATTAAAAACGCACCTCTATGCTCAAGCTTACAATCAGTTATAGTCTGGAGACAGGGTGCGAGAAGCCTGTAGTCATAGAGCTTTCTAGGTGGCAATCCTTTCCTTACTGTCACCTGTCAATCAGCTGTGACTCGACTTTACATGGGCTGGCTCTTGATAGGCGGGTATGGTTGTCTACCCCTCATGACTGCATGGGCTCTCCATCCCTGTCCTAGTAGATATGCAGCCATATTCTACTCCTGGCGGCGTCCCACAATACATAGCACTGGCACTTACTCACTGTCTGGTATATTGCAAATCCCTTAACTGCTGTTTCCACCCTCTTCCCCACGCTGCCGGCGGGGCTCTTGCCCCAACCCTCGAGAGTGCTTCGAGAGTCGTCTGGTCTCCCCCACCTCTGCGGTCCAGCCCCTCCTTCGTCATTGCCTCCACCCTGCCCACATCTGCCGCCACCTGCTGTTCCCCAACACCGCCACCTGGCCCCACCCATCATCTGAGCCACATCACTTATCATATCTTCTGCATAAACTGGCTGACATGCTGGTCACCAGTCGGCACCCTGAGCCGACCAGAGGAGGATGGGTTTCCCCCTTGAGCCTGGTTCCTTCCAAGGTTTCTCCCCATCTGCCACAGGGAGTTTTTCCTTGCCACTGTTGCCTTAGGCTTGCTCCTGTGGGGGTTTAGGCTAGGGCTGTCTGTAAAGCGTATTGTGACAACTGTTGTAAAATACGCTATATAAATGAAATTTGATTGATTGATTGATTGATCCTGTACCTCACTTTTTAAAATCCATGTCAAGGGTTCTTGACGGGGATCAGAGTACTGACCCTCTCAAGCTGCTTGATTGCTTAATCAATCTCACAAGGTCAGTCTGCAGCATGGTGATAAACCCCATGGCTAGAATTGATGTGCTCAAAGAGCCTATTGATGGACACATCAGCCCCAAGCCGTACCTTGGCTACTTATTTGAAGCCAAGGCAGCAGAGCTGAGCCTCTCCCCTGAGGAGGAGAACAGTGTGCAGAGAAGATGTGTGAGCTACACCATCTCCTTAGCAAATTAGTTGAAGGCAAGGCTCCCAGATAACATGGAGACATTGCAGCACATGTCTCTGTTCAATGTGGGGGAGACACTGAAGCACAACAAGAGCTTGGTAAACATGTCATAAATTGCCGACATTTTGGGATACAGCCCTGCCACAATTGACAGTTATTCAGCAGTGGAGGATTATGCATCTCCTGAAATGGGAGGAAACGACAAACACCATGGCGTTCTGGAATGAGGTGAAGCGGCACAGGGATGCAGCTGGCTTAAACTCATTTGAAAAATTGGCTACTGCTGCAGTCTCTGTCCTTCCTCTTCCACACTCAAATGCTGAAGTAGAGAGACTATTCAGTCAAATGAGTGTGGTGAAAACAAAACCGTATGTCCCTACAGACCCTCAGCTCCATTCTTTATATTAGTTATGGCCTAAAGCTGGCTGGGGATGCATGCTATGAGCATAAGCTGCCAGACAAGGTACTGCATCTCTTTGGGTCTTCAGCTGGCTATTAATTTAAGTCAAATCCCTCAGGCTCTAGCTCTACCTCTGCACCCGAACACATTATCCCACAGGAGGGGAGCACTGAGGTTATGGATCTTGTGGAAGATGAATTCTGTCTCAGCACCTTCATGAGCTGATTCCTCAGTGAAATTGGACTATCTTGTAAATATGTAAATAGTTGACCAAGTTAGACTATTTAGTAAATAATATGTACATAGTTAGTTTGTATGGATCTCATTGGCATCTTTTCAGAAAATCTCCCTCCATTGTGTAACATGTTTTTTTAAATATGCAAATGATTACGTGGTGACGTCATACATATGAAAATTAACATATGACGTCATCTAGCGACTTTTAGAGGAGGCCTTAGCTACTTTCCATAGAAAGTAGTTGGCAGCACTGCTTATCACCGTAATTACAAAAAACTCCCATTCGTAAAACTCAAATGCTTTATGCCATACTGTAGACATGATCTTGGTGAAGATATCTATGCAAAAATATCCTTGTTCAAATGAGGATTTCCGGTGATCTAGGCACCAGAAGTCATGCACATGCTCCAGGTTGGCTGGGCATTCTATTCTAGTAGTTTGTTGAAATTTACAACGCACATGTCTCCATTTCATCGTAATTAAAAAAAATACCCTTTCGTAAAACTAAAATGCTTTATGCCACACTGTAGACAACATATTGGTTAAAATCTGCATGCCTCTTCGCTGGCATAACTTGCACGGATTGGAATCGATTGGAATCCCTCAGGACGCTGGCAGCTGTAACATTTTTAGGAAACCGAAATATATGAAAGTATGAATAAATAATAGCCGATTAACTTATAATTCATTTCTCAGTGAGTTTTCCTTGTAATAAAATATGTAATAATGCCTTCAGTGCATTTAGATTTTTGATAATGACCAACTGATTTCGGTGCAGCGTTAAAGGGGAATTACACTTTATAACACTTCTGCTTCTCATGACTGATTGTCCTTCTAATGAATGTGTCGCCCTTCATTTTTCAATTAGTTATTTCATTTTAAATGTCACGTTAGAAACAAAGACCTATTTTTTTTAGCGCAAGGCCACATAGTAGTACGGTTTCCGGTTTTTTCTTCTTCGTTTTCGCTTCGCGGCAAAATCGAGAAGAAGCGAAGCAAAACATTCCGTTAACTTAGTGTTGAAATTGAACAAACTAACGTCTGCTAGCTTATGTTTGATGCGATATCGGTGTAATAATGAGGTGCCTTGTACCCGGTTGTTATAATGCCCCCGTTAAACTTGCCTTGAAAGCACATTTTCATAGTTTTCCATGCGATGCAACTTGACAGACATGGCTGGATGTAATCAGACACCCCAACATAACAGCCGAAGAAGTTCGCAAACTCGGACTAAGGGTATGCAGTGACTACTTTGAAGGCATCGACTACCAAGGCGACCGTCTGAAACCTGGAGCTGTACCCACCGTTTTCCCATCGTTGGTCGAACCGCTCGAGGTAGGTACTATGCGAGCTGGCTAACGCTATCGCGTCTGTCTGTGATACATAGGATGTCTACCACCAGTTGCCGTTTGTCCTGGGAATAGCCTGTGGTTCCTCAATCTTGGCCCGCTCCTGATTCGCTCTCGCTCTGGCACAATCAGCCTGCAAATTAGCCAGCTCTTCTGTGTATTCCGGCTCGAATCAATAGGGCACAATAATCCCATGATCAAAAACAAAATCTCTTTCATCCTCAGACATTTTCGGTTTCGCTAGCTAGTAGTCATACAACACTATTTCTACCATAGACATATATGTATATATGGGCCTGTGTCTTGGAAACAGATTGGGACCTATATTTTAGAAGTAGGTTGGGTCTGCGTATTAAAAACGTGTTGGGGCTTGTGTATTAGAACCAGGTTGGAGCACGTGTTTTAGAAGCAGGCAGAGGCCTGTATTTAAGAAGCAGGTTGAGGCCTGTTTTTTCAAAGCAAGTTGGATTAGTGTTTTAGAACCAGGTAGGGCCTGTGTTTAAGAAGCAGTTTGGGGCCACTGTTTTAGAAGCAGTTTTGGGGCCTGTGCGTCAGAAGCAGGTTGGAAGGAATAGTTTAAGAAGCAGGTTGAGGCCTGTGTCTTGGAAACAGGTTGGATCTGTATTTTAGAAGCAGGCAGCGGCTTGAGTTTTAGAAGCAGACTGGGGACTGTGTCTTATGAACAGGTTGGGACCTGTATTTTATAAGTAGTTTGGGGTCTGTGTTTTAGAAGCACGTCAAGGTCTGTGTAGTAGAAACAGGTTGGGGCTATGTTCTACAAGCAGGTTGGGGGCTGTGTATAAGAAGTAGTTTGGGCCCTGTGTTTTAGAAGCCGGTAGGGGCCTGTGTATTAAAGTGGGTTGGGTCCTGTGTTTTAGAAGCACGTCAAGGCCTGTGTAGTAGAAACAGGTCGGGGCTAGTGTTTTACAAGCAGGTTGGGGGCTGTGTAGAAGAAGCAAGTTGGGCCCTATGTTCTAGAAGCCGGTAGGGGCCTGTTTATTAGAAGTAGGTTGGGTCCTGTGTTTTAGAAGCACGTCAAGGCCTGTGTAGTAGAAAGAGGTTGGGGCTAGTGTTTTACAAGCAGGTTGGGGGCTGTGTAGAAGAAGCAAGTTGGGCCCTGTGTTTTAGAAGCCGGTAGGGGTCTGTGTATTGGAAGTAGGTTGTGTCCTGTGTTTTAGAAGCACGTCAAGGCCTGTGTAGTAGAAACAGGTCGGGGCTAGTGTTTTACAAGCAGGTTGGGGGCTGTGTATAAGAAGTAGTTTGGGCCCTGTGTTTTAGAAGCCGGTAGGGGCACGTGTATTAGAAGTAGGTTGGGTCCTGTGTTTTAGAAGCAGGTTGGGGCCTGTGTATTAGAAGCAGGATGGGGCCTGAATTTTAGAAGAAGGTTAGGCCGATAGTCTAAAAGCAGGTTAAGGCCGATGTTTTCAAAGCAGGTTGGACCTGGGCATTAGAAGTAGGTTGGAGGCTGTGTATTAGAAACAGTAAAGGAGCTGTGTTTTAGAAGCAGGTTGGGGCTTGTGTATTAGAAGCAATTTATGGCCTGTGTTTAGGAAACAAGGTTGGGGTCTGCATTTTAGAAATAGGTTGGGCCCGTAGTCTAGAAGCAGGTTGAGACCTGTGTTTTCAATTCAGGTTGGGCCTGTGCATTAGGAGCAGGTTTGAGGCTGTGTATTAGAAGCAGGTCAGGGCCTGTGTTTTAGAAGCAGGTTGGGGCTTGTGTATTAGAAAGCAAGGTTGGGGTCTGCTTTTCGGAAGCTAGCTGGGGCCTATGTTTTTTAAGTCAGTTGGAGATGTTTCTTAGAAGCATGTTGGCTCCCTGCAGTGGAATGCACACTGGAGTTCCTGCACATTTGCAGCAATCCCTTTTGCCTTTCCAGTGGAAAAGACTCCATGGAACCCAGCTCTTTCTCATCTACAGCCACCCCAACCACCCAGCCATTGTGCATCATGCATTTTCATTTGATGCCATGCATCTGCAACATAACCATTCTCAGACCAGACAAACAAATAGCGTGATATCGAAAAACAGAAACACACAAGAAAGGATTTCCATTTAGCCATTTGAGGGCTTACATTTAGACTGAGCTCTCTAACTCATGTTGATTCATGTCTTTTTGATATCCGTATAACTTTGGATGTCCACCCACACAATTATGAAAGCCTCAGACTCCCTGACTTGTTACTTCTGAAGAAAAAGGAGAAGAAGAAGGCAAAAACAGTGCTATCTGCTGCAGAAGAGGGATTTCCTACAGAACCCTTTCATTGGCAATTTAACACTGCATGAACTTCCCTGCCTTTATGGGAGATGACCAGGAACAGCACTATAACCCATATTAAGATACTTTAATAAAATGTCTTGGTAAGAAAATACATTGTGTTGTAAGTGTCAATATTATATCTTCAAATGTAATGGAAACATGTACAACATAGAATCATATAATTAAGTACGCAATACATTTTTGATAAAAATTCCTTAGCAAAATCCACAACAATCCAAACAAAGATATAGATTCAGCAATGAACAAAGTGTTTCTGTGAACAGCAGTGGTTTCATTGCAACTGGGTTTCACCCCTTTTGCATCTGACATCAATGTGCTATCATCAGGTCTACAGCTAACCAATTAGTTAAAAGCAGTGGGGTCTATCATATCTCATAACATTAGGTAAAAGCATCTTAGTTAAAAGCAGCTAATTTATCATAATAATGTTAGCTAGGTAAGTTATCTGTGTCCTTAGGATGCAATGTGATATGTAACGTTGCTTTCTAGGTACATGTCACATCACATCCCACAAAAACAAAGTAAACAAACATACAAATTACAGTTTCTGACACAGCCTATTAGCCTCAGCTAATGAAAGTTATAACTACTTACCTGGGACAAAATGGGTATTTTACTACAAATATATGTAGTAGACTAGGCTTGATACAGTGTTAGATACTATCTAGTCTGCAGGTAATCAGAGCATCAATTTAGTCAGGAAAATGGCAAGCATTATTGGGCTGAATGGCCTGTTCTCATCATTATGTTCTGTTGTGTTCTGTTCTGCTCTGTTATGTGACATGTTGCTTGATTCAGGATCCCAGAGTTCCCTGGCTTTCCCTGGACCAGCATACTGGTCATAACTTTCCCCTCACGACACCTAATGGCCTGAATCCACTTGTTTCTCCTCATTGTCTTGGGCTTCTTGCACAGAGGAACATTGGGGTTTTTGGTTTTGTTATTTGTACAGCCCACTATGCAACAAAGTTTTAGCATTTTTATAATCTTGATAATCCCATGACTGCTAATACTAACTATATGGAGCATAACCACATTCAGCGTGATGGATTGTTTTCCCCCATCGTGGGGTCAAAGCCTATTACAGGAGCGTCAATGCAAATGTAACCTGTGACATAGATGTAAGCACAGGCAGTTGATTATTTGAATTTCACTCATCGCAAATGCCATTGTAAATACATTTTCAGGATTCAATAAGCAGATTCTAAATGCACATTTCCTAACAAATTCCCGGTTATGGGAAATTATATGATACCCAACACTATCTACAGGTACCAGAGTGACCACATGAAGGCCATATGACTGTGTCTGGTTGACCACCCAGTGCTCAATGTGAAAAATCAAAGCACAGTGCACAACATCCCCAATCCTGTCCACACATAAAAATCCCAGACACCCCACACTCCAGCAATCTGATGTCCCTGAAAACTGAACAAACACAGCCCAGACCATTGCTATACCTAGTTAAACTAACCAGATCTCTTTAGCAATGGTGAAAAAGAGCCAAGGGCTGCCTAGGGGAAATGCCTACATATCATCAGAACATGGACTAGATCTCTCTACACAACAGATGCAGGAGGGATGACTGTCCTCACACAAGGTTATGCCAGGTCCCCAAGAGGTAGGAACCTTCAGGGTGCTGTTGACAATACACTGAAACAAGGAACAACCTCAGTGGCAATTCCACAAAATGAGCTGGCACTTGCCCAGCAGAACACATGCCCACCCCCTCCCACAATATTTTCTACTATATGCCTCTGAAGGAAAATGACTAGGGTTAAAGAAGCTATGTGTGAAACAAATTTACTTTTTTCAAAATTTCTATCTTGATAAATGCAGCCAATTTTTCCAGTATTAGTTCACAAAAAACACGAGTGATATTGCAGCAGTTCACCTCTCTCTTGTTTTCTTTCCCCTCTCTCCCACTAGAATGCTGTCGGTTATTCTTTGTCAACGCACTGTTTGTCATCAATAAGCATCTGCCTGTGTGAAATGTCAGGACGCTGCTGAGGAACGAAACTAACCAATATCACATAAGGATATGGAGGGGGCGTGTTTATGTGACTAATAATACCCAGGTATATAAACCGCCTCATCTCGTATTTTTATTCAAAGAATGTTGCCACAAAAATATCTTGGGGGAATTCTCTTCCATTCAAACTGTTTCACGGTTCAAAGGGAATAAACAACTCTATTTCAGAACCAAAAGCAATGGACAGCGCACGCACTCTTTCTCCCTGGAAGAGGGAAGGCCGAGGAAGGAGCGGGATTTCCCTGCAAATTTCTGGATCTCCCGAATTGCTTCCATTTCTAAATATTGCCACTTTCCCTTCGGATTACCGTAATGCAATTGGAAAGGAAAATGTCTAAGCTGAAATCAGGAATAGGCAACTTCGATGAAATATATATACAGATCCTAACACCCAGTATCTGTTGTTGTTGTTATTATTATTATACCTCACCCCCTTTAAAAATATCTACAACGACAGTATGACGGAATATCTGGCCAGCTCGGCAGTAAACATATCTATGCCTTTTAAAATAATTTTTCCTCAGAATACAGCCTATACTAAATAAATAAATTAAGAAACATTAGCGCAGCCTCGTACGAGCAAAAAGAAAATACCACATTGACATCAGTCACGACATTATGTATTAAGTTAAACAATTGTTTAATAAACAGTAGCAACATTGCAGTCGAACGCTACGGCAAGACCACAATCTGAGAATGTCTGCTTTTACTCCTATGCCACAGCTATAGCCTACCGTAGGTAACTCAGATAGCCTTCAATACAAATCGCACTGACGGACTAACTCAAATGTCTTGTATCATTCAAATCTGTTACATACTCCATCATGTACAAATACAGAAATTGCACAGAACACGTTGAACCATTGGCATTGTGTGCCGTTTTCAAATAGGCCACAGCGACCCCGTGTCTATGAAATCTATTTTCACGCGCATATGTGGTTCATTCAGATTCGAGCTCATTCAGAGGTAATTTTCAGGTTTGACAAGCAGATACAGGACATGAATAATTCATCACACAAAACTGTTTTTGACACTGAGAATGAGTCAGCAGAGCAAGAATATTAAGTTTATATACGCATGGGAAAAAATATTATGCCACATTTTAAGCACACAGAATTTGTCCGCCCGGACAGTAAAATGCGAGAGCTTTAAATCACCGTTGCCTGCAATGAGCTGGGCAACACTGGAGCAGCAGGGACAGAATACAGGAGAGCGCAGCTACATCTAATACACCACGATTTACCAGGCGCCGAAGACAAAACGGACAAATAATGCTAAGTTATCGCCCATGTCGTGGCAGGAAGGCGTGTGGGAATTAAAACGATTGAGCTTTTACCTGTGAGAACTCCGACTCGGATTTGATGGTCGTGGTTTGTTAAAATCATCCCTTCCGCCGCCATGTTCACAAGCGCTGTCGCCCGCACTGAGAAACCCTAAGCAGAGCCAAGTGTCGATCACATCGAACTCCGGGAGAGGAGAGAAAAGCAGGGGTAGAACCAGGCAAAAGAAGCAGAACCCTGAGCGTAGTACTTCTCAAGCCGATTGAGGCACTAGTTCATACAAGCCAAAGCGCGGGGGCCGGTTAAACGGAAAGCAGCATGGAGCTATCCACTTGCCATGGCAGTGGCAAGTGATTGTATTCCCCAGAAGCAGGAATATAAATTCCTGTGGGGTCCGCTGTCCATTTCCAATGATGACTTTCAGGAAAAAACATACACTTTAAATAAACATTGCAGATGCGTGTGCATGTCATACAATTGCAGTATTAACCCACTAGTAATCTGGATGTGGAAGCATCTATTAAATAACTGTTCTCGTAATAGCGGCTTCTATAGTAATGAATGGCAACAATACTTGAATGCAAAGGCATGTTTCATCTATTCACATTATCTACAGAAGCTTCTGCAAAGTCTAGTCAGGCCTGTAAAATGTAACAAAATCCTGTGGCAAAGACCCAGCTTCTATTTTTAGTCCTGACTGCACACTTCCGTAATGTGTAATTCCACTTGTTTATTCTCATGGAAAAAATCCTTCACGTGGCTTCTTTTAGGGTTCCATAAATATGCATTATTTATGAACACACATAAATCAGTACAGCGTCCTTGACAGGAACTGGGGCAACGTTGAAAAGTCTGACCGTGCACTGTCACCAAAAAGCCAGCGGAGATTAAAGGATTGCCAAAATGGGATCGGTTGGGTGGTTGCAGGACTTAAAACGGGAGGGGTGGGGCAGCATATTTTTGTTGCTGGAGACCCTCGAATTGGGGAGGCAGAATTGGAATTTGATTTTAGCAATTGCATAAATTAGTTCAGACTGCAGGATACCAAATTTCAACCTAAAACACTACGTAGCTCCCTCTCACATGTTATTGGGGATTCCCTAATCTGATTCATTTGGATCAGAGACCATTACTCCCATTTATACAATGGCTTGGCTGAGTACTCGATTCTGATTGGTCCAAGTGTAATGGATTATTGTAAATATTCCACTTGCCTTTGTATTGGCTGTTTGTTTGTGTTTCTCTCGGCCTATGCTGCACGCTGCTGGTTGGGTTGGGCGTTCACTGACTAGGGACGGAAGTGATGTTGTGTTTGTCCCAGTCGGTGAGCGTGTGTTTAGTGGTAGGTCACAGTGAATAAGTTGTCCAGTAGATATTGTAAATATAACACTTTAGGATATATATGGTTCAATTTAAATGATATGGTGTCGAACATAAAGTTATAGTAGATATCTCTCCTGAATGTGATGACTCTTAAAGTCAATATTTTCGGAGCTATTTGTATTTGAGTGTTTGAGCTAATGCTGATGTACTAGTTAAGTGTCATGTATTGAGTATTTTAAGTTATCAGGATAGTGTTTGAGTTAGAGTTATCCTAATTGTAAAGAGTATTGTTTTTGTTTTATATGTCTATTTTAAGTGATGGCGTAAGTCATTTATTTTTATGTGAATTTATTTTTATATGTTTTATATAAACCTGTTTTATATGGACCTGCTCATCTGGGTCCAGAAGACCGTGGTTGCTGAACGGAACAGTTAAAGGTTTAGCTGTTTTTAGCCTAACCGAGGCAGTACTGTGTTCATTTATTTTTATTTTATTATCGCCAGTAGAGGGCACCAGTTATTCATTTATTTATCAAGTGATATATTTGAGAAACGTCTATATGTTCCCCTTTGGTGACTTCTGTTTTGCTGTTTAAATCTTCTCATGTGAAAGTGTGCTTATTAGTTCTGTAGTTAGTCACTGTTGGTTGTTTCAACTAACCTTTGAGATCTTTTTTTTTGGTGGCCTATTTAAGTGGCTTGACGTTTTTCTTCATTACCTACATTTTACTCATTCCGTTGTGAGGACATGGACAGTGTTGGGAGAGGTAAGGGCTGTCTCAGTTTCAACTTGACCCCCTCCAGTGGGTAGGGGTGTAGGCAGGGCTCCTATGACGTCAACGCCTATGATGCTTCCGTTAGAGGAGGTGGATCTTGGCAGTACTGCTCGTGTAGAGTGTGGACAGGTGGGTGATGCTCCAATAGACACAGGGAACAAGGGGGTTTCTGTAAATCTCATTGCTAACATAGCACAGCAGATTGGTCAGTCTATTGGGGAGAACATTGCCTCTTGCATAGGGTCAAGATCTGTTTGTGAGGTGGTGGCACCTCTCACTCTGATTTCTGTGGGTTAATTGACCCTGACGAGGGGCAGGTGTGTGAGAGCTATGGTGAGGTGATGGCACCTCACAGGCATTTGCTCTGAGTTAATTGTCCCTGATGAGGGTCAGGTGTGGGAGGCCTATATCTAGCCCCTGATTTCTGGGGTTCAGTGCAGACTCATTGTTTGTCATGCTCTTGGTGTGTAGGGGTGTAAGAATCGGCAGAAGTTACCGCAATGATCCTATCTGCCAGATTTGATCACCATTTAGTTTCTTCTCAAGCTGATTATCTCTTTGCGCTGTGGAGGACATTTTGCCCTCGTCTCTTTAGTTTTCCTTTTGTTTTCTACCCGCCAGGCTGCGAGTGTCCTTTTTCTTTTGTAACTTACTCCACTCTGTTTTTCTAGTGGGGTTTTTCTTTCTGGGTAGCTACGCTGTGGCGGTGTTTCATTTCTTGTAGTTTTCTGAGCCCACTGACAGAAGTTTCAGTGAGTGGAGGGAGCGATTATTTAGCGCTCTTTATTATTTGGTATTTCCCCTGTCCCTTTCTATCGCTCGGTGGTTTTGTGGTTACCCCTCGGGGTTAACTTTTAGATCCTCTCGGTCCGCAATTGCGTCCCACCCTCCGCAACCGTGACACTGTTAGCTGTAACGTAAGGTCCAGTGTTACAGGGAACAACTCTGGGCTTGTGGACGTGCCTAGACTCATGTTAAAGTCAGACATCAGGGAGCCGGTGTACTTCAGGGGGGATGGCTCTGAGAAGGGTACTACACATGAATGGGAGGACATGGTGTTGACATACATGCGAAAAAGGGGGGTGTCTCTGGAGGACCAAGCAGATGATGTCTTGGGGAGGCTTATGGGAAGGGCCCGGGATGTTGTCAGGGTGGGCATATGCAGCAACCCGTCCATTGATTTATCTCGTGGCCCACGACCGGTGTTCGACATATTGAAACAACATTTCAGTAATACTGCTTTTTCGAGTATACCCTTCGCTGACTTTTATGCAACTTTTCCCTTGGCCGGGGAACAGCCATTTGACTATTAGCTCAGACTGAATAGGGCTATGGATGTAGCTGTGGACTGTTTGAGGAGACAGAACAAGAGTTTGGACCCATCCCGTGAACTCACAATCATGTTCATTAGGCATTGCCCTGAGTCTGGTCTGTCAGTTGTATTTAAATGTAGGCCATTACATCAGTGGACTGCTGCTAACGTTCACGAGAGGCTTGATGAGCACAGTATAGAACAAAGGTTCTCAGGTCCAACTATGGTGACCCCAGTCTTAGCTGCATTAAAGCAGGAGGTTAGTTCTGTCATGCCTCCCACCACACCAGCTGTTGGGCTGTCCACTAACCCATCTCATCCGGTGTCTGTTCTAGCCCAGTCTCCTCAGGCCTAGAGTGAATCATTGGAATGCATCCTTACCTTGCTGAAACGTGTGTTGGAGCAGATGCCCCAACAGTCCAATTGTTCTTTCCAGAGGGTCAATAGGAACAGAGTGAGAGGGACAGAGAGGTCTACTGGGACCTGTGAGTTGTGCAGTGACACTGGGCACACTACCTACTTCCACTGCAGGGCCAATCATCTCTGCTTTCTCTGTCATGCATCTGGCCACGCCCGTGCTCATTGCCCCGAAGCTGCGACCCTGAATCCCGCTGATGGACTGACAAGAGGGAACACTACTCAGCCTTCAGGAAATGAGTAGGCCTGCATGTGGGAAGGGCAAGCGTTGGGCCTGTTGAGGAGTCCCCATTGAAGTCAGAAGTAGACTTGGAGTCTGTTTATAAAAGTGTTTGTGATGAGTTGGTTTCAGAGAAAAAGGTCATTATGCAGAATACACAGAGACGGCCTGCTTACAATGACTTGTTTTATGCTGATGTGCCATTTGGAGGCAATGTGGGAGTGAGAGCCTTGCTGGACAGTGGGTCTATGGCCTGCACCTTGAGCTCTAGTGTCTTACCTGTGCTGGTGCGTGCTGGTGTGTTGAAGAGCCCTTCATTGAGCCCTACTGACGTGGTTTTGGTCGGCTGTGGTGGGTCAAGAACAAGTCCTTTGGGCGTGTGTGAGCTGGAGATGGAGGTGTACGGTTGCAATGTAGTTGTGCCTACACTGGTGGTTGAAGGCGAGTGTTTTGACCTCATCTTGGGCAACAATCTCCTGAGGTATCTGATTCCCCAGTTGAAGACTACTAGAGATTTAATGAAGGAGGTGTTCGCCTCGGAGCAAGACTGTGCTGAGGGGAACCGGCTGATCAGCATGGTGGCTAATGTGGAGCGATGGAGAGAAGGTGACATGCCGGACAAAGTTGGGACCCTTAGACTGAAGAAAGCGGTGATCCTGGATCCAATGCAGGAGCATCTTGTGTGGGGCAGACTGAGACACACCAACAACCTGTCAGTTGACAGTGCTGTTGTCATCGAACCCAGCAGTTTGAGGTCAAAACTGAAGACAATCCTGGTTGGGAGAACTGTGGCACTGTTGCGTGGTGATGGGTGGCTTCCTGTAAGGGTGATAAACCTATCTCAGAAATCGGTGACGCTGAGACGTAATGCTACACTGGCTGATGTTTCTCCCTGCATGGCGTTAGAGGACTTTGACTTTTGACTCTGACTGTTTGGGTGTGACTGATGACTCACCAGTGGTTTTACAGCAGCATGTGCATGGGGCAGCTGGTGGGCTCCCTGGTCGCCACGTTGGGGTGACTCTGACCGATGACTGCTCCTGCTTACCTGACCTTTCTGACAGACATGACACTGAAGTGAACAGACCTGACGATGCATCCGGTGGTGTCTTAGGTGACTTGGTGTTGGGTGATTCATGTTACTTCCTGCCAGGTGCCTCCTGAGTGTAGGGAGAAGCTTATCCAGCTCATAGCTGAGAACGAGTCAATTTTTTCCAGACATAAGTTGGACTGTGGAAAGGCTACTAGCTGTGTCCACCGCATTCGACTCAGTGATGACAGACCCTTCCGGCTGCCATACAGACGTCTTTCACCCAACCATTATAAGAAGCTCAAGCTGGCATTGAATGAGGCGGAGGAGCGTGAAATCATACAGAAGTCCAGCAGCGAGTTCGCATCACCCCTTGTCTTAGTCTGGGGATCTGAGACTTTGTACTGATTTCCGCTGGCTCAATGCTCACACCATCAAGGATGCTCACCCCCTTCCGCACCAGGCTGACGCCTTGGCTGCATTGGGTGGGAATGTTTTCTTTTCAACCATGGACCTGACCTCTGAGGTCCATGAAGACTCCTGGAAGTTTACAGCCTTTACATTGCAATTTGGGTTGTATGAATACAATCGCATGCCTCAGGGGTTATGCAACAGCCCCGTGACCTTCATGAGGATGATGAACGTCTTCGGGGACGAGAACTTTCTTAGTCTTTTGTTCTATCTGGTTCTGGTGTACGTGCCTACCAAGGGTCTGGCTCTTCAGCAACTGGACATAGTCTTTCAGCGTCTCAAAGCTCACAACCCGAAGCTGGCTCCGAAGACGTGCCACTTCCTTCAGCGGTCTGAAGTTTTCGGGGCATGTCATCAGTGCAGATGGGGTCGGCACTGATCCAGAGAAGGTGAGGGTTATTGCTGACGTGACTGAGGCTGATCTGATGGAAGACGGCACTGACATTCCATCTCAGAACAAACTGAGATCATTCCTCGGGATGGTAGTGTACTACCAGCAATTCATTGAGGGCTGCTCCGCCATCACTAGGCCTTTCTTCGAGTTGACAACCGGGGCCAGGACCCCTCGTTGCCTGCCTACCAGGATACTAACTGCAGATGATTGGACGGTGGAGTGTAAGCAGGCTTTCGCCCAGTTGAAACAAGCTCTGCTGGATAGAGTCTTGTTGACTCACCCCAACTTCTATGAGCCATTCCTGCTATCTGTGGATGTGTCAAACAATGGCTTGGGGGCTGTGATGTTGCAGGTTCAAGAGGGGAGTTCTACTGCAAGACCTGTAGCCTTCGCAAGCAAGTCATTCAGCTATGCACAGTCGAAATATCAGCACACAGACTTGAATTCTTTGAAATGAAGTGGGCTGTCTGTGACAAGTTCCATCATTGGGTGCGGGGCCAGCGGTTCACTGTATAGACTGATAATAACCCCTTGACCTATATCCTGACAAAAGCTAAGCTTGATCCTTGTGAGCAGAGATGGGTTGCCAAACTGGCATCCTTTGACTTTGACATCAAGTACATCCCTGGTCCAAATAATGTCGTTGCGGATGCCGTGAGCAGGCAGCTGTTTGTTCAACCCAGTGCACTTCACCGCCTGATAAGAGCCCCGTATGGGACACTGGTAGCTGACGCTAATGCTGTGTGCACAGACAAAGGACAGGGTGTGTTTCGCTAGTCTACCAACCCCTTTGAGGAGGCCTCCAATTCCTCCAGAGTCGTTGGTGACTGCCAAGCTTCCATGGCTGTACCTGCTGGTGCTTGGTCTGGACAGGAAGTGGCAGCCATTCTTTGTTCTCATAAACGTTTGGAGCATGATGTGTGTTCCCATGCTCTGCTGCTGCAGCTTCCTCAGGCTGCCATCTGAGCAGTCTAATGTCGATGTCCTGCCACATGACCTACTGATGGAGAAGCAGCATGATGACAGTGTGGTGAGCAGAGTGTTCTTCTTTGTGGAGAGGGGGCAAAGACCTTCTAGGAGAGAACATGTACACAAGCTTGCTGACGTTTTGCGTCTTCTCAAGAGCTGGGACAAGCTGTCCATCAGGAGGGGCGTGTTGTATTGTACCTCGAGGAACGTGGTTACAAAGAGGAAGGCTTACCTGTATGTTGTCCCAGCATCCTTGAGGGCTAAAGTGTTGAGGGGTGTGCATGATGAAGCTGGCCATCAGGGGCAACAGAGGACGCTGTACTTGATGAGGCAGAGGTTCTTCTGGCATGGTCTAGAATGGGATGTCAAGGAGTATGTGAGGTGCTGTTGGAGGTGTGTCGTTAGCAAGACTCCTGAACCAGAGGCCAGAGCTCCACTGGAGAACATGATCGCTACAGAGCCCCGCTGAGTATCGCTGAGCTTTTGAGTGTTGCGTGTGTTCACAAGTCCCATACCACGCCTTACCATCCAATGGGCAATGGATCCTGTGAGAGGATGAATCGGACATTGCGGGGCATGATATGTGCTCTGCCAGCAAGGGCGAAACATCGATGGCCTCAGGCACTGAAATCACTCACGTTTGCAGACATTTGTACGATCCATGAGATCACAGGCTTTGCTCCTTTCATGCTCATGTTTGGGAGGGTAACAAGATTGCCCGTTGACATGGTTTCTGGCTCTGTACTTTGTTGGTTGTTGATTACAACCAGTATGCTCAATCTTTGTGGAAAGATCTGAGGGACGCCGTTGATACTGCACAGGCTTGTGCAGTTAAGCAGTTGAAGAGGCATGCTGACCTGTACAACAGAAAGGTCAAGGGAGCGCCTTTGGAAATAGGTGATCGGGTATTGCTGGCCAACAAAGGAGACCGTGGAAAGCGGAAGCTCGCTGACCGTTGGGAGAACACCATCTATCTTGTCACTGCTGTGAATGCTGACAGTCACACTCTTAAGATTCAGAACAGTGTCACTGGTCGGGAGACGACAGTGCATCGGAACTTGGTACTGCCAGTAAATTTTCTCCCTATACATGCTTCCTCAGATGGTGGCACAGATGTCACTGATGTGACAGTGTCTATCGACTCAGATGATGGACATGTGGATTCTGCTGTTGACGATACAGTGGAGGGTACTGAGTACAGGACAAGAGTGTGGGCGTCGGGGCTGCCTACTGACAACACAGTGAAGTTTGACAGATGATACAATGTCCTTGACTGCTCAGGACGTTTTGCCTCCTTTGGCTGCATCATCACTTGCAGGCCTACCGCAGTTAGAGAGTGACCTGGGTACTGACCTAGTGCGGGACAGTGTTGTCACTGTGAACAAAGACTATGTGTGTGCTGATAGTGACCAGTCTTGTTCAGACCATGCCTGTACTGACCTACCAGACTCTTTTTTTTTTTTCTTAACTTTTGATTGGTTGGGCAAGACACACGTTTGGGTGGGCTGAGCCCACCCCTGCCCTTAGCCACCGCTGGTCGTGGTGTCATGTGATTTTCTTAAATAATACAAAGACAATAATAACCAAAATTGGTGCTAATTGTATGGTATAAAATGAAAACTATTATTTCTATAAATAGAACTACCAACCACATTTTTGCATAACAACAGTCCAAATAGAACTACCAATGATAGTTTTGTTTGACAATAAAAATAAAAGTAACTATGTACAGGCCTAGTCATTGTTGATAACCTGTTGTATAAAGTGGAATAAACCCCCCCAGGCTCTACTGTTATTGGAAAATAATGTAATTTGGGAGTGGTGATGTGGCCGAGCCGAACATTATTTTTTATTTATTTTACAAATAAGATTGCTCATAGTAAAGTGAGGGCAGGACTGAATTTCATCTTTACTTGGGACAGAAGTGTGGCTTCTGTCCCAAGTAGGTCTAATTAATCTGAAAAGCTCTGTTCCAACCTTGAGGAAGATTTTTCCCTGAATCTGTGGTAAATATTTAGCTGCAGATTATGAAAAAGGAAAGAAGTTACCCTGGATAAGTGCATCTCCTGATGAATAATGTAATTTTTAATATTATTTATTCTTAGCTATCACATTGTGCAATTTCATGTTTTTTTGCACTGAAAGGACATTATTTAAACATTGTACATGACTTCCATGAGAGAGATATCAGTGAAAGGAGGGGACCTCCCAAACAGGGCCCTCCATAAATGAATACCAACAATCCTCCTGTGTCCAGAGGCATCCTACCATCTAATAACCCTCTCTGGATCCATTGTCATGTTCCTGTGCACATACATCATTGCAAGCCCAGAAAGCCTTTATGGCTCGTCATGCTGGCTCTGAGCTATGCTTTTAGCCCTCAAATGGTAGAAAACGTTTTGTCGCAAGAACATGTGACCTGAAGGGTGAGAAATATTTTGAAAATGCACTTGATGTTAGCAAAGGTCATTTGAGTATTCTTCATTGTCTCCAGAACACTCCTTTGTCATAACAGGACATAATTTTACATCTTGGTGAAGATCTATGTAACCCAGGTTACGAGAGCCTTATAATAAAATAATTTTATAGTGGATTGAAAAAGAATCCTTGCCCAAATAAAGATGCAAATCCCTGGTTCGAATAACCAGCGCTTGACAGATCTGCATTTGAATTATTTAGCTTTAAGCATTGTTTCTAACGTTTAATATGACCAGTATTTTAATAAACCCATAAAACTGAGCGTCAAGTTAGAATTGTTTGTTTTAAGTAGTTATGACGTTCATAGAAGTTTGATTGAAATGTACTGTCTACACACATGGTGGCACACATTAGCCTGATTACTTTTTCTTTTGTATTTACTGATTTGGTTATTGCTGTAAATCTTGCGCAGCTAGACCAATGAGGGAAATAGCTTGGAGCGAAGGTATCTGCGTGTGTCCCTTCAGTGCTGCTGGAAAAAGTTGTTAGGACTATTTAAATTTCACCGTTCTTATAAACGGGGCGAGACTGTCATGGTTCTGTGTTTCCGTCTCTGTCTTTCCTTGTTGGGCCGCCAGATGGCGGCACTTCTGTTTTGTGTCCTGCTTGTACCCTGTTTAATTGTATTATTGTTTTCAATTGTTCAATTATTGTTTTTTGGTTGTCTCGTTTTCCCTTCCCTCTCTGTGGCCTGATTGTGCATTGTGCCCTGTTGTGTCTCGTCAGTGACTTGTCTATTTAAGTTCCCTTCTCCCTGACTCAGGTGCTGGATCCTTGTTTGGTTGAGTGTGCTTCTGGTCATGTTTCTGCCCTGCGTGTTTCCTCCTGAGAATAGCTCCCTGTGTATCTCTGCCCACGTTCCGTTTTGCGTGTTTTTGGATTCTTGGATTTTCTGTTTTCTGTGTTTTGCAGTTTTCTTTGTTTTTTGAGTGTGTTACCTGCTTTAGTTCCTGTTCTGTTAAGTAAAGTCTTTGTTCTTACCATTTGGAGTTTGGAGTTTTTTCCCCTCACTCTGCGTTTGGGTCCTAACCCCCCACGCACCTGACAGAGACTGCACTTTGGATCAACGAGATCAGCTAAATTTAGACCAAGTTACAAGTATAGTAGTACCACTATATTCTCCGCTTTTCTCTGGTCTGGGCTATTATCTAGTTTTATCCAGAGACAGTCTGTAAGCATTACGGTTAGTGTAACTCTCGATTATCTGACTCCAATTAAAATTTATCCTTGATTGGGAATGGATTTCTGTTCTTTGCAACATCTATACCGGGAAAGGCTGGGCTACCGCGGATCGCACCGGCCGACGTGTGTTCGACATACGACAATCTAGATGTCTGGCGAGACTCAGAGGTGGGCGAATATCTTAAACTCTGTTGGTTTAACGATTGTGTTCAGGGACCGCAGAGGACCATATTAAGAACCCGTTATCCACATGGAACATTGCCTAATAGAGTGACAAAGACTCAGAGGTGGGCGAGTATCTTAAACTCTGTTGGGTATAACGATTACGTTCAGGGACCGCAGAGGACCATATTAAGAACCCGTTATCCACATGGACACCGCCAAGTGGCGAGGCATCATTGACTCAAAACGTATTGATTGGATAAGTCGAACAGACGCAATTCCCTAGCGTCGTGGATGATCAACAGAAGGGATTTACAAGACAAGTTAAACAATTCCCAGAAACCACACCAATCAAGGGTTAACAATTTATTAGTCAGGTAGGTAAGTCTCTTAAAACAGTCAAGTACAGTTACAGAATTTAGCATATTAACACAAAATAGAGAATTATGCATACCTGACCAAGACTACACACAGAGCCATGAGGATGTGCAGGAAGTCTGAATACAGAGCTTCCCCAAGACTACACACAGAGCCCAGAGGATGTGCAGGAAGTCTGAATACAGAGCTTCCCAGATTTCTCTGTCCCTTTTCCTTAAATGTCCAAAAAGAGGTCAAATCTCAGAACTGCCAAGGCGGCGGTCAAATTGGAATTTTGATTACCTTTTCCAGATGTCCTTCTGAGAGAATATTTTACCAATGCAGGTTTTCCTCCTAAGTTATTAAATAGATATGAAACCTATGTCTGCTGTTTATGAAATTAATATCACTGTACTCCCCACTCCGATGCGCTTCAAACAAGACCAGACACGACACAGTCTGACTTGATACTGTCACTTTTTGTCATGAAACATCCCTTTTCACAGTTCTACTAATGAAATTAATAGTTAAAACCCAAACAGATCCCTGAATTCTGATTGGAGCAATACCCACAATATACACCTTTAACCTAAGTTAGATATAGATATAGATATTACATTTATTCAGTATATTGTGATTGTGTTACTCTAATACAATATATTTCATCAGACAAACAATATCTTAATGATAACATAATGCAGAGTATTTGAATAAAATGTCTAGTTTCCTTTACACAGTGCTCTGGAAAGAAAAATGTATTTTTCCAGCTCCGTGCATAGTTTCTATATGAGATCCCTTGTTTGGAGTAAAGTAAAAAGGAAAGAGGTGTCCTGACTCCTTCCTCATGATGGTAATGTTTCGCTGTCTACAAGTAATGTCCAGTTGTGGCCGGGCAGTGACCTCTGCAAACAGGTGGCTCTTGTCCTGAAAAAGATGCCCTGGAATTCAGGAGGTCGAAATTCATCTTGCAGTATACAGCAGCCTCGGCCTAATGGTTTTAAGACCTGCCGTAAAGGAAATTCCTCCCATACTGGCGCGGTTTCTCAGGCCCAGTTCCCATGCCTCCCAGGTGTCCAGTCTTTCAGTCTGCCTTACATTGCGATTGTCACTCATGTTCTAGCTGATGCTATTGGTTAGAGGGCGGGATTACTGGGCCAAAATGCAATGCAGAGGCAGATATTCAGGGCACTCCAGATTGTACATTGAAACGAGCAGCTGTGTTGAAACTGCGGTCGATCATTCCAGTTTTCGCGGTCTTAGAATTTTCGGGATTTTATTTTTTGTGTGACTTGAAGTGAAGAAACCGTGTCTTTGCCCACACAAGTACGTGTGTGTTCAGAAACGAAAATTGTATTGCAAGTGGACCTCTCTGCAGTGCGCAATAGTTAATGTCAGCAGCTAGCGAATGTTATAGCCTGCTAGATAGCTGCTCGCTATCGCGTGAACTGTTAGGCTATTGTGCCAGCGTCGGGGACAGAAGAGGAAAATCTCAGATAGCGCCCCAAGCATACCTGAAAACGCTTGGCGGCTCCTCTGAGCAACGAGGTATTTCGCCATCCCAGTTAGCGCCCCAAGCATACCCTGAAACACTTGCTGGTTCCACTGGGACCGAGGGAGCGTCATCCATCTAGCCGACTGCATCTCAGTTATCAACACGTTCTGCTGCGCTGGTGTAAAGAGGTTATCCTGGTCATGAGTAAACCGGACCTTGCATCAAACAGGCCTGCAACGGGGGTGTTATTTTCTTTTCATTTTTGTTTATCGCCGGCTGTTTTGTTTAACTGTCATTTTAGTTGATTGAGTTTAGCGTGGGGGCCCACAACTGTCAAATTGCAATATATATTGAATGAGTTCTGAGGTTTTGAAAGCTTGAATAAGCACATTGTATGCATTGTATTACTATATATGTATTGAATGAGTTCGGGAGGTACTGAAATTTTGAATAAGCGTTTTGAATGTATTGTATTACTATTTAGATACTGAACAAGTTTTGAGGTATCAATTTTCAATAAGCCCTTTGTTTAGAAGGGTACCTAAGGTTAAAGGCAGGCTGATATTCATTCCCAGCGATACAGTAGTTAAATATATATACAATAGCTCGCATCCTATGCATTTTAGCCCTTCTACAATTAGTTAATGCCATACCCAAATAAATGCAATTAGCTCTACCCTTTATTTTTGTTAATAAATTCTATATTCTATTCTATTTTCTTACATTTTGCCTGATCATTCATCCACGTCCTAGATACTTCCTTAAGAGAAAGATTTATTTCTACTTTTATCCTATAGTAATTTACTATTTTTTTATTGGGATTACATGTAGTCTATTGAAACTAATGGTTTTAAAAGGTTTAACATCATTCCATTATATTCTAGTACACCTTATTATTTTAAAGCGATTGCATTGTCCTTACGTGCCTCAGAGGTTGGTTTGGACACTCCACTCCAGTAGTGAATCTAGAGGCCCATATTCAGCAGTGAATTTGTCTGCTATAGTACTGCTAAGTGTATAAGTCCATTACATCTACGTGTAGAAATCTCATTGTTCAAATCAGGTTTTGAAATATACAAAATTAATAAATAATAACTGATTAACATCTACAAGAAAAACTGTTTTAGATGTTAATATTCAGTGCTTCGATGTTAATCATGTAATCACATGCATTACATTATAAAATATGTGATGCCTTCAATAGAATCAGGTTTTATAATGACACCGTTGATTTCAATGCAGGCACAAAAGCTTGTAAACAGTCAAATTAGCATATTATTTTCTAACTTCAAATGTGAAAATGTAACATCATTCAACTATCAGTGCACTTTTGACAATTTAAAAGCATTATCTACTCTTATTTTGTTTATTTCCTTGTTATATTATGTGTTAAAGTGAGTCCAGATGCCAATTTTGTTTTATGTTTGTGTGTGGAATGTCCATTGTGATTAGATTGTTGGTAGAATTGACATTGTAGGTCCTTTTTAAAAGCAAAAGGTTCAGAGAAGCACCAACACAGTCAAGCATACCATACACTACCCAGCGTACTTCAACAGAGAGGTCAGCAGCAAGCTTTATTCAGTGGTTGCAGCAGTGGTGTGTTCCCTCTAGTTCTGCTGCTGATGCAGAGATATTTCAGTTTAAATGAAAGCAGTACTGAACTTTTTTACCCAAGCGAGGTGACTGGTCAGTAATGTTAATCTAGTGACACTGAAGCGGAGACTAATTAGGAGCTACTGTAGTTGTTTGAGAAACATAAAATGAATTAAAATTAAAATTAACAGCTACTTATTTGTGATAGTTAATACCTGCCAGCTAGCTAAGTAATAAAAACATTTTCATGTCATTTTCTAGTTTGAATAAAAAATCCATAATTCGAACAAACTCAGTAATATTGGAGTATGACAGAATTACTTAAAATGTATGACAGTTTACTGAGTACAGCTCTGTACAGGCAGTTTGTGCCATTGTCTTCATACCCCCACTGCCACACAATAGTCAAGTGTTGATGCATCTGGACCGCTATTTAGCAACCGGTGTGCTATTTCAACAATGAATGATGGAGAAAGGGACATGGGATATTATTGACTGATTCTTATTTTATGTGCATCAAACATTATCAGCGGAATACACTATATTCACATTGTAGGCTACAGTAGGCTATTATGCTACCATGGATATACTGACAATAAATTCACGCAAACCAATATATTTGAGGAAAAGGGCTAGAGAGATATTGGGTACTAGTAAATGACAAATTTGATGGATGGCTAATTGGTCAATCAGGTCAATTTATTATACATTATAATTATAATTAGGGGTCCAAGCAGCGAAGCTGGTGGAACCCTATTGTATCTGTTAGAATTATTATTAGGGGTCCAAGCAGTGAAGCTGGTGGAACCCTATTGTATCTGTTAGGATTATTATTATTAGGGGTCCAAGCAGCGAAGCTGGTGGAACCTTATTGTATCTGTTAGGATTATTATTAGCGGTCCAAGCAGTGAAGCTGGTGGAACCCTATTGTATCTGTTAGGATTATTAGGGGTCCAAGCAGCGAAGCTGGTGGAACCCTATTGTATCTGTTCGGATTATTAGGGGTCCAAGAAGCGAAGCTGGTGGAACCCTATTGTATCTGTTAGGATTATTATTTGGGGTCCAAGCAGCGAAGCTGGTGGAACCCTCTTGTATCTGTTAGGATTATTATTAGGGGTCCAAGCAGCGAAGCCGGTGGAACTCTATTGTATCTGTTAGGAATATTATTTGGGGTCCAAGCAGCGAAGCTGGTGGAACCCTATTGTATCTGCTAGGATTATTAGGGGTCCAAGCAGCGAAGCTGGTGGAACCCTATTGTATCTGTTCGGGTTATTAGGGGTCCAAGCAGCAAAGCTGGTGGAACCCTATTGTATCTGTTAGGATTATTAGGGGTCCAAGCAGCGAGGCTGGTGGAACCCTATTGTATCTGTTAGGATTATTAGGGGTCCAAGCAGCGAAGCTGGTGGAACCCTATTGTATCTGTTCAGATTATTATTTGGGGTCCAAGCAGCGAAGCTGGTGGAATCCTCTTGTATCTGTTAAGATTATTATTTGGGGTCCAAGCAGCGAAGCTGGTGGAACCCTATTGTATCTGCTAGGATTATTAGGGGTCCAAGCAGCGAAGCTGGTGGAACCCTATTGTATTTGTTAGGATAATTAGGGGTCCAAGCAGCGAAGCTGGTGGAACCCTATTGTATCTGTTCGGGTTATTAGGGGTCCAAGCAGCGAAGCTGGTGGAACCCTATTGTATCTGTTAGGATTATTAGGGGTCCAAGCAGCGAGGCTGGTGGAACCCTATTGTATCTGTTCGGATTATTATTATTATTAGGGGTCCAAGCAGCGAAGCTGGTGGAACCCTATTGTATTTGTTAGGATTATTAGGGGTCCAAGCAGCAAAGCTGGTGGAACCCTATTGTATCTGTTAGGATTATTAGGGGTCCAAGCAGCGAAGCTGGTGGAACCCTATTGTATCTGTTAGGATTATTAGGGGTCCAAGCAGCGAGGCTGGTGGAACCCTATTGTATCTGTTCGGATTATTATTATTATTAGGGGTCCAAGCAGCGAAGCTGGTGGAACCCTATTGTATTTGTTAGGATTATTAGGGGTCCAAGCAGCAAAGCTGGTGGAACCCTATTGTATCTGTTAGGATTATTAGGGGTCCAAGCAGCGAAGCTGGTGGAACCCTATTGTATCTGCTCGGATTATTAGGGGTCCAAGCTGGTGGAACCCTATTGTATTTGTTAGGATTATTAGGGGTCCAAGCAGCGAAGCTGGTGGAACCCTATTGTATTTGTTAGGATTATTAGGGGTCCAAGTAGCGAAGCTGGTGGAACCCTATTGTATTTATTAGGATTATTATTATTCTTATTTTTCTCAGCTAAAAGTGTCTGAGGCTCAGCAACCATAAGTCCTAGAGCAACCAAATTTGGCAGGTGGGTTCCTATGGCCCCCCACTACTCAGGCACTATAAATCACCGATGTCGGCCAGATCGTGGCGCTATAACAAAGGGTCATACTTTGAAAGGTCATAACTCCCACACCGTAAATCAGATAAACACAAAACTTCATCGACCAATGCATCTAAATGTGCTCTACAACCTTGCCATTGGGACCACGTATGTCCGCCATATTGTTTGCCCACCATTTGGACATTATTATTAGGTGGGGTGCGGAAGAGCTGGAGCTCCAAATCTAAGTGTTACGACATCTAGTAAACTTCTTTACGGCAAGCGACATCCATGGTGACGCAAGTAATCCGACACCGTAGGGTCTAGTTTTTATCAGTGAGGGGAGGGTCTGAACGTTGGGGAAGCAATGGAAGACAGTGCCAGCCAGAATGCATGCTAGGCTACCAAAAGTTTGTTAGTAAAAGCTTTTTGAGAGGATGAATAATTACTTTTCTTGAGCCTGGATCCATTTGAAGACAGTATCGGGTGAGTTCGTTTAGTCTTTGAATCTGTCATTATGCTGAGAAATAGCTAAACCATTTTATTGATAGTTTTTGAGTTTCTGTGCAAACGCAGCGAAAACACGCTGGTATAATAAAACAATGATGGTAATACATATATAGTCCGCTTCGTTCCGTTGCTACCATAACATAACAGACTATCTTGTGTCTACAGCTGCAGTTTCTCGCTGCAATTACTAATATTGAATATAAACAAAAGACGCAATTTATGCTGTAGTCTGCCAATGTCTAAATAAATAATACGGTACTCTGAGCGTAGGAAGCAGTTAGCATGGATGGCGAGTTGATATTTTGTTTTTTGCTACTAAAAGTTTGTTAGTAAAAGCTTTGAGAGGATGAATCATCGTATTTCGTAGCAACAAGATAAACCCGACATTAGCCCTAAGATATGCTAATACGGCAGTGAAAACGCTGCTCACTGAGTAACGAAATAAACGAGACAACGTTTTAAATAATGATACCATGTCATTCTACAGTCAATATCTGGGACTAAGTATTGAATAAATATACAACCTCACCGTTGGTTTTACGCGTAGAGGTGTCCCCTTTGAGTCTGAGTGGTCATATATTGTTTTGGACAATCCGTTTGTGAAATATACGCGCATCTGTGATGCCTGGGTAGGCTACCTTCAAAAATAGCTGTGCGTAACACCACACATGTTGTTTACGGCGTTGTTGCCCTTTTTAGTACAGCCTGGCTTGATTGACAATTAATTTATTCAGTAGGTGAGAGTATAAGCTTTCTAATGATGTATAACATGTCTGATTTTGCTTTTGGAATGGCGTTTTATAGGTCAGCGTATCCGAAAATTTTCTCATCTGCCAATGTCTAAATAAATAAAACGGTAGGCTGCTCTGTGCGCAGCACGCAGGTCGCAAGTTGATATTTCGTCTTTTGTTTCGTTTTTTTCTCAATGTCATATTTATTATTTGAAATGTGTATTTATGTGTTATTATTCTATCTGTCTCTGAGGCGCTCTGAAATGTGCATTCTCTGCTAAGCTGAGCAATGGATTGGAATATGTGTCTGACGTACTGTTGCACGGTATACCGAAACTGCAGCACTTTTTCGGTACTAAAAAAAAAAAAGAAACTATTAGAATTTTCCGACGTTCGGTAGTTTTGTGTCAAATGTAAAAGCCAGGGAAATGTGTCTCCCGCATTACTGATTGAGAGGATGAAAAGTGTCATTTGTCAGAATCTTCGCTAGACGGCCATAGCAACTAAGGTTGCCAAGTGAGGTGACGTGCGCTTGTGCATTCCCTTCGTTGATACAGCGCAAGCTTCGACTCAGTTGACTTTAGTAGCAATAGGTGTTCTAATTTGTGAATATTTTATTATAGGAAGATGCTGTATTGTTATTAAAATATGCTGTTTTTAGATTTATTTAAAAGTGAAAGTCCTGTTTAAAGATTGTTAAATTTTTGAAATATATTTAATGTATTTTTCTATTATTTAGTGTTGTAACACAATAGGCCTATGCTTATTAATATGTTGAACAGGCTTCAACTTAAAGGTTGTTAATAAACCAGGTTTTTAATAAATCGTGAATTCGAAAATGAGGTCAACCCTTGTGGACATTACATTTCTGATCTATTAAGGTAATTTCAGTATCGTTAGGTACCGAGTATCAAATCAGTATTGTTTAAGTTTCAAGTATCATTTCTGTATCGAGTATCGTGATACTAAACGTGGTATCGGTATCAAAGTCAAAATTTTGGTATCGTGACAACACTAGTGTGACGCCTTTTTTAGTTGCGGCGCGGAAGCACTGCAGCTCTACATACACGCTGGGCCAAGTGTTACGACATGCCATCTAAGTGTTACGACATAGTAAAGGCCTTTACGGCAAGCGGGTAGGACATATCCGTGGCAAGTCAGCTATGTAATCCGACAGCATCTCTTAGCACAAAATTGGCCGTAAGTCATCAATATTTTATACAATCATCATGATATTCAGTAGATATGTTGGGTGAAGGTATATGATCATGAGGACAAAACCATTTTAAAATCGCTCCATAGGGGGCGCGATAGTGAAAATGCTTTGACCCCTCCCTATGCCGCTTGCGGCTTTAATATCTTTTGTAACCTATATGTACATATTTATTGAAACGATCACAAGGTCTCGTCTTGACTCTTAAAGAGATTAGCAGATGATCTTTAGCAGGCATAGCTTCCTCTTCTGCAATATTAGATTGATGTAAAATGATTATGACAACACTTGTTATATTAAAACGTTATTATATTAATAACCTTTTGCATGTTTTAACCAACTCTGATTGTAATCCATTTATATGCTGATGATACGATTCTTTATTGCTGTGCCCCAACCGTTGTTCAAGCTTTCCAAATACTTCAGAATGCTTTTAATTATATTCAGCCTGCACTTTTGGATTTGCAGCTGGTTCTTAATGCAGACAAACTTAATGTCTAGCGATTTCAAGGACTCATTCCTGATCCTTGGATGAATTGAAAATCATCACTGTTGATGGCAAGTGTATTGAAAGAGTGTCTTGCTATAAATACCTTGGAATCTGGCTTGATGATAAGCTTAGTTTTAAATTGCATATTGATAAATTAATTAAGAAACTGAGAACAAAGTTATTTTAGGAATAAATCTTGTTTTAGTTACAAAGTTAAAAGGAGACTCATCACAGCTACTTTTTTTACCTGTTTTAGATTAGGGGGATGTACTTTATATGCATGCTTCCTCTTCTGCATTACATGCCTTGGATATGGTTTACCATAATGCTTTACGTTTCATTACAGGTGCAAAATTTTTAACCCATCATTGTCTCCTATATGAATGGTCTGGGTTAACTTATTTACATCTGCGCAGATTGACCCACTGGTACATATTCATCTACAAAACAATAATTGGTCTATTCCCTTCCTACCTCAGTTGTCTGCTACTTAGAAATTCAGATAGTTATCACCTCCGCTCTAGGGAAGTGGTGCTCTCTAAAGACCCTTGTCCCTCTACTGAATTTGGTAAGATGGGTTTCAGATATTTTGCACCTTACAGCTGGAACAATCTGCAAAAGAATTTTAACCCTCTGGGGTCTAAGGGTAAAATGAGGCACACTGGTGATTGTGCGATGCTCTGACATTTGTGTAAATTTCATCAACTTTATATACAGTGATTCCAAAGTGTTTCATATCTTTGTTTTCAGCACACACTCAGCTTCAATAATATGGCAGCAGTAAGTAGGTCATAATCATGTGTGGATTGTAAACTGCTCTAAAAACACACAAACTGTAAACAGTAGTTTTGAACATGCACAGGAATGTTGTAATAAAACACACTAAACAATTGTGACTAAGACTTTTGGTCACTGAAATGTATTCATCAAGGTCTTGGGTATCAAAAGATGACAAACTATTTTAGCAAATCCAATGAGAAATATAAAATAAATTTCTAAAAGTTAGTGTTGTGACTACTATTTTTCAACACCAGGTGAGAATGGGAGGGCAAATGGCCTTTCTGTAATGAATATGCATTGGGTAGGACGACCTGCCAGCTAAGTAGGCTATTCACACCTAGCCGCATGCCTCCCCACCACTAAGACAAAGACTCAGTGAGCCATTTAGAAGACAGAAACAAAGACATCTTTTGATTTTCAGAACATTTATTGAAGCAAACTATACGCATGGAAGATGAGATGAGACTGGTGTACTGGGTATTCCTACAAACACACAGATACGTTGCAATACAGTACACATATTTACCAATATGATCACAAGAAATATACTTACGCATGAAGTTGATCCTCAGCTGGATCAGTTCGCTTTGCGAAATGACACCGCTCTTCATCAGTGTCGGCTTCCGGACGGACCATTTTCCAAAATTAAACGAAATGTTCACCTCAAAAGAAGTGAATTAGGCGACACTTTGACATTCTATCCCGCTTTCGCAGACTTGGCATTTCTCACATGGATCTCGCATCGCCCCTCCTTTAGTCTCCTTCTATGGAGAGTAATTATAATGTTGTTAACATGTGAATGCGATTTGGGCGGACTTCCTGCTGAGCGAAATTCACATAGTAATGAGTAAAGTTTAACAAAGTATACATGATCTAATTCAGGGGTGGCCAACCCTGGTCCTGGAGAGCCGCAGGGTCTGCTGGCTTTTGTTTTTACTCAGCGCTTAATTGATCAATTAAAGCAGTTGATTACACAGTTAACTCACCTCACCTGGTTTCTTTTGTCTAAGTGGTTGTTGTATTTAAGGTGAAAACAAAAACCAGCAGACCCTGCGGCTCCCCAGGACCAGGGTTGGCCACCCCTGGTGTAGCATATACTGAAGAATGTATTTGTGGGGTTAAAAGAATATATATGTCAGTATATTTAGTAGGGGTGTGCAGAGATGTCATTATCTGTATCTGTTCAACCAACAAAATTATCTGTATCTGTATCTGTATTCGGATAGAAGACAGGAAGTGGGCGTGGTTTATACCGGAAGTCAAGTTAAATCCTCCCCCCCTTTAACTGGGGGGACATTGAACAATCAGAAACTGAAAAAAAAAAATATATATATATATATATACAGTCCCCTCCAAAAGTATTGGAACAGCAAGGCCAATTCCTTTGTTTTTGCAATACACTGAATACATTTGGGGTTGAGATAAAAAGATGAACATGAGACAAGAATTCAGAATTTCAGCTTTTATTTCCGGGTATTTACACCTAGATGTGTTAAACTACTTAGAACATAGCACCTTTGGTATCAGACCACCCAATTTTTAGGTGAGCAAAAGTATTGGAAGAGTATTTAAGTAAATGAAAGCAAATAACACTTAATATTTGGTAGCATATCTCTTGCTTGCAATAACTATATCAAGCCTGCGACCCATAGACATCACCAAACTGTTGCATTCTTCTTTTGTGATGCTTTTCCAGACTTTTACTGCAGCCTCTTTCAGTTGTTGTTTGTTTCGGGGGGGGGGTTTTCCCTTCAATCTCCTCTTTAGGAGGTGAAATGCATGCTCAATTGGGTTAAGGTCTGGTGATTGACTTGGCCAGTCTAAAACCTTCCACTTTTTCTCCCTAATGAAATCCTTTGTTGTGTTGGCAGTGTGTTTTGGGTCATTGTCTTGCTGCATGATGAAGTTCCTCCCAATTAGTTTGGACGAATTTCTCCGTAAGTTGGCAGACAGAATGTTTTTGTAGACTTCTGAATTCATCCTGCTGCTACCATCATGAGTTACATCATCAATAAAGATTAGTGAGACCACTCCAGAAGCAGCCATGCAAGCCCAAGCCATGACACTTCCTCCACCGTGCTTCACAGATGAGCTTATATGTTCTGGATCATGAGCAGATCCCTTCTTTGTCCACACTTTGGCCTTTCCATCACTTTGGTAGAGGTTAATCTTGGTCTCATCAGTCCATAAAACTTTGTTCCAGAACTTTTGTGGCTCATCTCTGTACTTCTCTGGACCAAAACCCCAGCTCACAAAACTACACAACTTCTCCCTCACCATTGACGGTTCCCCTGTCTCCCCCTCCCCCCGGTCCGCAACCTCGGTGTCATACTCAATCCATCCCTCTCCTTTGAAAAGCACATCAACAACACTGTCAAGGTTTCATTTTTTCACCTGCGCAATATCTCAGACCCTCTCTCACCCATCCCGATGCAGAAAAACTCATTCATGCCTTCATTTCCAGTAGACTGGACTACTGCAATGCACTCCTCACTGGTCTTCCCTCCCGTCTCCTACACAAACTGCAATTGGTTCAGAACTCAGCCGCAAGAATACTGTCCCACACATCCTCCCGGTCTCACATCACCCCTATCTTGAAAGATTTACACTGGCTCCCAATCACATCACGCATCACATTCAAACTCCTCCTCCTAGTTTACAAATCCCTAAATGGCCTCGCACCCACTTACCTCTCTGATCTCCTGCTCCCCTACCAGCCACCCAGACAGTTACGTTCATCCACTGCCGGCCTCCTCACCATCATCCCCTCTCAGTGCCGTTCTTTTGGCAACCGCGCCTTCTCAGTTTCCGCCCCCAAACTCTGGAATGCCCTCCCCCCTGACATCTGTACCTCTGACTCACTCACCTCCTTCAAATCACGTCTTAAAACCCACCTCTTTGCCCTTAGCTTTCCCTTGATGTTTGTCTTCCCCCCCTTTTTTTTTGTCTCTGAATTGTATGTTTCATTGTATGTATATGTATGTACCACTTATTGTAAAGCATCATGAAAAGCGCTATATAAAATACATTTATTATTATTATTATTATTCTTTGCAAACTGTAATCTCATCTTCCGATTCTTACTACTGATGAGTGGTTTGCATCTTGTGGTATAGCCTCTATATTGCTGCTCTCTAAGTCTTCTTCGAACAGTTGATTGAGATACCTTCACTCCTGTCCTGTGGAGATTGTTTGTGATGTCACTGACTGATGTTTTGAGGTTTTTCTTCACAGCTTTCACAATGTTTCTGTCATCAACTGCTGTTGTTTTCCTTGGTCGACCTGTTCGATATCTGTTGCTCAGTATGCCAGCGGTCTCTTTCTTTTTCAGGACATTTCAAGTTGTCATACAAGCTATCCCCAATGCTTGTGCAATGGCTCTGATCGATTTCCCCTCTTTTCTAAGCTTGCTTTTCTCCCAAAGACAGCTCTCTGGTCTTCATGTTAGTTTATCTTTTATAACACAAATGCAGTTTTCACAGGCAAAACCCAAGGCTAAAACCAAGAGTAGACATTCAGAACTATTGTTTAACCAATCAATCTGACAGGACACATCTGGGCAACAAGAAACACCTGTCAGTTCCGATACTTTTGCTCACCTAAAAATTGGGTTGTCTGATACAAAAGGTGATATGTTCTAAGTTGTTTAACAAATCTAGATAAAAATACTAGGAAATAAAAGCTGAAATTCAGATCTGTCATCTCATGTACATCTTTTGACCTCAAACTCAATTGTCTTCAGTGTATAGCAAAAACAAAGGAATTGACCTTGCTGTTCCAATACTTTTGGAGGGGACTGTATATATATATATATATATATATATATATAAATGGAAAGATTCTGTTTTGCATTGGAAATAGAAACTATGTACAGTAAAGATATATAGAAAAATGTCCTTCAGTTGAAGGGAATAATCTTAAATTCCAATGATGCTGCGTTTGAGTTTCTTGATGTGTTAACATTACTGCAGTTCGGTAGGGAAACGTGAATGACCACTTTACAACAGTAATTATATAACAGTAATACATGAACTTTTTTTGCCTGTTTTATTTTTTTCCCCCTACTGAACTAAGTTTGGATAGACCGCAAATCATCTGATGTCCTAATATTTTCCCTTGGTGGCAACTGTTAGCCTACCATGAACATCTTGACTGGATTTCATGTTCATTTGATAGCCAAGACCTATGGCTGATACATACAGCATGTTACATCTTAAACGGATGAATATTGACTGAAATACAAGGTAAAACGTTTCATAAAATATTTAGACTGGATTTTTTTAAATGGAGGAAATTAACACATACAGCTAAAGTTACAGGTTCTAAGCTTTATTTTGATGTATATGTTGCAGGAGTTTGAAAGAAATCCAGCTGCCACACCTGGCTTTTGTCTCGCTAGCTCCCTGACGTCTGCTCCTCCTTGATGCGAGAGTATCCCTGAGTGATAGCCGGGAATGGTCTGCTCTCAGCCCGCTGCCTGCTGTGTGCTGCCTCGGTGGGTGTGACTACAGAATACAGCGATCACTTTTCAATAATGTGTAATAAATACTAACGACTAGTTAGTGAAATCAAAGTCCTATGTTGCAAACAGAATGCGCATTTTTATCTTGTGGCCATCCACAATGATATGAATCGATTTGAAGAAACATAATGGCTGACGCACAGAACTTATTTATTAAACGTTTTGCAGCGCAGTGGCTCAAAGTTTGTTGGTGTGTGTGTTGGAGTTCCAGATACAGCTAGCAGCCGTGCGTAACCTTTCTCTCTCTACCCCTGTAACGTTAGATAGAGGCTATGAGAACTCGACCTGGAGCTTAAATTTTTTCATTTTCCCGAATCCCGAATAATAACAAGCAACTTCAGGTAGAAGAAATATCTGTTTCCATCGCATTATTCATGCTTTCCCGAATACAGTATTCGGATTTGGATACATCCCTAATATTTAGTTTTATATGTACAGTATAGTGTAGTATGGATCTGGGATATATCAGAAATACATAGGAGAATACATGGATTATATTGTTAAATGTATTGTCCATATTTTTTCACAGTATATGAAAAATGACCATAATTTGTATATTAAGCAATAGATTGCATTACATTTTTGGATGCAGTTTCCAAAACATTATACAATATATCTTCCATACTTAATATAAATGCTTTAAAACCAGATTTATGTTAATGCCTTCAGTTACTGAGTCTAATATGTACAAGTGCTTAATGAAAATATTTCAGGAATTTTTGATTTTCAAAAAGTAGATAACCAAATTTGGCAATATATTTATCTTCATATATTGTAAAATATATTTCTGTTCCACAAGGAATGTCTTACCAGTATCAATCTTAATACCAGTATACCACCCACCCCTAATAGATAGCATAGTTTACTATCAGGCCACTATCAGTAAAGTACAGCCTAATATATCTTGTATTTGATGCAAGGGTGGCATTGTGTGCAGTGGGTTGCACTGTTGCCTCATAGCAAAACCATAGTCCCCTAGCCAGCCATATACGTCCCCCAGGCTGGCTAGGGGACTATGATGTCACTTTTCCTGGTCCCAAGCAACGTCTGCTACCTTACCCCTGGTGTCGCCTTGTGCATCATCTAGCAGCCAGATAACAGCTACCACATAGTAACATGGAGGGATTTGCCGAGATCACGCCCCTCACACCCCAGCAAAGGTACAGCCAATGGAGCACAGTAACGGCCGAATCAAGCCAACAGTACATGCTCGGTGCTGAAGCAAGCAGAGCCCTAGATGGATTGGACCGGCTGAAACCGCCTACAAGGGCACAGCACCACAATTGTACCATCCTCCTGCAGCAACGGCTCCACCAGAAGTTTTAGGAGCAATTAGAAAACTCCAAGAAGAGAATTGGAGATTGCAGACCACTGTCCTGGACATGAAACACCTCATGGAAGCTAGTGTTCCACTGCCTACTGCACATTGTCCTCAGCTGGTTCCACCTGCACAGGTCTGGTCCCTTTCCCAGCATAAATGGTCAACCCAAGCCACCAGCCTGCCTGCCCAAGCATTGAACACTAGCCAGACCCACCCAACACTGTGTGACAGCCAAGATCCAGGAGATGATCACTGCCCAGTTCAGCCTGATGAGGAGGATTGGCAACTGCCACACCCACCAATTGCAGAAGAGGTTCCACCATTGACTCAAGCAGCGCCTGTAGACCTGATGGGAGAGTTGACAGCTGGTGTCCACAGGTTAGGGAGACCACTGTGGCCACCACCAACACCAGAGGTGAACAGTGGGTCATAATTGTCAGACAAACCCGGGAGACCCCATTACACAGAAGAACTGAGTGGGCTACCTTCACCCAGACCTCATCACCGTGGTGGTTCTTCTCTAAGACAAGACTCTACTCACCCTCAATGCTTCCCTTCTCCACCTCATCAGGAGAGGACCTCCTGGTAGCCTAAACCTACAATACCAAAGTTTACTAAAGGGGATCCTAGGGAGTTTGCAATACTCAAGATCTCTTTGGAAAATATCCTGCCTGGAGATGCAACTGAGTGATTTAAATATCAGGTACTCCTGGACCATCTGAAATTTGAAGAAGCTGCTAATAGCAGACTCCCGCTATCCATACTGTGTTATCACGGCCTCTCTTACTGCCCACTATGGACAACCACACCAGCTGTCCTGGCAGCGGATTGCAGATTTTATGGATGGGCCTCCTATCTGTATTGGTGACACAATGGGCTTCCGGAAGTGTGCCTTGCGAGCCTGGGCTCTGGTGGGCATGTTAGACCAACTTGGAGAAGATGGACCTGTAGAGCTCCAGTGTGGGTCATATGTGGCAAGGCTCATCTCAAAGTTATCACGACATGTGTACCAACTTCCAGAGATATGGTCACCTGCAGAAAATCAAAGTCCCAACCCTCCTGAACTTTGTTGATTGGCTAGAATATAAGTTACAGATACAGCAGTGTGGACCCAAATTCCGCCACAGTGAAGGCAAAGAGAGCATTGAACAGAAGAAAAATCGACCCAAAGAATTCAAGTCACAAAAGATGACAACCATCCTCCATGGTGCAGATCAAACCTTCACCACCCCCAAGGAACCTGCTACACCCGCTAACATGACCCAGGAAAGGGTGGAAACATATTGCCCATATTGCAACAATTCCCTGCATTACCTGATCAATACTCTAACTTTAGTCATCTAACAGAAGAGCACATGGGTGAAGTCCAACAGGATGTGTTGGAGGTGTGGCCGAGGTCACCAAGCAGTGCAATGCCAGCTCAAAGTAACGTAAGACTTGTAAAGGGAAGCACCTGGAAGCCTTGCACGACCTCAACAAGAAGCTGGTGAGAGAAGATGCCTGTTTTGTTAGTTCTACTAGTGATGTCTTCTTTTTGGATCGGCAAGCTGGCTGTGGTCAGGTTCTGCTGAAAATCACAAAGGTCATTCTTCTCAATGGGGATCAAGCTTTGGAGACTTTTGCCCTACTGGATGACGAGTCAGAGAGGACCATCCTCCTCCATGCAACCACCCAGCAGTTGGGACTCAGGGGGACGAACTCAGAAGAGCTAGCTCTAAGAACAGTAAGGCAACATATCAGAGTTCTCCATGGTTCAGCAGTATCATTCACTATCTCTCCTGCCAGCCAGCCACACAGCACTTTCAGGATTGCGAGTACATTCACCGCTGATCAATAGAGCCTGGCTAAGCACATCCAGCCAGTGGCCATTCTCCAACAAAAGTACAAGCACCTCAAGGTACCGCCGTTCCAACTGCTTGACTGTGTTCGCCCATTCCTGCTGATAGGTTCAGATTACCCTCACTTGATCACACTCATTGAACTGGTATGTCTGGGCGCCTCTGACGGTCCAGCCACTGTCAGAAGCAGGCTAGGCTGGACCATTCAGGGGCCAACTAAGTAAGTACAAGGGCGGCTCTCCTCCACACAATGCCTGCTGATGTCCACCCTCAATCCATCTGCTGAGCTGTTCAGGCATGGAAATGGTGGTGGTGGAAATGCTCTGGCAGCTGGACATGCTCCCCTACCGGAGTGAAAAACTTGTTACCAGATCAAAACGGGATCAGGAGGCAGTGAACCTGCTGGAGACAAAAACAGTTAGGGTGGATGTCAATGGAGTCCTTAGATACGGTACACCTTTGTTGAGAGTGAAGGACATGTCCCTACTGCAGGAACCTAAGGAAGCTGTGATTGCTAATCTGCGCAGTGTTGAGCGGCGATTAAGTAAAGACCCAGAGAAGGCCACTATATACCGTACAGAGGTGCAGAAGTTGGAGCAGGCAGGGTATGCAGTGAAAGTTACCTCGGATATGGCGGAACAAGCAGAATCCCGGAATATACATTACATATATATATCACAACGAAAAAAACAGGATTGTATTTAATTGTTCATTCAAGATGAGAACCTTAACGAACTACTTCTGCCTTGACCTACCTTAGGCTCTACCCTTCTCGGTGTTCTGCTGCGTTTCCTGCAACATTCCGTTGCCATTAGCAGCGATATAAAGGCGATGTTCCACCAGGTGAGGTTACTGCTTGAAGATTGGTCATTGCTGCACTTCCTGTGGTGGGACCTAAAGAGAGACAAGCTTCCAAGCATTTATGAGTGGCAGGTCCTTCCCTTCGGGACAACCTGCAGCTCGTGCTGTGCTGCCTATGCCCTGCAAAGGCACATGCTTGATCACAACCAGCCTAGAGAAGATATCCGGAAGTCTATCGCAATATGCTTCTATGTGGATAATTGTCTTCAGAGTCTTCCTTCTGTAGATGAGGCAAGAAAGCTTGTGTACAAATTAAAAGCACTTCTGACTACTAGTGGATTTGAGTTGAGGCAGTGGGCGAGCAATATTCCAGAAACTATCAGTCACCTGCCTAAGGAGGACCAAGCTGAAAGCAGTGAGCTCTGGCTCCGCCAGGATTAGTAAATTGTAGATCCTCTGGAGCAGACTCTTGGACTTCGCTGGTCATGTCATTCAGATACCCTGGGATATAAATATCAGCTTCAGGATAATTCCACGGTCACCATGAGAAACATCGGACGAGTAAGCAAAGTCCTCCTTGGAGCTGACGAACAAATCCATACAACCGAGGTTCAAATTGAAGCCAAGTAGTACATCAGACTGGTTGCTCGCCTGATCAAGCTCCCTGCCATTACGGACACAGACAAATATTGAAAGCTTTCCTCTTTGATGGCAAATATGGCAGGCTATATTTGGGGGCGGCTGTTAAGAAGGCTTTTATGTTGACGTTAGTTCACCTTGTTTTGTCATGCCCCTTGTCAGCTAATTGGTTATAATTTACTGTTGCGTTAGACACGTATTACATATGAGACACATTTTACGCATTTTAATGAGTTCAGGAAAAGTTCCGAAAAGCCGTAGTTTAGAATCTGCTGTATCCATTGTTGAATATACAAAATATTTCTGTTCTCGGTGAAATATTGCACAGCGTCAGTCAGAGACCCGTGTGCGTGCATCGATATGTGAGTTTCCTTCTGTTCTAGACTAATGATTCAAATATGTTTGTATTTACTCATCATTCCCTGATAAGTTTTAGCAATGCTAATTATTGATATGAGCTCATTGCTGGTTTTACACGTGTTAGCCACATACGTAGTTTATGATAATTGTGATCCATTGTACTGGTTAGTTTCTGAGCTTCATATTGCTTGTGTGTAATACTATTATATAATATTGGAGCTCACTGTTACTTGAATGCCTGCACTGTGACATACATGTAGTATTCCCTTTATGTACATTTATAGTAATTCTGTTAATGCAGCATTATTATTATATTACGTTTGTGATTAATGTTAAGCCATTGTTTTGTATGTTTATAGAACCACACACATACCATCTCTCTGTGAACAAAGGAAGGAAGTTGTATTAAACTTTATTGAAGAGACATAAGTTTTCGTTCATTCTTACCGGGCGCCCCACAGAGATTACATTTTTACACAAGACATTTAATTCAGCAGAGAAGAGGCAAATAATTTTCTCGCATTATCCACCTCAACAGCAAGAGGGTCCTTGGTTTTGATCACGACCTGTGCCTTTCTGTGTGGAGTTTGCACATCCATGACCGCGTGGGTTTCCTCCGGGTACTCTGGTTTTCTCCTACAGTCTAAAGACATGCAGGTAAGCTAATTGGACACTCTAAATTGTCCATAGGTGTGAGTGAGTGAATGGTGTGTGTGCTCTGCAATAGATTGGCAACCTGTCCAGGCAGTATTCCTGCCTCTCAACCAATGTACGCTGGGATAGGCTCCAGCAGATCCCACGACCCTGACCAGGAATAAGTGAGTATAGATAATGGATGGATGGATTTGGTGCATTAAAAAAATCTTAGCTGGGTGAGCAGTGACTTGTGACGCATTTTTTGAGCTCCCACTTAGGGCGAACAACTTGTTAAAATTGTATTAAGTAAAACCGATTCCCACTGCTGCTTTATCAGATTAGTGCCAAACTGTGAACGTTTAGTTGCATATTTTGCCGCTTCTGTAAAGTTTCATCAACTTTTCGCTACGATACGATGCCCAAAAACCTGCAGCCTAGACCAGGTGAGGAAGCCTCGGATTCATCTAGACAGACCACACCCGATATGCCAAACGCAGATTCCGACATGATGACCGTGCTAATGGACGCTATCTGAAAATCCGAGCAAAATGTGCTACAAAGAATCGATTCCATGGACAAGACTGTGGAGTCCATATCCGGCAAACTACACAGGAAAATGGACAGTCTCTCCACTGAATTACAAGTTAGTATCACCTCAGTGCGCACAGACCTGACCACCTCCATTGAAAGCATCCAAGGTGTGACAACAACACACAACACCCGTCTAAACGACCTGGAAAAGGCAACCAATACGTACTCGGACAGAGTGGTGGAACTCGAAAAGAAAGTTGTTGCTCTGACATCTGAAGTGGATAAGTTCCGAGACAAAGCAAATGACTTGGAATCAAGACAGCGCAGGGAGAACTGCAGAATCCGGTGTTGAAGAGGGCTTTGGCAACATTTGTCCAGAGCACTCAATTGCTCAGTTACTACAAGACTCTCTGAAACTAGACTACACCCCCACTCTGGACCGGGCACACAGGAGCCTACAAAAGAAACCGAAAAGTGGAGACCCACCCAGGGCAATCGTGGTGAAATCACCGGTCCCATCATACACAATGGCTGGAGGATAAACATTTTGTCACGGCTGTGACGCCCAGCTGTTCTACTAACCCTGTCTCCCTCTCTCCTCCCTAGTGTCTCTCCCTCTGGTGTTCTACCCAGGTGTATAATTGCTAAATTAATCCAATGATTGATTAATTGATTGTTTCCCTCAGATGCAGTCCTCTCTCCCTGTGTGTCACCGGCTGTCTGCAAGCAGTCATCACCCCCTTTTTGTATTTATGCCTGTTTCCCCCAGTCAGTCAGGGCTTATATAATTGCTAGATAAATGCAATGATTAATTCATTGATTGTTTGATTGTTTCCCTCATGTGTAGCCCCATCTCCCTGTGTGTCACTGGCTGTCTGCAATCAGTCATTACCTCCTTTTTATATTTAGGTCTGCTTTCCCCATTCAATCAGTGCTGAGCTGTCAGTGTGCCTAGACTGTTTTCTTCTGAGCCGCTACTTGTCATAGTTAAACTTCTGCCTGTCAGTTTTTGTTTAGAGTAAGCCAGAGAACTCTTTCTCAGTGCCCATCTGTACCTGCCTGCCTTCTGCTGTTGTGCAATAAATACCCCTGAATTGGGTTTACGCTTCATCTGCATTCTGCCAGTTTTGTCTGCACTTGGATCCACACCTGTCAGCCTGCTTACACATTTACCCAGACTATACGGCGAAGGTCGCAAAACAACGAGCTGCTTTCAAAGAGGTGAGACGACTACTACACCGATGCCGGGACATCAAGTTCGGCATCCTCTACCCAGCCACGCTGAAGATTACTACCTCCACCGGTGAACAGAAAACTTTTGAGGACCCGAATAAAGCTAAAGGCTACATCGTGAGCCACATGCAGCCACAGGATGGTGACGGAGTGGTAACCCTTCCTTTTACAGTCCCCTAATTACTAAGTATTTACCTGGTAAAAATATGTCAAATGATAGTATATTATTGGGTAATTACCACTGGTAATAAAATAAGTAATACTAAGAAAAACCTCCACTATTACCCATCAACTCCTAGGAAAGTAGGCAACCAATTCTTTGAAACACCTCCTCTATTTCCCATCAATACAAGTTACAATTGTAGTTATCCAAGGTTTATGTTGGCAACAGGCCAAGTTTAATTATGTACTATCTAGAAATTAAGATAGTACTTTCCAATAAATAACTTTTTTCGTATGTAGTTGTTGTTCATGGCTAAACCCATTTATAAAGGGTTTATTAGATGGACCTTATACTTACCTGGTAACAACCTCCGCAGGAACAGTTTTCCTCTAGTGTCATGGTACATCTTTTTAAATACTGGGTACGTTCTTGCAGATATTTTTACAATTTACTCAGTAAGTAAGCTGAAACTGTACTGTAAAAGGAAACCTTGTTTGTTTCCATTGTATTACCATGTTCTTACCATATCCTTTATAACTGGTTATTCCCTTTTCCATGCAATAAACACAAACATGTACCATATATATTCCACAACATTACTAAGTAAACCCTAGCCGTAGACCTACCCCGCACAAAATATTGACTGGACAGTTTTACCACGCATGTACAACAATTCCCAGCACAGACGGCTGACTGGATGAAACGGTGTTCAGCGGATTTTCCCCCCCAACTTTTTTCCCTTTCTGATGCTTCAGTTCATAATATAAGGACTACTTCCAGTCCTATTGTTTGTTACAAACCCTTCAACAGAGGGGAGTAAAAGTTTTGTTCGTCCTAGGAGGGAGTTGTGATTGAGCCAAGTTTAACATGTTTGTACGAAGCTTGAGTTCTAGGAGGAGTGATGCAGCCTTCAATTTGGGGGGAGGCCTGCATTGGGGTCCAATGTTATGTTTATGTTTTATGTGTGTGCAAACTTTTTTTTTTTTTTGTTACAGTGTCTGCCAAGCTTTTATGTTTCTGATATAACTAGGTCCCAATCTCCATCAGTAACGCTATATGTCAGTAGCTAGGGAAACCCCCAAGACACCTGGTTCCACAACCTTTATCAGCTGGAATATAAAAGGAATTAATAATCAAATTAAGCGCAGCAGAGTATTTGCCCATCTGAAATCATTTAACCCTGACGTTGTGTTCCTGCAGGAAACCCACCTAAAACTAGACCACCACTCCAAACTTAAGTACAAATGGGTTGGACAATATTTTCATTCTAAGTTCAACTGTAAGGCAAGAGGGACAGCCATCTTTATAAGAGGGCATTCCATTTGACGCCACAAAAATAATTTCCGATGTAAATGGTTACTATATTGTGGTTGTGGGTAAATTATACAGTATGCCGGTGGTGCTGGCTAATGTTTACGGCCCTAACTGGGATGATGCACAGTTTCTCTCTAACCTGATTGCAACTCTTACTGACCCAAACACTAACCAGTTAATACTGGGGGGAGACTTCAACTGTGTCCTATACCCACGGCTTGACAGGTCTAGTCCTAGACTAAACAGTGCTTTGTCCAAATCAGAAACTGTAATGAACTCCTTTTCACAATCTTACAACCTATCTGACCCCTGGAGGAGAAACAACACTACTACCAAACAGTACTCCTTGTTCTCTCCGGTGCACCGTTCCTATTCAAGGATAGATCTTTATTTGTTGGATGACAAGCTGTTGCCCTATGTATCCAGTAGCCAATACCATAGCATAGTGATCTCAGATCATTGCCCGGTCCAGCTAGACATTAAGTTCCCAGATGGTGTTGCGGCTCGATGCACCTGGTGCCTCGATCCTCTATTATTATCCTGTAGTGCATTTAAGGAATTCCTTTCAACCCAAATAGATCGCTTTCTTGAAATCATCAACACACCAGAAGTCTCTCAATGCACTATCTGGGAATCCATGTTGGCTTATCTAAGGGGCCAAATCATTTCATATACAGTTTATGAAAACAAACAACGTACTAAGCGTCTCTCTGAATTATCACAGCTCACCTTCGATATAGATAACAGATATGCTACATTCCCAAATCTTGATCTGTATAGGGAAAGACTGCTTCTCCAGTCTGAATTTGACAACCTTTCTACTACACAGACAGAAAAGATGCTGTTAAAGTCAAGACAGGTTTTTCATGAGCATGGGGAAAAAGCCGGCAAGTTGTTGGCTCACCAACTAAGACAGTCGACTGCCAGAAGTACAATCTCAGATATTTGCACAGGCCCTGGTATAACAACATTTGATCCAAAAATCATTAATAGCCAGTTTGAGCAGTATTACTCTTCGCTGTACTCCTCTGAAGCTCCCGCTGATACTTCGCTTATGCAATCTTTTTTTAGATAAACTGAAAATCCCAAGTCTTAGTCCAGATGAGCAAATCTCTATTGACAGCCCAATATCTGCTGACGAGATCACTCAAGCAATCAAATCGATGCAAAGAGGGAAGGCCCCGGGGCCTGATGGGTTCCCCATTGAATTTTATGTAGCATTTTCCTTAAAACTTACTCCCATTCTTAAACTAATGTATGATGAAATCCTCTCTAATGAGAAGCTACCCCAGATGCTCACACAGGCCACAATTTCTGTACTGTTAAAAAAGGATAAAGATCCTCTGGATTGTGGCTCCTACCACCAAATCAGCCTGCTGTGCTGTTCATACAAGATTTTAACCAACGCTCTCTCTCGACGTCTGGAGACTGTCATCACCACTATTATTGACCCTAATCAAACAGGCTTCATACTAGGGAGGCAGTCTTACTTTAATATGCGACGCCTATTTAACATTCTATATGCAGACCACTCAACCCTGCAACCTGAAATTATTATTTCCCTAGATGCCGAAAAGGCTTTTGACAGGGTTGAGTGGGACTACCTATTCGCAGTGTTAAAGAAATTTGGGTTTGGCCCAACTTTCTGCACTTGGATCGAAATCTTGTACTCAGCGCCTAAAGCCTCTGTCCACACTAATAATATCACCTCCAGCTACTTCCCTCTCTAAAGAGGGACAAGGCAAGGCTGCTGTTTGTCTCCCTTTTTATTTGACTTAGCCATTGAGCCTCTTACAATAGCTCTGCGTTCTGATGAAAGAATTCTCGGAGTGACGAGGAGAGAAATGATCCACAAGATGTCACTCTACGCAGATGATTTGCTCCTTTATATTGCGAACCCAGAAAACTCCATACCTCATTGACTAGAAGTATTCAGAGAGTTTGGGAAATTTTCAGGTTATAAATTAAATTTTACAAAAAGCCTACTTTTTCCTATTAACAAGTTAGCAGAGAAAACAAGATATGACCAGTTTCCATTCAAAATAGAGCTGACGTGCTTTACATATCTGGGGATACGTGTAACACGTACATTCACAGCACTTCTTAAATATAACTTTACCCCATTACTGGATCGCACCAAGATAGATTTAGCACGGTGGTCAAATCTCCCTATTTCTTTAGCAGGGCACACTAATTTTGTTATGACTGTGCTACCAAGATTCTTATACTTGTTCCAGATGATCCCCATTTTTCTACCAAAGTCATTTTTTAAACAACTAGACAAATGTACCTCTACGTTCATTTGGAATAAGTCTAACCCGCATATGTGATAGGTATATCTAGAAAGCTCAAAACCAGAAGGTGACTAGGTCTACCCAGTTTCATGTATTATTACTGGGCAGAAAACATATCTAAATTCCCTTACTGGATTACCACGTTTTCTGACCGAGAAGGCCCGACTTGGTCGCTTATGGAGCTGCAGGCCAGCCTCCCGACTTCCCCTATATCGCTTCTGACCTCTCCATTACCTCTAAATCCAGATACCCACATTGCAAATCCCAATGTAAAAAATTCCCTTAGAATCTGGAATCAATTCAGAAGACACTTCAATCTTAAGCAAGCAAGCACCTTTTCTCCGCTAACACTTAACCACCTTTTCTTACCATCACAAATTGATTCAGCGTTTAAGTTGTGGCAAAGAAATGGTCTTATATTTTTCTCTGACTTGTAGTAAAATTGTTATCAATAAACATTTGATTACATATGTAGTAACAATAATATCCCCAGGTCACACTTTTTTAAATACTTGTAGGTTCAGAGTTTTGCTAAAAAGCATTTTCCATCCTTCCCTCGTACTCCCCTAGTTGATTCGGTACAAGACCTTTTAGATCTTAACCCGTATGGGAAGGGCCTAATCTCCAGAGTGTATACCGTGATCCAGCACATTAAGCTCCTTACCTGGGCTGACAACAAACCAGCTTGGGAAGAGGACACTGGGGGAGAATTATCGGAGCAGATATGGGAAGACAGTATAGCGTGCATCCATACCTCATCCCTCTGTATAAGACATAGATTAATACAGTTCAAAGTCCTTCACCAACTGCATTTCTCAAATGCTAGACTAGCTAAAATATACCCTACAATAAATCCCAAATGTCCCAGATGCCACCAAAGCCCTGCCACTTTGGGCCACATGTTTGGGGCATGTCAGTCATTGAATAATTTCTGGAACCCCATTTTTGAATCCCTCTCGCATGTGCGTGATAGAACGTTTGACCACAACCCTATCACTGCCATTTTTGGTGTTGTAAAGTTAGAGGAGAATTTATCTGCTCATCAGGAAAAGACTATTGCATTTGCATCTCTTTTGGCCCGCCGTCTCATTCTTCTCAATTGGAAATCAACAAAGCCCTCTTAATTTATACAATGGGTCAGAGAGATAATGACTTCTCTGAAATGAGGAAAAAGTCAGGTATTCAGTACGTGGGTCTCGGAAAAAGTTTTATACAACTTGGTCCCCTTTTATAGGATACTTAGAAACTTTGTCTTTTGCTTGAATTAAGCCTCTTCTTGCAATAGCCAACTAACCCGGTGCCCTTTTTCTACCAAAATTATAGCGCTAAGATACTAAAGAAGAGAACTTTCATAGTCTGACTCAGTCTATATGTATACATCTTGCACACTTTTTTTTTTTAAGCATGTACAGTCTATTTAGCTATCATTGTTTTTGTTTATTGTTTTATAAATTTATTTGTATATATGTATGTATGTTGATCTTGGAAGGGATGGGGGATGGGAGTTGGGAAGGGGTTTAGAATGGGAGATGTCACCTGTAACTTTGTACCTATTTCTCTGAATAGAAAAATCAAAATAAAGTTTATAAAAAAATTTTAAAAAATAAAAAACCTCTTAGGTGGAACATCCAGTGTACTGTAGCACTAGTGTGAGCTTGAAAAAAGCAAGAAGCTGAACCAACTTTGTAATGTATTGTAATGTTGCCAACGCATCCCACAAACTGAAAATACTGTATCTGAATTATTATATTCACAGAAATATGAACTATTTATTATTAATAGGTTACTGAAATGTTAGAGTTAACTGGTCTCCCTCTGTAAAATGTGCACTACAGACATACTTTGACCATCCTCCCTCCTTATGGCCTGAACTCACTTCCTCTTATGATCTTCAAAAAAAAGCATTAGAAGTTTAAATATTGCTGTTTTTTGTTTATTAGTTGTCAAGTGTGGCTCTTAAGGATTTTTGGCAGTAGCCAAATATTTCCAATAGCCCAGATAAAATGTTACAAGCTCTATTTTTACCTCCATGAATACACGTTTTCCAATTATACTTTCACATTAACAGTACATTCTTCTATGAGTTATGATATTTACATCAATAATACTAATACTGTCAGACAGGGGACAAGGCAGTGGAAAGAAGCCAAAAACAGCAGAGCAGAATAAAGATTTAAAAAAAGAGAAATCTGTAAGAAAATATATAGAGCAAAAAAATGAGACTGGGCAAAAAAAAAAACATTGGCAACAAGGGAGGCCAAGGGAAAGTGAGAGAATAGCACAAGAGAAGACAAACACAAAGATTAAGTGATGCAACAGGAAATACAAGGGCATAAATTCAAACACTAACAGGTGTGAACACCGCTCTAATGAAACTGACACAAGCAAAACTCACAGAACCCTAATACAATCAATGAACTACTTAACACAGAGCATAAAAAGTAACAGAGCGGATGGCGCCCTCTAGAGAGGGCCCGGCAGATACTAACAAATACAACGAAATAAATTTGTACATTAATGATCTAGGCAACTTTGTCAGAAACTTGTCAGTGAAAAAACACTATACCAACAAGTTTAAAAGAAGCAGAAGGATATACAAGCGTGTTGTAACCAACTGTAACCAAACAATTCACATGTGGTTAAAGTTTCAATTCTCAGCATTTAAGGGTATTTTTGCACATTTTTGTTTCATTTTTGTTTCCATGAAGACATGACAGCAGTTTTTTATCCATAGCCTACCTATAAACTGTTCAAAAGACCAAAGTAAGAGGGTAGTTGTGAATTTCAGCATATAAGAATCTGCTTTCTGGTCTTATGTAGTTACAGTTAGTTCTAACTTTAAAAAAAACTTGAAGATTCAAAATTGCCTTAAATGTTGGCCTTTGACTGCTAGTGATTTTTTATGTCAATGACCTTTGTTGCATCAAAAATGTCCTGCCTGGTTCCCTCCTCAAACCTGCCCTGCAAGCATCTAATAAGACCCTGAACTATGACCTGAACCTGGCTTCTGCTCTCTCTGCTTTATATTTCTCATACTGAGGACCTGAACTGAAATGAAGTTTGGGAGGGGGAATACATTTTTCATGATCACTTAGCAAAAGGTAATGCTGTGACTTGTGAAATTGTTCCAGTCATGAAAAGCAGATCTAATTATAGTTTGCATTTTCGAGTCTACTGTCTGTGCATCATCTTCGGGCACTTCAGTCGTGTAAGCACATCAGCCAGGCTGGAGTCTCTCTTTGCATTATGCTGGACAACCACGTAAGCTGCTCTAGCACACCCCCCATGAATCAGGCATATACCACGACTCCCTCTGACTTGGCCGGCTTGAGAAAGCCAGCCATTTGTGGCTTTCATTGCATCTTTATAGGCCACTTCCATTATGTGGGACATGCAGTGAATGGCATACAGGTGTGGGATCTTCTCCTTCAGCCTGGCAGCAACTCCCTCCACATGACCTGTCATTACGTCTGTCCCATCGCTATCGAATTTCTCACGTCAGCCAGGTAACACCTAAATAAAATATATTCCACAAGAAGATAAGAAGATAAAAAGTTCAGTCATTCCATTTGTACTACTTTCACAATGTGTGTTTAGTATATGTGAAATAGCCTACCCTTGAGGCCCCAACCTCAACGGCAGCCAATATATATGCCGCTGCCTCCAAGCTGAAAAGTGAATGGTTGCCTCCCCTTTGATGGTCTAGTGGGTGTAAAGGATCTCCTCTTCAGTGACTTCACTGTCTGTAGAGTCATATGACAAGAGGCTGAAGAACTTTGTAGCACTAAATTTGGCCTTCAACTCCTCCCTCTGACCCTCCAATATAACAAATAAAAATTCTCGCCTGCTTTCTGTTGGCATACTGGAGGACCTTCTGTTGGAGCTCCTGTTGGAATGCAGAACACAATTACAACCCCTCACTTGCAAACTGAATTTAGTTGATTTAATTTGTTATTATTATCAAAAATATCAATTATTAATTAAATTGTTTAATTCAATGATAGGCAGGAGCAACCTAGTGGATCAACCTTTATCAAAATGGCCAACTCACAACCAGATTAAAATGAATAGATTTATTACACTACATTACATTACATTACATTTATTTAGCAGACGCTTTTATCCAAAGCGACGTACAAAAAGTGCATATCATGGTCATTGGACAACTACAAAACACAGGTTCAATAAGGTGCAATACTAATTTTGTACAGCTACTTATAGCCAAGAACACAGTTCAGTTCACATTACAAATATGCAATGTCTAATCTAAAGACGAAGGTTCACTACCTAAAAAAATAATATTACTGACATAGACAAGTCACAAAAGAAATGAATGGAAAAAAATACAAAACCACAACTTGTTCTTCCAAGACAGTCCTAAGAAAACCAGAACTAAAGTTCAAAAACTAAAAATAGCTGAATATTCCAAAAAGCCAGGGATAAAAATGTAAAAATGCTCAGACCCTGTACCCAACACCAAGCCCAGGTGCAAGGCTCAGACTCCTCAGATGGCAACAGCAGATATCAACCCCCAAGGGTCCACCACAACAGATGTTAACTCGCTGAAGTTAGGTACCTAAAAACCCTCTACTCTGACATACTGACTGAAGTTAAGAAAAGTCTGAATTTTTATGTTGTTCCAAGAGGGGAGGGGGAAATGGTTGAGAAAGAGGGGGAGCCGATTGTATGAAAATAATCAGCTGCACTGATTGGGTCAGGTGTGAAATGAGGGGCTGTGGAAGCAGGGTCAGACAAGGATTGTCTTATCTGAAAGTTAGCAAATTTACATAGTAACATTGCCTTATGTTGTGGGAAACAGGGCTAAGCACTATGATATTATTACCAAAAGATTCTGGGTTCTAAGCCCTTTATAAAGATACTAAGCATGAGTATGTTAGGTGGTAATCCAGCTGGGTTATTGAACACCCCAAAAAAACATGGTTTACTACTGCTTCTGACAACAAGAGGTGATATTTATAGACAAATAATTGATAAAGCCAGCCAGTTGTACTTTCCACCTTCAGGCAAAATATGTTCCATGTAACAAAACCAATTGCACCATGTGGGTTTTCACTTGAAGCTGGGATTTCCCTGAAAACGTTGATTCCAACGATCAGACCTCAACAGCCAATATCAATATAGACATTCAGATTTTCACTCAGTGATTTCAATTAAATGTCACAGATTTCATTCTAACTTAATCAAAAGGAACATTCTCTTGGAAAGGGCATGTGCTGATTTCTGGGTCTCTGAGTTCCCTTCAGAAGGTAATAAAGCAATAAACTTTCAAAGGAGAGAAAACTCCAGGAGCCCCCAGGTTTGTATAGAAATAATGCCTGCAACATGGCTTAATTGCCCCAAAGAGGTTTCCTTTCATGTCTGTGGAGGGGGGAAAAGGGGAGAACAGACAGATTCCTATGGTCAAGTGAATTATACTGTCTGTTTGTCAAAGGTGATAATCCAAATACTACAAACAATTAGCATTAATCATAAGAGATAAGTGTTAGCCTTTGCTAAGAATGTTCAGCATATATGAACTGGGGGGTTAACTAACAGGTCTAGCAGTTCTCATAGGGGCATTGTTAACGTACCCTGGGCAATGTTACCATAGTGGCTGGTTGTGGCCTGCTTTTTCCCAGGGCGCACAGGACTGCCTGCCGCCGTGGGCTATGCATGGCAAATTGTGGTCACTCACTCATGGACTACCTGTGAGGGACGTTTGGTGGGACGCATGCGCAGGTGGTGCTTCGTTTAGTAGGACACATTCGCAGGTGCATCTCCCAAAATCACCACTTCGAATGGCACAAGATTTTTAAGCACAGCATTATCGCCTAACGTTACTTTAGCTAACCCTAACATGTTAGCATTTCGCCTACTTTAGTTCACCTAGTTAGCACGTACCACCGATACAGATGTATGGACACACGGAGGACAACAAATAACGTTACAGGGGTGAGGACATGCCATAGCTAGCTAGCTATACAGTTAGCTACGTTTTACTCATGACACTTTGTACAGCTGTTCCGTGGGTCTGGACGGTTTCGTGCTTGTTTAGAATTTGTACCACTCACAATGAAAGAGTGTCTTTCAAGAGGTTTGTGATATTCTCTAATGCGGGCATTTCATGTCCTGTTGTGTATGCATTTGTAGCTGGCTTAGTTTTGAGTTATCTTTGACGTACCAGTTTACCATGAAGCTTGAACATCACCAACATTTTTCTGATGGTGGAATATTATTTACTGTAATTGTATTGTAAATAATTTGGGATATTGGTATCTCCATGGGTTATAATTTTCACATAGGACATTGAAAATACTCATTCAAAGTTACTGTCAGCTGATATGTGCTATATAAAAGTATGTGTACCACAGTGTGTCACAATGTTTTTGCACTGGTTTTCAATGTGATGTCAATGTTTCATCTTAAGCATCATAAGGGCCAACTGTATATCCTTTATAATGAACAAAAAGCATTTTGTTCATTTTCATTAAAGATATCTTAGGGGCCCCTATACTGATGAAAAGTTCCCCTTTAAGATTAAGTGAGTTTCATGAGTCAAAACAGTTTGCAAAACTGTTTGTAAAATACATGATTTTGTTATGATTTACAGCAATGCACAATTTAGAATTTTTGGATGTATTTGGAGAGACTCAGGGAAACCAGGGTACACTGCTTACTTTAGTAGGTCTGCATATCACCCATATTTTACTAATTGTGATCAATGGGATAATGGCCAAGGACATAATTTTACGTGTTTTATCCATGTGATCTCTCAGTATATCAATTCAAACTGAAGGAGAACAACTTCACTGTTGCATTTTTGCAAAGATAACTGCATTTGTGGCACTTTATGTCTATCTAAATCTAATGTATAATGTAATGGATTGTGCCAGACGTAGTGCAGATCACTTGATGAATGCTCAGTGTACCTTTGATGGTGGTCAGCTCTTTTGGAAGGAGTGCACTTACTCTGTATATCTGTTCTTCCTCCACGTAAAGGAGCTTGACTTTGGTGAGAGGAAGCAGTGTGTCATAGAGGGCTTTCGCTGTGGGCATGTCAGTACCCCTGGTGACCTGTGAATCAGCAGTTCTCTTTACGGTGGCTCCAACGCCATCGGCAGGCCCTTTGTCATGACAAGCTTCCAGGAAACTCCAGTTTACTGCGGTAAATCCCATCTGTAAAAGAATGGTGCTCAAGAGATAGAAGTTCTTCTTTCCTCTATATTGAATTGTCGGCCCATCGCTGATGAAGAAGAGTTTTTGGATCCTTGGATGGTTCTCCTTCAGGAACTGAAGAACTGGTTCAAGCTGAGTCCAAATGGCAGGAGGATCATGCTTCATGGAAGGCGACAAGGCACAGAATGCCAGTGTACCATCTGTGGTGTACAGAACAGCATTGTGCAGTGTTGTCTGCCTGTGGGATTCTCCAAAGTAGACTTGCTGCACCTCCTTCGCATATTTGCACTGCAAGTTTTCTGCGTAGTCAATGTGAAGAATAGCTTTGTCTTCTTTCAGAGACCTGTGCAAGGATTGCAGCTGTGTGTACTGATGATGGATGGTGAAGAGGTGTTTGCACACTTTGGCTTTCATTTCTCTCTCAAAATCTTCCAAAAGGTGCTCTGGGCTGCCCTCACATCTCTGTTTAACAGTTTTTGTCACAGTGATCTTCTCTATTTGACTGTCCTTTTCTTTTTCATAATGTTTTTTTTTGTGAGCCACTGGTACCACCAAGTGGCTCCTGTTCCTGATGTGCTTGTGACGTGTGTGAGTGACTTGCTCTTACATGAGAGACATTTCCTGTACATGCAAGCTTTAGCCTGTGTGTCACAGCACAACTCCTCTGCGACTTTGCTCAAGCTCTGTGAGTTAATAATGCCAAGGTGCTTGAGCCTGTCTGCTTTCATTTGGGTATTGTCATGCACTTTGCAGACACGTCTCCCTGTTATTGATGTTTGGGGCAACAAACCAAAAAGGTTTCGTCCTGCAGAAAATCGAATAGGACAGCTTCAGATGAGGCATATCCAGCATCAATTTCTGATGCAAATTCAGCATCGTGTCAGAGAGGAACCTCTTTTGTTTCTTCTTTTTGAATCTTGTGATTATTTCATTCTTCCCCACTGATGCCCGACTATTGTCATCTCGACTTAAGAAAGTTTTGACTATGTCCATGGTCTTTTGATTACCAGTTCTCTGATAGGTGAACCACGGACGTGGGTTGTCTGCAGTCTTGTTGAACACTTTGTGGGAGATACCTACTGTTTTTCTGACCGTAGAAACAAGTTTGTATTTTCTGAGCAACCTGGTTGAGAGAACTCTTCTGAATGCATGAGATGTGAAGGAGAATTCATAAGGACTTAGGAAAAGACAACCGCGGTGCTAAGAGAATCTGACTGCACTTACACAAGCCTACGTAATTATGCGACGGCGGATGTTATTGACGTGGGTCTGCCGTGGTGAAACTACAATGTTCCGAAGATGGACTACTAAAAGAGCAACTTAGATACTTCGCCCCGTGCATTCTTATCGTGTTGTTTCATGCAGGCTATATAAACATGGACAACCCAGTGAAAAATATTACTTCATTACTAAGGTTGGAATTGAAATAAAAAAAGGAATATAGGAATATACCAGTCACAAAAGTGGTTGTCACATTGAGAATGGTTGCTCAAGCTCACTCTCCTGTCCATTCATATTTATCGACGTGAATCCCAATTAGTATGATTGTATGAAAATAATTGTTAAATTTAATGCAAGATAGGCATAACAAATGTTAGGCCTACAAATCTACGACTGTACATATCATCATTCTTAAGTTTCAAACATGTTGAATTAAAAACATCATCTGGCTAAAAACATCTCATATCCCTTTTTCTTGAAAGACAGACTTCTGTGTTATGGTTAATATGCTGATTATGATCTGATTATAAGCCTATGCATATAATAGCTTAAGAACCACCACACAACTCAGTCATGTTGGTCGTTTGTTTTCATGACGTGAACAGCCGAATGGTGCGTCGCTTTAAATGTTGCTGCCGCAAGGAATTGTGGGACAGCATTATCTCCATTCCTTTCGTAAAGGGCGGTCCAGTGTGCCCTATGCTAAAGGAGATTAGAAAGGAAGCATTGAATCACCTTTCCTTAGCATTTAGAGAATTCGACCAACACTTATCATGGCTGCCACTTAGATACTTCCGGGTAATTTCACTCAGTTAGGAACCTTCCTAAACAAAAAAAGACGCAGCCAGAGAATCAATGCTGTCATTCTCCTCTTTTGACTTACTCCAGAAAACTATGTCAGCAAGCGTGCAGACCACTAGGGGGCTTGCACAAAGGGGTTAACTCCTTTTTAATTAGGTTACTGTAGCCACCCTGCAAATGCCACATTCCTAAATAAATGTTAGCTGGCCCTATAGATCCTCTACCGACATACAAACAATTAGTGTTTTATATTTAAAAATATATGATAAACACTTTAATTCATTTGTCATTCATGGTAAAGGTAAAAGGACTGAATATTTATGTGTATGCATGTCTCTCATAGCCTACATGCATTATTATTATCACTTATAACAAACACATTAGAAAAAGAAATGATATCTGAAGAAAAACGTGTACAGTTACAGTTGACTCTTCAGCTAATCCAAGATGAAGACTCTTACAGCCTTTATAATCCTCTATTATATCCTATATTATAATCCTAATATTCCACTAAATAACAAATAACATATGATGTGAAGATAGTATGCAGTTCATGTCAAATTTTTTTAATAGCCAACTGTCTATTGTTGAATCGTATCTGAAGAAAAACACGTTTTCATGCACAAAAATGCTAAGTTACTCACATATTCAAAGAACTGTCTATCCATGCATCCATCCATCCATTCTCTAAACCGCTTAATCCAGGTCAGGGTCGCGGTAGAAAATGGACAAGCAGAGCAGCCCAGATGTCCCTCTCCTCAGCAACTTCTGCTAACTCATCCCGGTGGATCCCCAGGCGATCCCAGGCCAGTCTTTGGATATAATCCCTCCAGCGTGTCCCTAGGTCTCCCCCTGGGTCTCCTCCCTGGTGGCCGAGCCTAGAACACCTCCAGAGGGAGGCGCCCAGGATCAGATGCCCGAAACACCTCAATGACTCCTTTCAATGCAGAGGAGCAACGTTTCTACTCTTAGATCCTCCCGGATAGCTGAGCTCCTCACCCTATCAAGGAGAGTAAGGCCTGCCACCCTATGGAGAAACCCTATGTCGGCCGCTTGTATTCGCAATCTCACTCTTTCGGTCACTACCCATAGCTCATGACCATAGGTGAAAGTAAAGATGAAGATCGACTGGTAAATCCAGAGCTTTGCCTTTCGGCTCAGTTCCTTCTTCACCACCACCGTCCGATATAATGCCCAAATTACTGCGGCCACTGCACCTAGACGGCTGCCCATCTCCGAATCCCTATTTCCCTCACTTGTGAATGCAACACCAAGATACTTGAAGTCCTCCGCCTGGGGTAGTTGCGCCTCCCTTATTGAAGAGGGCAAACCATCTTTTTCCAGGAGAGTACCGTGGCCACAGACTTGGTGGTGCTGATCCTCATCCCGACCGTATCACACTCAGCTGTAAACCGCTCTAGGGCACATCGAAGGTCACAGTATGATGAAGCCAAGAGAACGACGTCATCTGCAAACAGCAGAGATACCACTCCATTGTCCGCAAACTGGACACACTCCATACCTCGGCTGCGCCTTGAAAGTATTTCACTCCTCTTTCACTTCCAACTCAAGAGGTGTTACAATTCTCATCAGGCAGAATGTAGCATTTCTCCCTGAAGAAGTCACGTCTAATAAAAATGGTTGATTTATTTTTGTTAGGGGTCTTCTTGACCAAGTTTAAGTCATTTTCTTAAACTGTTACTGTTCTAATCATGATGACCCCAAATTCATTAACGATCTCACATTAATGTTGATACAATTCAAGATTCCCATCTTTTGGGGGGGTGATTTAAATTGTATTTTGGATGCTAATTTGGACAGATCTTCTGTTACTAATCACTCCCTATTCAACATGTCTATTGCATTGGCCCATAATACGCAGGAATTGGGCCTTCATAAGATCTGGAGAACTATTCACCCTAGTGACAGGGACTTTTCATTCTACTCTCCTGTACATAATACTTATTCAAGAATAGTTTTTTTTGTTTCCTTATCTTTTGTTTCCAAGATATCAAAATGTGTTTACTTGGCAAGAATATTATCAGATCATTCTGCGCTATTTTTTTCAATTGATTATGATGGACCTCCTGCATCATCTAAAAGCTGGAGGTTTAATGCATCATTGCTAGCCAACCAACAGTTTATTGACTATGTAAATGCCCACTTGGACACTTTTTCTGCCATGCATCAGGACTCAAAAGTATGTCCTTTAATAGTTTGGGACACATTGAAAGCCTACATTAGAGGGATAATCATGACATTTTCTTCCTCCCTTAAAACCAATTTGAATTTCTTTTTAACAAGAAATTAAAAAGCTGGAGAAACTTCACGGTCCATCTAAAAACCCCATTATACTCTGCCAGCTTGATAATTTGAAAATGAAATACAATAACATAAACACACGTTTTATTGAATTGAGTATTTTAAAAACAAAGCAAAGGTTTGTAGAACAAGGTGAAATGGCAGGTAAATTACTGGCATGGCAAATAAAGAAGGACTCAGAGGATCGGGCTATTTAAACGGGCTGATGGTTGTGTAACATTGGACCCAGTTAAAATCAATGAGACATTCAAAGAATTTTATAGTGAACTGTATAAATCCAACTATCATTGTAGTGGGGAAACCCTTCATTCCTTTTTGAAAGATACCCCTCTACCCTTCTTGACAACTGAAAGGAGGTCTTACCTAGATAAAGATGTAACCCCAGAGGAGATTTTGAAGGCTATGTATTCCCTCCAAAATGGCAAGGCACCGGGATTGGATGGTCTTCCAGTCAGTGGCGGTTCATTAATGCGAGGCGCTGGGGCGCCACCCCCCTAAATGCGAAATAATTATAAAATAAAAATGGTTTACTCGTACAATGCACCTGGTAGTCTGTCAGCGCCTGTCAGCATTCATTAAAAATTGGTTCCAAAATCAAATTGGAAGGTGTTGCCTGTTGGCAACTTTAGGTGATGTAGGTGAAATGGGCATTTTGTCATCTCTACATATTATTTTATATTATTAAGGAGGGCAAAATATGTTCAAGTAGTGCTACTGGCCAGTGTTTAGGCAACATTACAGTGTGTTGTGTTGTTTTTAGATTTCTTTTTTTTTTTTTTTGCTGAGCTATGAAGTGCTGCTTCAGTTTGTTCATTACGTAGGTACTTTGATATTCTTTTTCAAACCAAAGATTGTGCTACCCCATATGGTGGCTATTTCTATCGATGCTGAAAAAGCATTTGATAGATTTGAATGGGAATATTTAATATCCATCTTATCAAGATTTAATTTTTGCCCTGTCTTTGTTTCCTGGATCCGCATTCTTTATATTTCCCCTATGGCAATCATTAAGACAAAAACTCAGCACTCATCTCCCTCCAAGCTGTCATGAGGGACAAGACAAGGCTGTCCACTGTCTCCACTATTATTTGCTCTTGCTATTGAGCCCCTGGCTGCAATAATAAGATCACATGACCAGATACAAGTTATTAAGATTGGAGGTGAAAGTCATGTTATTTCTCTGTACGCAGATGACATTTTACTTTACTTACAAGACCCCTTACATTCAATTCCAACACTTTTTACAATACTTTGGTGATCTATCTGGTTACAAAATAAACTGGTCCAAGACTGAGATCATGCCAATTTCAAAATTCAATTCTGATTCTTTAAAAGAAAAGTTCAATTTGAAATGGTCTCCAGGCTATATGTCATATCCCTCGTGTTTCCTGGGCAGATGCAAGTCTGTCCTGATGCAGTGTGCCCAGGTATTTTCCCAGAAACCGGGCACGTACAGGGAGGATCAAACTAAGATCGCTTTTATTCGGGGCCTTCTTAAGGATTCAGCTCTGGCTTGGGCGACAGCGGTATGGGATAGCCCCAGCTCAGCTAACCATTCCTATTCAGATTTAATTCAGGAGATGCAGAAGGTGTTTGATCACCCGGTGTGCGGCAGGGAGGCAGAGCAGCGTCTTTTATCCCTGCAGCAGGGCTCCCGCAGTGCTTCTGAATACTCCATGGAGTTCCGTATTCTGGCTGCCGAGTCGGAATGCAACGATGCGGCGCTCCGGCTTATTTTTCACAATAGCCTTTCTGACTGTTAAAGACGAACTTGTGGTTTGGGAGGAATGTCATACTCTTGATTCCCTGATTTCCCTTGCTATTACAACCGTCTCCGAGAGCGCCGCCGGGAGAAGACCCGACGTCCCGCACCTCCTCCGCTGGCCGTGTGACCCAGTCCTGGTCCATCGCCCAGACCCTATGCTCCTGTCAGTTCCCCAAGTCCCACCGTCGTCACTGAGGAACCGATGGAGATAGGGAAGACCCACATTTCACCGGAAGAGCGCCTCCGTAGGTAAACTTCGGGGCTTTGCCTTTATTGTGGTCAGCCTGGTCATTTCCATTATTCCTGCCCAGTTCGACCAAAAGAGCGGGCTCGCCAGTGAGGTTGGGGGCACTGGTGAGCCAAACCACTTCGCCTCTCGCCACTCCGTCCGGTCGGTCTCCAATTCACCGCCACTTTGCAATAGGGCCCTACTTCACATCCACTAATCGCTTTAGTTGATTCCGGCGCAGATGCAAATTTTCTGGATTCGTTTCACGCACAGGCATCATCACCAAATACCCGTGCTCTAGATGGCAGAGCCCTTAGTCGAGTCACTCACGTCACCGAGCCGTTGCGTCTCTTAGTGTCTGGCAACCACCACGAAACCATCCAATTCCATGTTATTCCCTCTCCAAATTCTCCCATAGTGCTTGGCCAGTCCTGCCTCAGAATCCACAACCCTCACATTGATTGGTCTACCGGCAAGATACTGAGTTGGAATTCCCTCTGTCATTCAGCTTGCCTGAAGTCTGCTCCTGCACCAGCAGAGGTCGCCATTCCTCCACAGGCCGCCGAACCTCGCCGCTATGCCTCCTGTGTACCACGACCTGCGTGAAGTGTTCAGCAAACATTGCGCGCACTCACTGCCTCCCCATCGTCCCTACGATTGCGCTATCGATCTGCTTCCTGGAGCCCCTCTACCTGCTAGTCGCCTGTTTAACCTGTCCCAAGCTGAGAGGAAGGCGATGGAGACATACATTTGCAACTCCCTCACGGCAGGGATTATAAGACCATCGTCTTCCCCAGTTGGGGCAGGGTTTTTTTTTGTCTCCAAAAAAGATCAGACCCTGCGCCCCTGCATTGATTACCGGGAACTCAACAGTATAACGGTAAAGAATAAATACCCCTTACCACTAATTAATTCTGTTTTCAAACCCCTCCAGGAAGCTGCTGTCTTTTCCAAGCTTGACCTCCGGAACGCTTACCACCTGGTTTGCATAAGGGCGATGAGTGGAAGACCGCGTTTACCACACCTCTGGGCCACTTTGAGTATTTAGTCATACCTTTCGGGTTAACTAATGCTCCTGCTGTTTTTCAGGCTCTGGTGAATGACGTGCTCCGGGATCTCCTTAACCGCTCTGTCTTTGTCTACCTCAATGATATTCTCATATTCTCCCGCAACCTGGAAGAGCACATACAACACATGAGGCAAGTGCTACAGCGCCTACTCGAAAAAAAGCTGTTCGTCAAGGCGGAGAAATACGAATTTCACGTAACATCTGTAAGCTTCTTAGGTTATATCATCGAGAGTAGACAGATCAGTACGGGTCCGGAAAAGGTTCGACCCGTGGCAGAGTGGCCCAAACCCTCCTCCCTGAAGCAACACCAGCATTTCCTTTTGTTTGCAAATTTCTACAGACGGTTTATTCGAGATTACAGTCGGGTGGCTGCGCCCCTTACCCGTCTTACCTCTACCACTGTTCCATTCATCTGGACCCCGGAAGCCGACAGCGCCTTCTCCGATCTGCTGATCTCTTTACTTTTTTATTTACTTTCTTTTTTTTACCACGGCAACAAACTTAACTAGAATGTTTTATGTTTTATTTGGAATGGTTCTTTTCATTTTTTCCCCCATATTCTCACATCATTCTCTCCCAGTTTGTAAAAGCTTGACCTGGTGGGACACGTAATGCTGCTGCAATGCCAAACCTTAATTTGGCCAAGAAGTCTGCTCAGGTTTGTTGGAGCACACATGATTTAATTACATGGTTTTATATTAAATGCAATTTATCTTTGGATCATACATTGATTAGTTTATATATATTAATTGAAGCCATTATGACATATTATGAAATTACATTAGCTGCTGTCTTTAGTGTGATTGTATTTGTATTCTTACTCTTAGCACGTTTCCAGTCCACCTGGATTTTTTTTCAACTAACAGTGCTTGTGTGTGTACGTTCGTGCATGTATATGTGTGTGTTTGTCACACTGTCCACATATGCCCTATACTATCAGACTGGATCTATACTAGCAGCTGGTCTTGCACCTGCTCCCACCAGCACTGTAATCAGTCCTGCCTGTGTTCACTCCCTGTGCTATCCTGCCTGCTTCAGCTGATCTTCTGGCTCAATCCCCCCAGAGACAAGGCAAGGCATCCCGTTGGCAGACCAGAAGACGATTGCAGCTTCACTGTGAGAATAGCAGAGGCTGTGGAGTGACCTGAAGCTGTGCTACCAACCACCTGATCTACAACCAGGCTCCCACACCAGAGCACTTTCTCAACCACAGGCTCCTGGTGTGGATGCCCTACCACCAGCGGAATGTCAGCTTAGCCTTACGCGGTCCACCGTGTGGCCAGCAGCCACCTGGGTGTGGTATTCATAAGAGGTGTGGCAGGTCCTGGACATCGGCCGATACTACCTTATGATTACCCTCCGGTGCACTGGCTGCAGAGTAACCCACCAGTCATTCAGTAAGACCACAACTGTAAATTCACGCAGAAAATGTGAGCAATTCAGAACTGACGCAACAGGGTGCAGCCAGTACAAAGGCACACTATACTGCCCAAACACAGAGACCATGCCACAGTGGCTAGAGGACATTAAAAAGAAATTTTAAAAACTTGTTTTTACCCTTTTGTAAATAATATTTGTACGTGGTTATCTAATATTATATTTTATTAAATCTTTTGGATATAACATGAGGAGGCAAGGTGGTTCGAATCTTGGCTTAGAGCCTTTCTGTGTGGAGTTTGCATGTTCTCCCCGTGTCCACGTGGGGTTCCTACAGGTACTCTGGTTTCCTCCCACAGTCCAAAGACATGCAGGTAGGCTAATTGGAAACTCTAAATTGCCCATAGGTATGAGTGTGTGAGTGAATGATGTGTGTGCCCTGCGATAGATTGGCGGCCTGTCCAGGGTGTATTCCTGCCTCTCTCCCAATGCACACTGGGACAGGCTCCAGCACCCCCTGTAACCCTGCTCAGGATAAGCGGGTATAGATAATGGATGGATGGATAAAACATTTTTTTAAGTCAATCTTGTGAATAGTTTAAAATGAATCCTTCATATTGATACTTTATGAAATTTTATAAGATCTGCTCATGCTATATTTTTGTATAGTTATATATTTGTGGTTATAATTTGTTTAATAGCTATGCTGTGTTTTCTCATTTATTTTTTCAAAGTTATTTAAATAAAAGTGTTTAACTTCATACATAGTTGATAGATATTAATTGTTTATTGAAAGAGCCTTTACTGTTTTATCAAATGGAATACATTAGGGCTACTTTATTACACAATACACATAAAATTATTTCTGTTTACCATAGATAAAAATAACAAAGTAGGCTATAAAATAACAAAAGAGAAAGTGTTTGTATGATCGATAAAAAATTCTATATGTCTCAGGTGGGAATCAAACTCATTACCTGCATCCCTACCCTAAAAAGAAAAAAATAGTGATTTTCAGTAATTCTCCATATTTCTTTTTAGAAAATTGCTACATGAAAACACATGGAGAAGAATACTAAACTCTTTCAATTTTTCTTTCTTCTTCATTTTTCCTCTCCTTTTCCCTTTTTTCATTCATTTTTCTTCTCCCCTTTTCTTCCCTCCATTTTTCCTTCTTCCCCCCCTGAAGTAAATTATTGTTCCCCAGCCCTGGCGCATTGGATACATGGTTTGCCTATGGGAATTTTGGATGATCAACAGCTCCAAGTTCAAATCCCCCCTTGGACCCACGCAAAACTCCAACTCATTACTGGCTTGCTGGGTAAGTAAAAACATTTTTACTATTGCTTTTGCATCTGTATAATCTTTGCAGGAAACTCATTTATAATTCAGAAAAAAAAATATGAATATGAAAAATAGGCCATCATAAATCAAAAAATTAGAATATCTGTATTTAATTTGTCTTTAAATAATTTTTCAGATGATGCTATGGTGCTGATTAACCCTTTAGTGCACATGCCAAATTTGGCCAATCCTTGCCATTTACTTGGTACCCTATTTAAAGCTTTATAACTCCAGATGTGAACATCACAGAGACTTGAAAAATGGCTTAAATGAAGCAAGACATTTGTACCATTTACAATACTAGCTTAGATTAGTTTATATTCATAATTTAGGAAGAAATAAAGTGCCACAAATGCAATTGTCTAGGCAAATAATGAATTTGCTCTTTTATAGTTTGCAATTAAATACTGAGAGATTGCATATATACAGAAGGTTAAACTATACATGTCCTGGATCAAAAGCTACTTTACCACAAGTTCATAAAATCTAAAGGTGAATACGTAGAATACTAAAGATCTATGAATCAAAAGTAAGCAGTGTACCCAGCGTCTCCAAATCTATCCAAAATGTCTCAATTATGCTTTGCTGTAAATCATAACATAATCATGTATTTCACTACAAATCAACTGTTTGACTCAAGAAACTTACTGTTGCATTATTTTCAAGTGGGAATTACAAGCTTTCCATCGGTACAGTGGCTTAAAATATCGAGGGGTCCTAAAACACATCCAAAATCTCTCCAAAGATGAATAAAATGTTTTTTGTCCATTATGAAGAATACACATTTGCCCCTTATGAAGGTGAAACATTGATATCAGATTTAAAAAATAATGCAAAAACATTATCATATTGTGGTACAGTACCTAAATGTGTAATCATTAACTCTCATATGTTTTGCTGTACACAGTATGTGATGTTGTTTTTGTATGGGGATGGAACGACATTAAAACAATATTCAACCATCCATCACATTTTTCCAATGTTCCAGTTGAGGTCATATCCAGTACATACATTAAATGCAAACTACAAGCAAACCAACGAACGCTTACGTTACAGTGTGAAATATCCTCATTCTAAAATACTTTTTTTATTTAAAAAATAACGTATGTAACGAAATATTTTCAGCAGTAGTACTTACATTTGGATGATGAAATCTTATCTGTGTTCAGTAGATAGAGACAAACAGTTCTAACTTAGCCCAGAAAACAGTATATAAGCTAGGTCTATCAGCAAACATAGCCTTAGCCATGCTTAGAATTTTTCAAGAATAATAGTATTTTCCAAGAAATAACAAAAGTCATTGATAAAATTTTGCCAGGTGCAGTGTCTTTTACTGCTACAACAGACTAAATGCGTAATGCAGCTATAATGAGACAAAACTTCCGCTTACACTGAGCTATAAAAAGCTATTCCAAAAGTTAAATTAGACATATTATACATTGTTAGAAAGCTTATTCTGTCACCTATTGGATCGGTTAACTGTCAGTCAACTCACTGTACTACAAAGGACGACAAAAACAACGTGTGGTATTATGCACAGCTATTTTGGAAAGTACCCAAGCGTCACAAATGAGCATATATTTCAGAAACGAATTGTCCAAGACAATATATGACCACTCCGTCTGGAAAGGGACATGTCTATGCGTAAAACCAATGATAAGGTTGTATATTTATTCCATATTTAGTTGCAGATATTGACAGTAGAATGATGTGGTATAATTTTTGAAAAATTCAACTTGTTTATTTCAGTGTTCAGTGAGCAGCTTTTTTCACAGCTGTACTGGCATACGTTTGGCTATTGTTGGTTTTATCTTGTTGCTACGACGGAATACGAATTTTTAGTGGTAAAAGAATGTTTTCCTGTATGCTCAGATCGACACTATTGTCCAGGGCTGCATTTCCCAGAGTCTCCTTAGCGCTACGTGCGTCGTAAGGTATCCCTTAAGCTCTTCCTTTAGCTCTCGAGCTGTTTCCCAGCGTCTCCTTAGCTAAGGTATACCTTAATTAAGGTATACCTTTAAAAGGATGGTCTGAGGCACTCGTAAGCTGTCCCTTAGCGATGCGCTCCGCGGTTTCAGCCTTATTATGCCAACATTTTGCTTTTCAAATCGACAGTTGTACTACAGTGCGCATCTAGTAGCACATCGGCATGCGAAAATGAGTTTAATATTTACTTTACGAAAAGTAATTATCCAATCAACGGGTCTGTGCATAGCACGTCGTGAGAATGTTGTCGTTTTACCTGTCTATCCCCATCATGATGGTAATTAAGTATAGGGCCTATCCATGATAATAATCAAATTTGTGAAAAGAAAAAAAAAAGTTTTTTTTAATTTATACGTAGTGGCGCTAACTTAGGATATGGCTTTTCTGACTGCATACCCTGTAGAAATTAGTTTGTTTGTGTGTGAGTCAATGATCACACTGACTTGGAACAAACCGCCGGTTTATTAAGAATATAAAACCTGTGTGTGCAAAAACAACGTTGAGTGAGTCTACTTGCATGACCGAACTAGAGCACGTTGATTGGCCTAGCCATAAACACACATACAGGTACAGTGGCTCATAATGGACAAACATAGCCAAATGATCTACATCCCCTTCCTTTAGCTCACACCTCCTATATAAAACAAAATAGCACTGGGTAAATATCAACATTACGGAACATTTTTCTTACCATGTTGTTTTACGATTTTCGGTAAACAACCCACTAATGATATTCTTGGTTAAACTTAAGATTATCCAACAGCAAATTAAGGTGGATGAACAAATCACTTTAACAGGTAGACCTATTCATAAGGCACCCGGTATATAATTCATCATGATCAATTTCCACAGACGCGCTTTTGCCTTTCATCTACGATCATTTTTGCATTGCAGAGAAAAGTTCGCGGGAATCAGTGCAGTGCAGTGATATGCTGCTACAGTTGCCTATATATTGTGTGACAAAAACAAATTAACATTAGACCTTTGTTTCAATAAGAAAAAAATAATTCACCCATATGTAGCCTATATCCTTTCCCCTGGGCTTCCACAAAGTCCCAGACTATGGCTTATATGTCTCGATTGACGCTTTTTATTTTATCCATTGTAGCCTATATGTACGTATTTATTGAAACTATCACAAGGTCTTGTCTTAACGGACTCTTAAAGAGATTATCAGATAATCTCTAGTAGGCATAGCTTCCTCTTCTGCAATATTAGATTGATGTAAAATGATTATGACAACACGTGTAATATTAAAACGTCATTCACAAGCCTTTACAAGTGAGACAATCGATTCGCTTGGCATCGATTGATAAACTTTTCAGCACCACAGTGAAGGCCAGCTCCAATTTACGATGTACCTTTAAGTTGTCCCTTAACAGTTGCCTTAAGGTATAGTCTGGGAAACACTCGTAAAAAAACGGTTTCCCTTAAGAAGGTATACCTTAAGAACCTTCGTAAAACGTTAAGGTACATCGAAACTCGAAAACGCAGCCCAGAGTGTTATGCATGGTGGAGGGCGTAGTTACAGATGAGTCTACAGGGAGTGGGTGCTTGGTAAATGCATGACCAGCATGACAGTGTTGGCGCTGCAAAACTCTTTATTTGGGATAGTTGTCCTGAATCATCTACTAATAAAGCTAGAACACTGAGTTTGTGTTTTCAACTTATAATTTGGTTGCAGGAGCACAGAATGTCTGAATTGACCAATCTAAGCATGCTGGCGTGCTGACCACTAGGGACTTTGTGCTAAGAGGTTAAACCTACCCTTACCCATGTCATTGGTTCCTTTGTGAACCATGACCACTATATTCCTCCCTGCTCTGGCCAGGAGCCTGTCTGCACGTTCCAGGAGATCTCCTACCTGGGCACCAGGTAGGCAGCACACCATACGGGATTCCTTTTTGTGCAAACAGACTATGCTTTCCACCCCCCTAATAACTGAGTCCCCCACTATCACCAACTTCCTTTTCCAGGAGGATGTGACCATCTGGGTGCCCAGTGGCTCATCAGTCTGCCCACTCTCAAGGTCAGGAGCCAGATCCAGTTCCTCCAAGGGTTGGAAGAAGACGTTGCCCCTATGTGGTTTTCATGCCCCTTTCTGCGCTTGCGCCCTACTGTCACCCAACTATCTGTCCCTTCCTGCATTGGAGTCTCTCCCCTTCCCAGCTGTGGTGTGCACACCAATGCCTTAAAGTTACTCAGTTCCTGGAACTCTACCACGTGGAGTCCAGCCAGCTGGCCCTCAAAATCAAGAATCTTGCTCTCAAGATGCTCAACCAGTCAGCAACGGTAGCAGACAAACTCCCCCTGGAAATTGCTTTCCAGAAGCGTGACCATCATTCTTTTGGCAAGTCAATTAGGGCATCTACTTTGTTCACATCAGAGGTAATTTTAAAACAATCGATTAGAGACAGATTTATTTCAGCTTTAATTCACTGTATCAGAATTCCAGTGGGTCAAAAGTTTACATACACCAAGTTGACAATCTGGAAGATTCCAGAATTTGATGTAATGACTTTTTAGAAGCTTCTGATTGGATAAGTGTCATAATACGAGTTAATTGGCACTTGTGGCTATATTTAAGGGCCTACCTTTAGAACCACTGCTTTTTTGCCCTTGATACTATGGGAAAATACAAACAACCCACCCAAGACCTCAGAAAACTGTTGACCTCCACAAGTCCAGTTTCTCCTTAGGACCAATTTCCAAACAACTGAAGGTACCACAAGCATCTGTACAAACAATTGTATGCAAATATAAAAAACTTGGGACCACACAGACACTGCATCGTTTAGGAAGGAGGCACAAATGAACTCCCAGGGCTGAACGAACTTTGGTCCAAAAGGTTCAACTGAACCTCAAGACAACAACAAAGGAACTGGTGAAGGAGTTGGAGGCATCAGGTACCAAAGTATCAACATCCACCATTCAGAGAATTCTACATCAGCATGGCCTGAAAGGCTGCCGCACAAGGAGGAAGCCCCTACTCCAAGACTGGCATAAAACAACCAGAATGAAGTTTGCAGGTGATCACCAGGATGAAGACCTAGCCTTTTGGAGGAGTGTTCTCTGGTCATGAAACAAAAATTGAACTGTTTGGCCATAATGATCAGCGCTATGTATGGAGGAATAATGGTGAGGCTTTTAATCATCCGAAGAACACCATCCCAACTGGCAGCATCATGTTGTGGGAGTGTTTTGCTGAAAGTGACTGGTGCACTTCAGAAAATAGATGGCATCATGAGGAAGGAGGATTATCTAGAAATACTAAAGCAACACCTCAAGACATCAGCTAGAAAGTTAAAACTTAGTTGCAACTGGGTCTGTCGAGGAAATTTCAGTGCCCAAGCACTATCTCTGCTGAAGAAGTGTGAGAGAGAAAACCTCTGGAGACAAGACGCTGCTGTGTCAAACACAAGATGCTGCTGTGTTTACTATCTGGACACAAGACACTGCTGTGTTTAAAAGAACGTTCTTTATTTTACGCAAAATCAAGCTGGAGAGCCTACTTCACACAGTATGTGGAGTGAATCTCAACATGACATGCAGTGAGATGGCCCTTTATACATTTCGGACATTAACAGATACTGCCTTTCCTTCTCACCTCCACCCTGACCTCGGGGTCATGCCCGTTTCACAATGTTTATCTTCACCCCTTGACCAGGCCTCTAAATCAATTAGGATCTACTTCTTCATCTGGAAAACAGCTGCTGTTTTCACATTCTTCCAAATTGGACCATCAGCAGAACAAGCTGAAAAACAAGTTTTAGTTGATTCTAGTCACACACACATAGTTTTCTTTGTTTAAATATATAATAAATATATAATAAGCACATAATCATAGTTATTTATGTTACATAAACACTTCTTGCATATACACCATAATTTCTGTTACATTTCCACCCTTTTGATTATTTTAAACAAAGATTAATTACACATTTCATATATCATAATTCATAATCATAAAGATCTCCAGGGAGCTCCATCAACTCCTGAGAATCTTGTCTCTGCTCTATATTATCTTCAGGTATTCTAACATAGCGTTGGCCTAATACAGAAGTCATCATTTTACTCATCATGTTACGTTGTTAAAACCTTGGCTTAACTTTTGATTCAGATCTCTCCTTTCAGACCCTCATTAATAATGTCATATGAGTGGCCTTCTTCCACCTAAAGAACATATATAAATTAAGGAAGATTTTGTCCCCCCAGGATGCTGAAAAAATGGTTCATGCATTTGTATCCTTTCGGCTTGGTTATTGTAAAATTGTACTGTCAGGTTGTCACGTCTGCAACTTGTACAGAATGCAGCTGCTAGGGTCCTTACTAGAACTAAGAAATGGGAACATATCAGTCCAGAGCTTAAATCTCTTCACTGGCTGCCTGTCAAATCCAGAATTGACTATAAGATATTCCTGTTAACTTATAAAGCTCTAAACGGTTTGGCCCCTGACTATCTTAGTGAGTTACTTATTCCTTATGTCGGGAGTCAGGAGCAGCCCCGCGCTGCCTCCCGCCACCTAACAATGTTTTTTTTTTCCCCAGGAACCCACCCACCACCAGGAGATCAGGACAAGGCAGGTAAAAGGGAAACTTTTATTTAACAGTTAGTTCATAAAAAAAACAGAGCAATCTCACACCAACCCCGCCCTTCCTTCTTCCCCCCGGCTTCCTCTAGCACTCTCCCACTCTGGCCCTCCCCTTCCCTTCCACGAAGCCCCGATGCAGGTAGGAGCGACACCTCTCACACGCCACACACTTAAGCCGCTGGGGTACCCCTCACACGTGCCCACACTCAGCAAAAAACAGTGTACCCACTCTGGCCCCCCTGCGCCTCAGCCCCACTCCCGGAGGGGGGAGACCTCACCCTGCCGTCTCACAGGGGGAGCCACTAACACAGGCGGGGTCTCACACACACTCACACCTCCCACTCCCACACACACACACACACACCACAAAGAATCATCAAAATCAAAGAAAGGATGTAGTTGGCCCACGCCTCAATGCTGGGCCACTCTACATCCAAAAAAAAAAATAAAGACAAAAAATCGAACCCCCAAAGGTCTACTGTCTCCCACTGTCCACGTCAGTCTCTGGGCTGCTGGGCGGCGCCCCGGACTTCACCCCCTCTATAGCCAGGTTTCTCTCGAGATTTATTCTCATTGGGGAGTTTTTTCTCGCCACCGTTTAAGTTTTTTACCTTATGTACCTGCTATTTGGGGGTTCAAGCCTGGTGTTTGCTCTGTCACTTCCCTTGCCACTGTAAAGTGTCTTTGTGACAGTTCTCTGTAAAAAAAAAAAAAGCGCTATACAAATAAAATTGAATTGAATTGAATTTACCTCAGTTAAGACTGACTCACTTCCCGTAAAATCTAGCTTGTCCTCCTACACAAATATTTTTCTCAGTGGTTTAGTAAATTCTGGACTGATTACACTACATTACTTACAGGCAACTTACACACCTTTTTATATAGCATTCATACTGCATTAATTTATACAGCTGGATATATACTGAAGCAATGCAGCTTAAGTACCTTGCTCAAGGGTACAACGGCAGTGCTCTACCAGCGAATCGAACCTGTGACCTTTAGGTTGCAAGATCAGCTCCTTACCTATTAAACTACACTGCTGCCTGCTGACCCAAATTGGCATGTTTCCAGGGTGTGTAAAAGCCAGAGCACTCAGGTTTTCATTCTTGAAAAAAGTGGCAAATGGCAGGAATAACAGTTCCTGCACAGCTATAAGAAAGCTGTTAATTAGATGAGATGTCATTTTAAGAAATGCATTTTACAGTTGGCACAAATTCAAGATCTTTCAGTAAAATCTCTTTCAGGTCACATAGAACATCCCCTTCAAGCTTGAGAGGGACTTGAACCTTTACCACTTGCTCGCCAAACATCCCACAGGCAAACCGCTACCCAGTAAGCCACTAGGTAAATGGCGATCAGGGCTGAAAATCTGAAAAGTTAAAAACTTCTGCCCTTCAATATGTGTAAATTTTGCGTTTCTATGTAGCTCAGAACCCCAGTTTTACGTCTGAAATTTTTCATGACCTAAGCCATTTAAAATATTGACATTTCTTTGCTATTGGATACTTTTTTAATATTAAAAACGTTTTAAGGAGTTACATATGACAGACATTTTAGTATACAATCACTGCTAAGAGTCCAGTAAAGCAAAATATGTTGGCACTGATCCTTCATTTGAATTCACTATGTCTAATGAGATGGTTACGCTTGCGCGTCACACAGCAGGTTATCAAAGTCAGGGGGTGTAGTCGAGAGTGTGCATCTAACCTCATTTGTCACGTCTAGCCTGGACGGGTACTTTGATTTCATGCAAACAAGAGCACTGCTGAGCTCATCACGCTTTCTTTCTTTGATTTTGTCTTGCCCATATATTCTTTGTGTGTTGTCTCTTTTAAGTTTGTTTGGTTTCATACTCAGCATAGACAGCACATTACCGCATAAGAGGCATTTGGGCTTTTCCTCGTTGTTCTTGATGACGCTCGTAAATCCATACTGCAGAAATGATTCATTATATTTTCGAGACCGTTTTGAAGGTATATGTTCAGTATCAGGTTTGCTTAATGATGTGGATGGTGGAGCTCAATTTAAAAATCAGTGCATTTTGCTAGTCAGCTACCCGCGCTGCACAGGAAGGCTTACTATGTGCTGAATGACAGTTTGCGTCAACGTACGTGAAGTTGAAAGTTCATGCAGTATACCGGTAATTCCAGCAATTTAGTTTTAAAACATTTTTATGTTTTCTAATTTAAATTAAACATTTCAATTAGACACAAACTTTATTTAAATTAACTTAATATTTGTATTTTTTTTAAAACTAAAAAAACTTTATATTAATTTTTAAAAAATGTGTTTCTATTTTCAGCTATTTTCTTGCGACGTCATTTGCATATCAGGTGACCTCACATGAGGTCGCGACCCCAAGGTTGGGAAACGCTGATGTAGCTCAATGTCCAATGGGGAAACGTATTATTTGTGGGTATTTATGACGATAATCAGTAATCAGCATGTAATCAGCAGGAAAAAGATTAAGGAAAAATGCTAAATCCCCTAAATTTGGAGCTTTATTATTTACATGTGATGTTGTTTGTGAATTCTGTCTGTTGACATGAGGTCAGGAGGTCCAGAAATGAATGTTTTCTTTTTCGCCAAGATCATTTATGAAAATGCAATACACATATGCTTATTTGCACTGTTGATAGTGACTATTAATGAAGGTGGTTTATCAGTCTGAGTTGTTTTCCAACTGAAAATGTGAGGAATTTGCTTTTTCAACAATAAAATTATCAGCATTACACACACTTATGTCAGGAAAGAAAGCAATGCCTTCATCTCCCACACACAATAACAGTACAGGAGCTATGGCACATTTTACTGTTATAGATCTTCTAATGCTTAAAGAAGCTGTACTTAAGCTCATATCTACCTGCTGCCTTGACCCACCTCCCTCCTTCACTTTTTAAGGCTACTTTTAACTGCTTAGCAGAGGAGGTATTGAAGATTGTTAATACCTCTCTTCAGTCTAGTGTTTTCCCAAGTGCACTAAAAACAGCTGTGTTTAAGCCTTTGTTAAAAAAGCTAAAAATCTTGATGCTTCAGACGTCAGTAATTATAGACCTATTTCCAATCTCCCATTTCTCAGTCTGGAAAAAATTGTGTATGACAAATTGTATGACTACTAAATTTCAAATGGCTACTTTGACTATTTCCAGGATTTAGACTGCTCCACAGTGAAATGAATGTTTTCAAAGTCATAAATGATCTTCAGATGAACTCAGACTCAAATAAGGTTTATATTCTTGTACTTCTTGATCTCAATGCTGCATTTGACACTGTTGATCACTTCATATTGTTGGATAGACTAGAAAGTGGGTAGGATTGTCTGGTCTGGTTCTCAACTGGTCCAGGACCTACCTACAGGACAGGTATGACTATCTTCATTGATAACTTTGTTTCTGAAAAATTCAGCATTTCATGTGGACTTCCACAAGGTTCAATCCTCAGTCCTCTTTTATGCAATCTCTATATGCTTCCGCTTGGGCATATGATGCAAAATAATAATGTAGAGGACCAAAACTATGCGGATGATACACAGGTCTATAAATCTCTCTCCCCTGATGACCTTAGTCCTGTGGGCTTACTTTTTCAATGTATTGAGGACATAAATGATTGGATGTTCTGAAATTTTCAGATGCTAAACAAAGATAAAACTGTGGTAATTACATTTGGTAACAACAGCTAAGAGAAAAGAACTTAAGGTTCGACTTGATACTCTGTCTCTTAAGTGTGAGGATGAAGCTAAAAAATCCTGTTAAAGATTAGAGGTTACAGTATGTATCAAAACCAGACTTAGAGAAATTGTTACATGCTTGTATTACCAGAAGATTTGACTACTGCAATGGCCCCCTCTCTGGTCTTCCCAAAAAAGCTGTGAGATGACTCCAGCTCATTCAGAATGCTGCAGCCAGAATTCTGACTGGGACTAAGAAAATAGATCACATTATACCTGTCCTAAAATAACTGCACTGGCTTCCTGTAGCTTCAAGAACTGATTTTAAGATTTTACTTCTTGCTTATAAACAGGGGTGACATAACTTTTTTGGTCTGGTTCTCAAGGGAGCACCTGGAGATGTTGCTTGGTACTCACCCTTTACGTGGCACGGTTATCGTACAAGCTGTCGTCATCGCTACCCTCCTGACTGCTCTTCTCTCTATCTTCCTCTCTTTCAAACATGATAGACAGTTTTTGTGTTGCCAAAACTGTGGAGGTCTTGCATTTCCTGAGGCCAAGTTGAAGGATCAAAAATTAAAAATTGATCACATGACTTGAGGGATTCATATCTGCTTTCAATCTCAGGAATTAGACCTCTCAATACATCAGCCTTGTCCCTGTCAGCATCAGCATTTGAAACAGTCTCTTTCCTGTACTAGCCTTCACTGTCAAGCAGAAGTGTTAGCTGTCCAATAGCTACCATGAGCTCATCTTTGCATTCACCAATAGTCAAATTATCTTTCTGGAACCTGAGGGAGGTGAATTGTAAAATGTTTCCAGTGTCAAGCATGTTGGCTAGGAAACACCGAAAACGCTCTGTGCACATATGTTTTAGGTCACTCTTGTCATCACTTGTAGCCACTTGAATTTGAATGGCAGGTAGTAGCCTCCATATTTTCAACAGAGTCTCTTGTCTCCATGCAGACCATCTAATGTTGTGAAACTTTCCTAGTTTCACAAAGGCAATAACATTCTCATCACATATATTCTTTAGTTGTTTTGTTCTTTTTGCACACACTTTCTGTAAATAAAAGCTTAGCAACTTGACAACGGAGCGATTAAATGTCTCACAGTATGGAACCATGCGATTAGCTGACTTGGCACAGTTCTCAAGGGTGTGGGCGGTACACAGAATATGCACAAGGGAATCCCCGATCACCATCATCTGACGCAATTTGGGAACGACCCCGTTGTAAACTCCAATGTTGACTGCAGCTCTGTCTGTGCACACCGAGACCAACTTCGTCTTCCACTCATCCCCTAAACCACAAGCATGGAAGAGTGTCCTGTGCCGTTCGATTCACACCCAACTTAATTAATCCAAAGAAATCTGAGGTAAACTCTCTGTTGCTAGATACAGACTCAATGTACACAATTTCCTGCTCCACTTTTGTTATGTCTTCTGATCCATCAAAGAGCACACCCCAAAATTCAGCTGCCTTCAATTCTGAACTGATTGCCTGTGCGATGCTCTGCATGATGCGGGCCCCCCCTTCTTGTGAATGATATGCACTCCCGACATTAACCCCAAGCCACCTGAAAAGCGCAATATCCTCTTCATATGAACGCATAGGACGTGCATGTTTCGCTTTGTGAAAGGCCAACAGAAAAATATTACACAGTGCTTGACGCTGTTCTTCATTCAGTTTGTCCTGCCACCTGTCAAGAGGGTGTGGGGGAGAAAAACAGGCCCCGACCTGGGCCAGAAACGCCGGGGTCGCTCTCCTCACACTGTTGAATACTTCTTCAAAATTATGCACAATCCACAGAGTCTGATGCAACTGGATTTATTGTAGGTGAATCAAAGATTACATACAAGAACCCGGGCTGATCTGCACAGATCAATACAAACAATAATCTTTCATAACGCAAAGACAAGACATCCAATCCTTCCCCAAACACTTTGCAAACACTCCAAACACTCACTGAAATCCCTTTTATTCATTTTTGACAGCTCCTCCTGTTGTGGAGCTTAACTTTGGTACTTCTCACCTGTTCGCTTTGGTTTCTTAGGTTCTGTCCTTGACACCATTATCTCCAAACTTTCAGACACAATTATTTCCAAGCCCCCTTCCTTTCTTTAATTAAAAAATAAGCATTCTCTTCTCTTATCCAAGTGTTCCTCCCCTTCTTGGCGCAAAACATGTATTCACCTCATTTAACTCCTGCTGGATTTTATTATTAGCAACACGTTTGTATGAAAGGCCTAGTTTGCATGAAAGAAGCTGTGCTTACATTGTGTATGGATTTTTACTGCTTGTGTTTCATATTTAGTGCAAACCTCTACACGTTATTAATGCTTTGACCAAGATCAGGCCCTTGTTAGTTCTACATGTACTTCTTCTGTTAATAATATAATCCATCACTGTGGTGATGGCTTGTGATCTCAAATGCGTTTCTTTCCCACAAGGGCGACTGGATTTCTGATCCTGGCTGTGCCTGTTATCAATAGTTTGCACTATGTGCTCTTTACTCTTCTTGTGCTTTTCAAAAGCTGGATGACTGAAATTTTTTGTCCCTATATAAAAGGCGCTGTTTTTATCCGTGAGATTGGGATTTTCACGGCATATTTTGCACCACATCTCTGTGCGGTCGTCATCTGTTTGGAGCCAGGCTACCTCCTGCAGCCACTTTTCCGCGAATACACGTTTTTTATGTTCAGGTTCAGTCTGGCGTTTTTTTGAAGGTGGTGGAATACCAAAGTAATTACTTCATGTTGATTCTAGGACATTTACAAACAGTGAATGGCTTTAATGCGATAATGAGAGCACTTTCGGTTGACCTAAAAAAACGATATTAAAAAACCAAAAATAGACGTGCTGTTATACCTGGTTAGAAAGCTTATGCTCTCAGCTACTGAATAAACGAATTTTCAAACAAGCCAGACTTTGCGTATTTGCATGCTAGTGCTAACAAAGAGCGAATACGTTCTATGACATGATGACATAGCTTTCGGTTGACCTAAAAAAAACGATAGTAAAAAAACAAAAATAGACGTGCTGTTATACCTGGTTAGAAAGCTTATGCTCTCAGCTACTGAATAAACGAATTTTCAAACAAGCCAGACTTTGCGTCTTCGCATGCTAGTGCTAACAAAGAGCGAATGGGTTCTATGACATAGCTTTCGGTTGACCTAAAAAAACGATATTCCAAAACCTAAAATAGACGTGCTGTTATACCTGGTTAGAAAGCTTATGCTCTCACTCAGCTACTGAATAAACGAATTTTCAAACAAGCCAGACTTTGCGTATTTGCATGCTAGTGTAAACACCTCACAGCTAGACCAATGAGGGTTTGTAGCTGGAGGGGAAGGCACCGCGTGTTTTCCTTTGGCTGGTGTGAGTCAAAACGGAGATGTTAGTTATTTTTCCTCTGTTCGTAAGAACAGGGCACAATTATACTTAAGAATGCACTGGTTCCGTTGCCACGGGTTAGATATGAAGGCGCTGCTTCATATCCCGCTTAAAGCTGGCCTGAAACGGATCAGTAGCACTCTGGTTACTCTCCGTTCGTAAACGGGGCTATGTTGTCATCAGAGATATATTAGATCTGTCGCCGGACTGTCAATATTCCAATGGGAGCATTAGAAACAAATACGCGGAACAACACACCCGATCTATCCGTGACTACAGCAAGAAAGCGTAACAGTTACTATGTTTTACTCTCGTATTAAATCTGACTCCATTTTATATGAAAATTTAAAATTTGGCTTTAACTATACGTGGAACTTGGGAGTGGTTACACTCGACTCTATCTTGTGCCATTATTCCTCAATATATGCTCCCGGGTTTAGCATTATTGTTAAATCTCAGTTCGGTGAAGAATCCAGAGGGTAGGAGGCTAACCACCATAATACATGCCTTCCATGCCTGGCTTACATGGATAGTGCATAGACAGTTATGAGCCCAGGGCGGTGAAGAATCTATCGGGCTCTTTAAGGCGAATTTGGGGAGAACCAGCGTACTACGCCCATGGGTCCTCTTATGCCAAACAACACCAGAACCGATCCTACCAATCCCTTAACAGGCAGATCGTGGTCACCTATCTAACTTGAAGACCCCACTACAGACGTTTACTGTACTAGACCCCTGATCAGTAGGTCCTAGTCAGAATTGCCCCCCTGAGTATTTAAACGGAATTTCGGCTGAAAAGAAGATAAAATGGATTAGAGTCATGAAGACCACGCAAGTTAAAAATAAGAATTTATTGAACAGGCAGGTAGGTTATTATCTTCAATTTCCAAAATCAATTATAACGGTTAAAAACAGAAATACCGAGTAAAAGAGTTCTTACCAGCCTGTTTAGCTACACACAGAACATCGAGTATGCGCAGTGCGGGAAGTCGATTGCGATCTTCCACGACAGGATTGTCTCCCTTCCTTTTAGGCCAAATCCCGCGTTTGATCTAGGTGGCATTACCATAAATTAACCTGGCCGGATCATAAATCTCAAATTTCGGCCCCCACCATTTGGGGCTGCTGTTAAAACAATCAGTGGGGAAATCGAGAAAAGGAGATGATTACCAGAGAGGACATTCCATTGTGTTAGTTTTTTCCTGAGTTGCTGAAACTATGTTTTTTCAAATTATATTTGGTATGAAACATATTTCATTCAATGGCTTAAATTATTGAGAACATGTACATACCAAACATGCCAAGTGGATGTAATATTATGGTGCAGTTGTCATGAAAATACCCTTTTGTTCATTGTACATGCAATCCATGTTATTATTACATAAGGCATAATACAATAATACAATGAAAACATGTGCAAGGTTTTCCGGGATTTGTAAATAAGATATACAGATGGTTTATAGATGGTTTATAGTCCAGATCCAGAAAAGAAATACAAAGTGTAATATCCGAGGGGCCCAAATGAGGGCACTGTGGTACTGTCCCGTGCAGTGGCCCCCACCAGGTGCCGGTCGTTTCACCCTTTACGACCCCAAAACACCCACACCCACAACCACAGACAAAGAGACTAGTTCCCCTTATCTTGGTTGTGTCCAGGTGGTAACATTCCAGAGAGCCAAATGGCCTGCCATTTCAGAGGAAGTCCGAGTGACTTATTGTTTTACCACCAGGCTCTCGGGTCCTTTGAAGGACACGCTGCGTCCCAGCATGCTGGCTCGGTCAAATGTCAGCCTTTTCTGGGTCCCAGTTTGACTTCCCTCTTACAGCTCCCCCCTCTGGCCCAATGGGGGACACTTCAGAACGTCCTCCCAAGGGGTCATGGACACTTCCCCAAATGGTTAGTGCCGGAGGTCCAGGGTCATGGGGCTGATGGTGAGAATAACTGGGAAGGCGGATATCAAGGGGTGTGGGGTTTGAGGTGTGTATGGTAGGGAGCGGATCAGATGTTGCAGTGAAGATGGGAACTTTTGCGCTCCAGATGCCCTGTTGCACTAAGTCCATTCCATCAGTCGGGGCCCGCCGTGTTCTTAAGCACAGGAAAACTCACAAGACAGCTGACAGTGACGTAGGAACTTTGTACCAGGAGGTGTCCTCTCGATTGAATCTATCGAAGCAAAGTCTTGGAGAAGCTGTACTTAAGGTTGATATCCACGGGGCTGTGCAGAGGTTGAACCTTAACAAATTTGGTGGGATTATGGGGAGAAAGGTTTGTGAGATATTGTATATATGACTGAGGTATTTGGGAGTTTCATGACAACTGCATTATGTGGTAAATATGAGGTTTTGTCCTTCTCATGGTAATATCCTTTGTAATTTTGGATAAACTGGATTTGGGGAAATTAAAAAGAAAGGAGACAAACTTATTGCATTTGGTGTGGAAGGTTATTAAAATGATTACAATTATTATGATACTTTTTTTTTTTTTTTTTTTTTCATCTCAGTAAACAATTCTGTAGCATATATTTTGTAGGCTAAATCACGCTTGATAGTATGGGTTCAATTTGGAAAATGGATTGCAGATGGAGAGAAACGCCAGCGTTTCCGCCCAAATTGCTTTGATGACCTTGACATAGTTATTAGTGGGGGTTAGAAACCAGTGGCCATCTGATTTTTACCCATGTTGAATAATGAGAGGGTTTAAATATTGTCTGAATATGGGAAATTTAGTTAATGACCATTGAAAAGCCTGTAATATATTAGGCTTTGCGTTCACTATACTGGTGGAATTTTGATTGGCAAATCTGCCTATGTAATTAGGGATTAAATCATATCAAGCCGTGATTATAGCCATACAGAGGTGTTATCATGTGTGCTACCATGCATCACATCTGCTGACAGGTGTTTGAACTGGTACAACATACAGGTGCCATTTAAAAAACATTGTAGAAAAACTCGTATCCGATATGTTAATCTAGGAATGGAGAATAATTGCAATGAGAATGAAGAGGAAAAAATAAAGAAAAACACAAAAAGCATATTTTAAGGCATATAAGACGCAGAGTATTCGGAGGTTGTAGCATCCCTAAGTTTGTAACAGATATATTTTAAAAGAAATGTGAACATTGTTATTAATATTAACAGAGATATCATACATATTAAAAAAATTTCACATGCTTCTAAAATATTTTTCCAGAAGGGACCTAAAAACCCCCCTACCCATGAGGTGTTATCTTGGTCATGCATTCCTGAAATTTGTTTACGTAGGTGATCCATATCCTCAATCAGCTGTTTTAAATTGTCCTTTGGATTCACCACGTCGGAACAGCATTCAGGACCGATAATTGTGCAGGTGCCTCCTTGGGAGGAAAGGATATAATCTAATGCTACCCGATTTTGCAGAATCATTAGCCTATGCGACGACAATGCCAAAGAAACATTTCCCAGTGCCATAGCCGTGTCATTGGCCAACTGTTCTACATAATGGGATAGCATTCGTACCTGGTCCAGGGCCTGCATTACTCCATAATTAGGTATAAGAGCTCCTAGGGCTCGTGACCAAAATGTTTGTGTGCAGGTAAAATCATGGATGCAACTGGGATTATCATTTTCACTCCCCATGGAAAGGAGTGAGATGGGGGATTGACTGGGCCTATGAGCTGGACGCATGGCGGGGTACATATATACTAAGGAACAAGTTCCGGTGAATTGAGCCGGCAACTCAGGCCACACAGTTGTACCACATAACCAATGTGTTCCTGGTGGAGCTGGAATGCGGCAGAATTTATTTAATTCAAGTAATAGTACCCAACCATTTTCTTCATTGACACAGTCGTCGGGGGAGTCATGAGAGGAAAGGGGTGTAGAATATTGCCGGGTCATAAGATGTCGATGGGGTCCAGAGCTATGGTACAGTTTGTTTCCGTTTATGGTGTAAATATTTTGGCAATTTGTTGTGGGAATCACCCCCATTGGTGAGGATGCTCCATTTTGTTCTAAGCACCATGTAAACATGGTTGGGACAAGGATGTCGGATATATTAAAAGAAGGTAAATGAACTTGATCACAAGTTAAACCTGGTATACAACACTGAGTGAGAGAAGGAAGAGTTAAATTATGACAGGGGGATACACTTACAGAACTTTTGACATTGAGTTTCAAAAGTGCACATGTATCGCATTGTGAAACGGGGTGTGCCACCCAGGGAATACCAGTACCGACGCTCACTGAATGTGGCACACAAACACTTTGATTTGGAAATAACAAGGAACGTGTGTAATCAAACATGGTTTGGAATACATTAGCTCTAGGGTTAAATTGTGGAGGTTGTAGGATCGTCGGGTGAAGTGTAGGGGGTGTTGGTGATTCTAGCGGGGAATCCTGTCTACCATTGGTGAGGGATAGACAGGACACATAGCAAACCATTCCTAACAGCCAGCCCATGGTGAGAGGGGGATTTCTCACAAGGTGTTTCTTCCTCCCGGCCCCTCCAATGGTAGTTGACGCAGGTACCCTGGACAGCAGACACACTTAGGAATAAACCTAGGTAGAGAAATACAGTTAGGTATCCCCCCCAACCCCTCTGAACAATTTACCCTGGTTCATGTGGTACCACCTTAGCTTTCCTCGGATGGCTACGGCTATGCAGCTGTGGCAGACAGCCTTCACTTCATATGGCCCATGCCACCGAGGAGCAAAAGCGTCTTGTTTCACAAAAACACGCACCATAACCATGTCCCCTTCTGTAAATTTAATCTCAGAGGTGGGGTTGAATTGTGCATCATTACGCAGGTCAGCCTGCTGCTGTTTCAGCGCAGCCTGCGCATAAAGCACTTTGAGCCGCTCTCTTAGCTGCTCTAATACCCTCTGTTGTTTCACCAGTACCAGAGGCCCCAGATCGGCGGGAGAAACCTCTGGATCAATTGGTAGCCTCATGAGTCGCCCTGTCATCAGTTCATATGGACTAAGACCTGTAGCCCTGGACGGGGTAGCACGCAGAATGGTCAGAACAGTGGGCAACGCCTCGGTCCATTTATTCTGGTGTTGCGCTATTTGTTTGGCAATCCCTTCCTTGATGGTGCGATTGACTCGTTCAACCACCCCTGAACTCTGAGGCCTATAGGGCACATGAAATGACTGCTTAATATGGAGTATTTTACAGACCTGTTGGGTTATCTGGCCAGTGAAATGGGTCCCTTGATCAGATTCAATTTGCATTGGTGCTCCCCAGAGCGGGATGATTTGGTTCGCTAGCACCTGTGCCACTGTATTTGCGGTGTTATTGCGTGTGGGTATCGCCTCAACCCACTTTGAAAATTTGTCAATCATCACAAGACAATAGCGATACCCCCCTCTCGCACTGGGAAGTGGACCAATGAAATCTAACTGAAGGGATTCCCAGGGCCCCCTAGGTGGATCAGGCCGACGCAGGTTTGTGCGGCCTGGTCTGCCTTGGTTCACAGAGGCACACACTATGCAAGAGCTGCACCACTGCTCGACATCAGCTAACATATGCGGCCACCAAAAATGGCGTCTAATTAACTGCAAGGTTTTTTCAGCTGACACATGCGCATATTCATGATATAATTTCAGCACCGGCCTTCGCAGTGTATCGGGAACAACATACTTGCCTTCTCACAAAATTATGCCCTCCGCGATTGTAACCAGCGGGTCCTGTTTTAAATACAACACAAGCTCACCCCCCTCACCCCACAGTTCTTCTTGATACTGTTTCAGGTCGATGGGAGTGACCTGAACTGCGCAGACAGCAGGCCCCGATGGGGTATCCCGCTGCCTGTCCTTACCGCATGTAGCAGCTAGCTTGGCTAAATGATCTGCTCTGGTGTTATGTTGCTCATGCACATCCGGGTTTTTAGTGATGTGTGCTCGCACTTTGACAACAGAAAGGGTAGCTTCATGAGCCTGTATGGCGTCCCATATTGCAGCGATGGTCTTAAAATGTTTTACCGGAGCCCCGGCCGCTGTAAGGAACTTTCGCAGTTGCCATTGAGCCATAAAATCATGCACAACCCCGAACGCATAGCGGCTATCAGTATATACACACAACGGTTCAGGGTGAGCCGTAATGGCTTCTAACAACGCGATAAGTTCCGCTTCCTGTGCAGATATTCCAGGCGGTAATTTAAACAGCAGTTGTTGGCCTTTTTCTGAGTCCCTTTCAGGGACCCAGACTGCACATCCTGTATAAAACCTGCCCTCCTTCCAGAACCTCGAGCCATCAATGTATGCTCGGGTCTGGCCCGGAACCTCACAATCCCTGACTGGGCTTTGTGTTTCAGGCTTTGGTTCACAGGTGTGCGGCTGGCCTTCCACATCCCCAAGGAGATGGGGCAGGATTCTGTTGTTTTCTGTTGTTAGTTCCCGAGCCTGGATGTCAGTAAGCCACCGTGCTAACCTATGAGACGATACACCTTTGATTTGACCCTGCAACAACATTCGAACTGGCGTATGCATTGTGTGCACAACAACAGGTTGGAAACCCACTAGCGGCTCTGTGGTTGTCAACATCCAATGCACCGCGAGAACGTGCTGTGTGCATGGGTCAAATCCCTGCTCAACTGGGGATTTTTTCCGGCTGTAGTACGCGATGGGACGCAATACCCCCCCGTGCTCCTGAGCTAACACACCACTGAGCGTATTTTCATGCGCGTCAACCTGAATGTGGAACGGTTTTTGAGGGTTGGGTAAACCTAAAGCCGGCGCCGAACATAAACAAAGCTTTAAATCTGTAAACGCCGCTTCGTGTTCCTCCGTCCAATCAAGAACATCAGTAGGCTTGGTTTTGCCTTTTAATAGATCGTACAAGGGAGCAGTAATACCAGCAAAGTCGGGGATGAAATCCCGAAGATAGTTAGCTGTCCCTAGCACTCTCTGTAATGAGTTCAAAGTATGGGGTCGAGGTAGCCCAGCAATACATTTCCGCCTATCTTCGGTTAATGCTCGGTAACTCTGTGTAAGCGTATAACCTAAGTAGTGGACCTCTCTTTGTGCGATTTGTGCTTTCTCCTTATTCAATTTAAATCCTGCCTTGCCCAGGGTCTGCACCACTGTGTCTACTAGTTGCAGGTGATCATCACGTGATTCCCCTGTCGCTATCAAGATGTCATCAACGTAATGGGTGACGTTACCCGTCTTACACAGTGGCCCTAACACATCAGATACAGCTCTGTGGAAAATGGCTGGACTATTGTGAAGGCCCTGGGGCATACGCTCCCAGGTGTACTGAATTTGATTCACAGTAAAGGCCAATTTCCATTGGTCCTTCTGTCTGACTTTAAGCGACCAAAAACCATTTTTAATGTCTAAAACAGTGAACCAACATGCACTGGTGGGTATCTGGGACATGATAGTAGACGGATTTGCCACAATTGCCGTGGCCCTGGGCAAAACCTGATTCAAGCGTTGGTAATCAATACAAAGGCGCCATTTCCCGTTTGGCTTAGGAACCGGCAGACACGGAGAGTTAGCGGATGAACTGCACCGACGAACAATACCCCTAATTTCCAGTTGTTTTACTATTTCATGCACGGCTGCTTCTGCTTCTGGCTTAATTCGATACTGTTTTTGGGGGGGAGGCGGGTCCCCCTCAATTCCGACTTCAAAGTCAACCAGACCGCAATCGTGATCATGAGTAGCCCACACGTCTTTATGTTTATCAAAGAAATGCTGGAGGGGATCTGATGTGGAGATGGACATAAGGCGATTTCCGGACGGGCACCGTTTCGTAACCCGGTCTGTGGTTATCTCGATTTGCTTTTCAAAACAATGAATTACAAAGCCATACTTTCGCATTAGATCCATTCCCAAAACAGTACCCTCTCCATTATTCGGCAAAAACCATAAAGGTTCCTCTAACATCACAACACCTAGATCGAGTCGAACAGGTTGCGTGCGAGTAGCCAGCATGAGATTTTCGCCGATTCCACGTATTTGTATAGTTTTCTTTGTCAATGGTAACGGTACGTCTGTACAGGAGCAAGATGCACCAGTGTCAATTAAAACATTAACTAATCGGCCTCCAAGATTAGCCCGTATTTTAATTCGATTCCCACTAGAAACAATACTCCCAACCGCAAGGGAGGCCACGCACCCCTATAGTAAATCTTCAGAGCTGGCTGCTAATGCTGCCAAAGCTGCCTGAAGCGCGCTATAGGAACTCCCGTTACTCTCATTTTTCAACTTTTGTCCCGTTGAGTTTTGCTCATCAAACTTCCAACCACTAGGCTTGATTGCTCTCCAATCCTGCAGTATGCTCTGCGAGGAGTGCCGCGGAAGGCCCAAGGAATCTCGCAACAACCAACACTGGTTGAAACTATGACTGAGTTTGCTGCAAAAAGGACATCCCCGCTGTGAGCTGTTCCCTGACCCTTGTGGGCTAGCCCCGCCTTTCCCTTCGGCTACCCATTGAGTAGACGCAATAATGCGCGGCTTGCCCTGTTTAGCTAACCGGTTCTCAATTTTTGAGGCCCATTCCACCAGTGACCGGAAGGTGTTTTCTGGTGGATCAGCTCCATTAGCTAAAGCCTGCTGGATGTGAGGGCCAGCATTATTTTTCAGGAGTTGCAGTAGCACCTCCTGATCGCGATTGGCATTCTCGATACCCGAATGCTCTTTGAACGAAACCCACATACGTTCCGCAAATACCTCAAAAGCCTCTTTCTGTGCCTGTCTGATATCGAGAATTTTATGCCAAGCGGCATGAGTCGGTCCCCGCAATCGCAATAGCGCCTCCTTAAACCGATCATACACCACACTGTCATCTTCGTCATCCTCACCCTTTACCATAATCGCCCCTGTTTTTAACTCCTCAGGCAACTGGGACCTCAACTCCTCAGGAATTGTAAGGAGTGCAACCTGCCATACATCCCGCAACTCCAAATTATACACGGATGCCTGCAACATTAAATTATCCCAGTAAGGCTGGAACGGCCCACGCCTTGGCATTGGCCCTACCACCTCCTTATGCCTCGCGCATTCCTCACACGTTAGAGGACGACTAATGACGGTAACAGTGTCGTCAGCATTTGTTACTGTTTTTAAAACCGCGACTTTAACGGGGGTACGGCTAAGAGTCCTAGCTCTATGGCGTGTCACCACCGGGCTACGTTGCCATGGTTGACCCGGCTCACACGGACGATAATAAGATTTTGTTGCAATCCCCGGGGTAGCCTCTGTCGACCTCCTTAGTGTCGCAGAAGTTTCCCCGGCCGAGAATGCTTGACTACGAGATTTATTGGCTAGGGCTAGTACCTCCTCCTCCTCGCTCTCTTCCTGCACGTCGCCACTAGCAACGGCGGATCCTGCTTGCCGTATGGCAGAAACTGGAAGCCCAACCTTGCCACAACAGGTCTCTAAGGCCTCGGCATAATCCTGGCTTTTTACGAGCTCCTGCTCGAGCTCGGCGATTCGCTTCTGCATGGCCGTGCACTGAATGGCCCAGCTCTGCTTATCAAACGCGAATGCCTCCACCTCGGCCCGCAATCGACGCAGTTCCTCAGAACGTGTTTTTTCTAATTGCCGTGTACTAGTCATAACTCGCTCCGCTCCCGCAAGCAAACTCTGGTCGTTCCGACGCAACAAATACACCATCACCGCCGGCAACTTACGGAACAGACGTTTTGCCTGGAGCTTTCGACCCTCTTTCCATACCAACGGAGAAGTTGGTCATTACTCCAGGCTAACGTTACACCACGATTATGTACACGAACTAACAAATCCTTATAATACACACCAAAGTTGTCCATCACTCTTTGGTCCAATCTCTGCTGTTCCTCACTATCCATGTTTCCTCTCTAAGCTCAGTCCCCACCGGATTTCTACGGTCTCCGGTCTCACACTTGGGTATGTCGACCCGTTCTAAAAATGTGTCTAAATGGGGTGGATACTCACTTTCCCTGAGCCCTATAGAATAGGAAACACCGCTGTACTTACCTCGGCAGCCGTAGGTAGATAGCGAATTCCGCTCACTCACACCGCAGAAAGTTGATGACAATGATCACGTCGGGGTCACCACTTGTCAACACCTCACAGCTAGACCAATGAGGGTTTGTAGCTGGAGGGGAAGGCACCGCGTGTTTTCCTTTGGCTGGTGTGAGTCAAAACGGAGATGTTAGTTATTTTTCCTCTGTTCGTAAGAACAGGGCACAATTATACTTAAGAATGCACTGGTTCCGTTGCCACGGGTTAGATATGAAGGCGCTGCTTCATATCCCGCTTAAAGCTGGCCTGAAACGGATCAGTAGCACTCTGGTTACTCTCCGTTCGTAAACGGGGCTATGTTGTCATCAGAGATATATTAGATCTGTTGCCGGACTGTCAATATTCCTTTGGGAGCATTAGAATATTCACAAATACGCGGAACAACACACCCGATCTATCCGTGACTACAGCAAGAAAGCGTAACAGTTACTATGTTTTACTCTCGTATTAAATCTGACTCCATTTTATATGAAAATTTAAAATTTGGCTTTAACTATACGTGGAACTTGGGAGTGGTTACACTCCACTCTATCTTGTGCCATTATTCCTCAATATATGCTCCCGGGTTTAGCATTATTGTTAAATCTCAGTTCGGTGAAGAATCCAGAGGGTAGGAGGCTAACCACCATAATACATGCCTTCCATGCCTGGCTTACATGGATAGTGCATAGACAGTTATGAGCCCAGGGCGGTGAAGAATCTATCGGGCTCCTTAAGGCGAATTTGGGGAGAACCAGCGTACTACGCCCATGGGTCCTCTTATGCCAAACAACACCAGAACCGATCCCACCAATCCCTTAACAGGCAGATCGTGGTCACCTATCTAACTTGAAGACCCCACTACAGACGTTTACTGTACTAGACCCCTGATCAGTAGGTCCTAGTCAGAATTGCCCCCCTGAGTATTTAAACGGAATTTCGGCTGAAAAGAAGATAAAATGGATTAGAGTCATGAAGACCACGCAAGTTAAAAATAAGAATTTATTGAACAGGCAGGTAGGTTATTATCTTCAATTTCCAAAATCAATTATAACGGTTAAAAACAGAAATACCGAGTAAAAGAGTTCTTACCAGCCTGTTTAGCTACACACAGAACATCGAGTATGCGCAGTGCGGGAAGTCGATTGCGATCTTCCACGACAGGATTGTCTCCCTTCCTTTTAGGCCAAATCCCGCGTTTGATCTAGGTGGCATTACCATAAATTAACCTGGCCGGATCATAAATCTCAAATTTCGGCCCCCACCATTTGGGGCTGCTGTTAAAACAATCAGTGGGGAAATCGAGAAAAGGAGATGATTACCAGAGAGGACATTCCATTGTGTTAGTTTTTTCCTGAGTTGCTGAAACTATGTTTTTTCAAATTATATTTGGTATGAAACATATTTCATTCAATGGCTTAAATTATTGAGAACATGTACATACCAAACATGCCAAGTGGATGTAATATTATGGTGCAGTTGTCATGAAAATACCCTTTTGTTTAACCATTGTACATGCAATCCATGTTATTATTACATAAGGCATAATACAATAATACAATGAAAACATGTGCAAGGTTTTCCGGGATTTGTAAATAAGATATACAGATGGTTTATAGATGGTTTATAGTCCAGATCCAGAAAAGAAATACAAAGTGTAATATCCGAGGGGCCCAAATGAGGGCACTGTGGTACTGTCCCGTGCAGTGGCTCCCACCAGGTGCCGGTCGTTTCACCCTTTACGACCCCAAAACACCCACACCCACAACCACAGACAAAGAGACTAGTTCCCCTTATCTTGATTGTGTCCAGGTGGTAACATTCCAGAGAGCCAAATGGCCTGCCCATTCAGAGGAAGTCCGAGTGACTTATTGTTTTACCACCAGGCTCTCGGGTCCTTTGAAGGACACGCTGCGTCCCAGCATGCTGGTTCGGTCAAATGTCAGCCTTTTCTGGGTCCCAGTTTGACTTCCCTCTTACAGTTCTATGACATGATGACATAGCTTTCGGTTGACCTAAAAAAAACGATATTAAAAAAACAAAAATAGACGTGCTGTTATACCTGGTTAGAAAGCTTATGCTCTTACCTACTGAATAAACGAGTTCTCAACCAAGCCAGACTGTACTAAAAAGTGCTACAACGCCGTCAACAACACGTGTGCAGCAGCTTCTGGTCCGGTCTAACTCCAGAAATTTGGGTCGGCTAACATGTAATAGGCTATCCTGTGTCTATGACTTCGTATCTAAGGTAACAGATTAAACTCTGAATTGCAGCACAGTTAAATGTTTTTATTTGAATGGTATAAATGAGCAAAACTTAACTTAAAACCATAAATCAATCGAATTAATCTCCCTAGCCCTGTCTTGCTTTTTAAAAAGGTGCGGTTGTGCAGTGTAAATATAAAGGTTTTTCCAAGACCGTCTGAACTGGCCAGCTAGCTTTATGATTCGCCGCCACTCGTCACAGCATACCGTGAGTAAATCGCTGATCTGAAGTATTGATGAAGGGTTAATTTAGCTCTGAATATGTGTGTTGCATGTCAACTCGTTGCCCTGATGTTATAGCATACCATACTCTGTCTCTGCTTATACTACAGAAACTGTTCACTCCGTTCAGCACAAAGTCGACTTTGCGTTGGCGGCAACCACACTTCACAATTTCTGCAGGAATTGTCTAGTTAGTGTGGTTGCCTTAGGGCAACTACACTATTATTATTGCACATATTATTAGTGTGGTTGCCTTAGGGCAACTACACTATTATTATTGCACATATTTATTAGTGTGGTTGCCTTAGGGCAACTACACTATTATTATTGCACATATTATTATTAGTGTGGTTGCCTTAGGGCAACTACACTATTATTATTGCACATATTATTATTAGTGTGGTTGCCTTAGGGCAACTACACTATTATTATTGCACATATTATTAGTGTGGTTGCCTTAGGGCAACTACACTATTATTATTGCACATATTTATTATTAGTGTGGTTGCCTTAGGGCAACTACACTATTATTATTGCACATATTTATTATTGTGGTTGCCTTAGGGCAACTACACTATTATTATTGCACATATTTATTATTAGTGTGGTTGCCTTAGGGCAACTACACTATTATTATTGCACATATTATTATTATTATTTTTATTCATATATTTTATTCTTTCCACCCATTTTTTGGACCGCTACTCCTCCCAGAGTTTTCGCACCACATACACGTGCAATATGTCAAATCGAGCGGCTTGATCGGGAATGGTGTGCTATTACTTTGTGGAAAGATTGGTTGCACGGTTTTTGAAAAATTTGAATTTTTGTGGGCAATTTTTTCCCATAGGGAATGAATGGCGGAATGTTCACCCTTGTGATGTCACAATGCTCTGTCTTCTCACCCTTGTGATGTCACAATGCTCTGTCTTCTAGCAGCAGTACTCTGGTCTCTCTCTAGATTTGAACATTCTGCCATTCATCTCTATAGGGAAAAATTGCCCACAAATTGTACAATGCCTCATTGGACATGGTAGAGAGTCCTTTGTCCATTGGAGTAGAACAGCCTTGCCCCCCTTCCTGATTGGCCGATGTTTGATATTTCATAACTTTTGAACCGTTTGTCATAGAGAACTATGGGTCGCGTCATTGGACTCAGTAAAGACCTAGCAACCGTCTAGAACTCAATAGCAACTCCCTAGCAACACCCTAGCAACCACCTAGAACACCCTAGCAACGGCCTAGAACTCCATAGCAACCACCTAACAACACACTAGCAACCACCTGGAACACCATAGCAAATGCCTAGCAACACCCTAGCAACCAGATATAACTCCAAAGCAACCACCTAGCAACACCCTAGCAACCACCTAGAACTCCATAGCAACCACCTAGCAACACCCTAGCAACCGCCTAGAACTCCATAGCAACCACCTAGCAACACCCTAGCAACACCATAGCAACCACCTAGAACTCCATAGCAACCACCTAGCAACACCCTAGCAACGGCCTAGAACTCCATAGCAACCACCTAGCAACACCCTAGCAACCGCCTAGAACTCCATAGCAACCACCTAGCAACACCATAGCAACCGCCTAGAACTCCATAGCAACCACCTAGCAACACCGTAGCAACCACCTAGCAACACCCTAGCAACGGCCTAGAACTCCATAGCAACCACCTAACAACACACTAGCAAACACCTGGAACACCATAGCAAATGCCGGGCAACACCCTAGCAACCGGCTATAACGCCATAGCAACCACCTAGCAACACCAAAGCAACCACCTAGAACACCATAGCAACCACCTAGCAACACCCTAGCAACCACCTGGAACACCATAGCAACCACCTAGCAACACCCTAGCAACAATCTGGAACACCGTAACAACTGCCTAGCAACACCCTAGCAACCACATGTTACACCATAGCAACAACATAGCAACACCCTAGCAACCACCTGGAACACCATAACAACTGCCTAGCAACACCCTGGCAACCGCCTAAAACTCCATAGCAACCACCTAGCAACACCCTAGCAACACCCCAGCAACCACATAGAACTCCATAGCAACCACCTAGCAACACCCTAGCAACGGCCTAGAACTCCATAGCAACCACCTAGCAACACCATAGCAACCACCTAGAACTCCATAGCAACCACCTAGCAACATCCTAGCAACGACTTAGAATACCCTAGCAACCCCCTAGCAACCACCTAGAACTCCATAGCAACCACCTAGCAACAACCTAACAACCACCTAGAACTCCATAGCAACCACCTAGCATTACCATAGCAACCGCCTAGAACTCCATAGCAACCACCTAGCAACACCATAGCAACCGCCTAGAACTCCATAGCAACCACCTAGCAACCACCTAGAACTCCATAGCAACCACCTAGCAACACCCTAGCAACGGCCTAGAACTCCATAGCAACCACCTAGCAACACCCTAGCAACCACCTAGAACTCCATAGCAACCACCTAGCAACACCCTAGCAACCGCCTAGAACTCCATAGCAACCACCTAGCAACACCATAGCAACCGCCTAGAACTCCATAGCAACCACCTAGCAACATCCTAGCAACCACCTAGAACTCCATAGCAACCATCTAAGCAACACCCTAGCAACCGCCTAGAACTCCATAGCAACCACCCAGCAACACCATAGCAACCGCCTAGAACTCCATAGCAACCACCTAGCAACATCCTAGCAACCACTTAGAATACCCTAGCAACCCCCTAGCAACACCCTAGCAACCACTTAGAATACCCTAGCAACCACCTAGCAATGCCCTAGCAACCGCCTAGAACTCCATAGCAACCACCTAGCAACACCATAGCAACCGCCTAGAACTCCATAGCAACCACCTAGCAACACCCTAGCAACCACCTATAACTCCATAGCAACCACCTAGCAACACCCTAGCAACCGCCTAGAACTCCATAGCAACCACCTAGCAACACCATAGCAACCGCCTAGAACTCCATAGCAACCACCTAGCAACCACCTAGAACTCCATAGCAACCACCTAGCAACACCCTAGCAATGGCCTAGAACTCCATAGCAACCACCTAGCAACACCCTAGCAACCACCTAGAACTCCATAGCAACCACCTAGCAACACCCTAGCAACCGCCTAGAACTCCATAGCAACCACCTAGCAACACCATAGCAACCACCTGGAACACCATAACAACTGCCTAGCAACACCCTAGCAACCGCCTAGAACTCCATAGCAACCACCTACCAACCACTTAGCATACCCTAGCAACCACCTAGCAATGCCCTAGCAACCACCTGGAGCTCAATAGCAACCACCTGAAACTCCATAGCAACCACCTAGCACCACCCTAGCGACCGCCTAGAATTCCATGAAACCACTTAGAACTCCATAGAACCACCTAGCAACACCCTAGCAACTGCCTCAGACATCATAGCAACTACCTACCACTGTTCACTCCGTTCAGCACAAAGTCGACTTTGCGTTGGCGGCAACCACACTTCACAATTTCTGCAGGAATTGTCTAGTTATTAGTGTGGTTGCCTTAGGGCAACTACACTATTATTATTAGTGTGGTTGCCTTAGGGCAACTACACTATTATTATTGCACATATTATTATTAGTGTGGTTGCCTTAGGGCAACTACACTATTATTATTGCACATATTATTATTATTATTAGTGTGGTTGCCTTAGGGCAACTACACTATTATTATTGCACATATTTATTATTATTATTATTATTATTCCACCCATTTTTTGGACCGCTACTCCTCCCAGAGTTTTCACACCACATACACGTGCAATATGTCAAATCGAGCGGCTTGATTGGGAATGGTGTGCTATTACTTTTTGGAAACTTTGGGTGGACGGTTTTTGAAAAATTTGAATTTTTGTGGGCAATTTTTCCGATAGAGAATGAATGGCGGAATGTTCACCTTTGTGATGTCACAATGCTCTGTCTTCTCACCCTTGTGATGTCACAATGGTCTGTCTTCTAGCAGCAGTACTCTGGTCTCTCTCTAGATTTGAACATTCTGCCATTCATCTTTATGGGGAAAAATTGCCCACAAATTGTGCAATGCCTCATTGGGCATGGTAGAGAGTCCTTTGTCCATTGGTGGAGATCAGCCTCGCCCCCCTTCCTGATTGGCCGATGTTTGATATTTCATAACTTTTGAACCGTTTGTCATAGAGAACTATGGGTCGCGTCATTGGACTCAGTAAAGACCTAGCAACCGCCTAGAACTCCATAGCAACCCCCTAGCAACATCCTAGCAACTGGCTCTAACTCCATAGCAACGACCTAGCAACCGATAACAACCAGCTAGAAAACCCTAGCAACCATCTAGAATTCCATAGCAACCACCTGGAACACCATAGCAAATGCCTAGCAACACCCTAGCAACCGCCTATAACTCCATAGCAACCACCTAGCAACATCCTAGCGACCATTTAGAATACCCTAGCAACCACATAGCAACACCCTAGCAACCACCTGGAACAGCATAGCAACCACCTAGCAACACCCTAGCAACAATCTGGAACACCATAACAACTGCCTAGCAACGCCCTAGCAACCACATGGAACACCATAGCAACGACCTAGCAACACCCTAGCAACCACCTAGAACTCCATAGCAACCACCTAGCAACACCCTAGCAACCGCCTAGAACTCCATAGCAACCACCTAGCAACACCATAGCAACCGCCTAGAACTCCATAGCAACCACCTAGCAACACCATAGCAACCACATGGAACACCATAGCAACGACCTAGCAACACCCTAGCAACCACCTAGAACTCCATAGCAACCACCTAGCAACACCCTAGCAACCGCCTAGAACTCCATAGCAACCACCTAGCAACACCATAGCAACCGCCTAGAACTCCATAGCAACCACCTAGCAACACCCTAGCAACCACCTAGAACTCCATAGCAACCACCTAGCAACCACCTAGCAACACCCTAGCAACGGCCTAGAACTCCATAGCAACCACCTAGCAACACCCTAGCAACGGCCTAGAACTCCATAGCAACCACCTAGCAACACCATAGCAACCGCCTAGAACTCCATAGCAACCACCTAGCAACACCATAGCAACCGCCTAGAACTCCATAGCAACCACCTAGAACTCCATAGCAACCACCTAGCAACACCATAGCAACCGCCTAGAACTCCATAGCAACCACCTAGCAACACCATAGCAACCGCCTAGAACTCCATAGCAACCACCTAGCAACACCCTAGCAACCACCTAGAACTCCATAGCAACCACCTAGCAACACCATAGCAACCGCCTAGAACTCCATAGCAACCACCTAGCAACACCCTAGCAACCACCTAGAACTCCATAGCAACCACCTAGCAACACCCTAGCAACGGCCTAGAACTCCATAGCAACCACCTAGCAACACCCTAGCAACGGCCTAGAACTCCATAGCAACCACCTAGCAACACCATAGCAACTGCCTAGAACTCCATAGCAACCACCTAGAACTTCATAGCAACCACCTAGCAACACCATAGCAACCGCCTAGAACTCCATAGCAACCACCTAGCAACACTGTAGCAACCACCTAGAACTCCATAGCAACCACCTAGCAACACCCTAGCAACCACCTGGAACACCATAGCAACCACCTAGCAACACCATAGCAACTGCCTAGAACTCCATAGCAACCACCTAGAACTCCATAGCAACCACCTAGCAACACCATAGCAACTGCCTATAACTCCATAGCAACCACCTAGCAACATCCTAGCAGCCACCTAGAATACCCTAGCAACACCCTAGCAACTGCCTATAACTCCATAGCTAATGCCTAACAACACCCTAGCAACCGGCTATAACTCCATATCAACCACCTAGCAACCACCTGGAACACCATAACAACTGCCTAGCAACACCCTAGCAACCGCCTAGAACTCCATAGCAACCACCTACCAACCACTTAGCATACCCTAGCAAGCACCTAGCAATGCCCTAGCAACCACCTGGAGCTCAATAGCAACCACCTGAAACTCCATAGCAACCACCTAGCACCACCCTAGCGACCGCCTAGAATTCCTTGAAACCACTTAGAACTCCATAGAACCACCTAGCAACACCCTAGCAACTGCCTCAGACATCATAGAAACTACCTACCACTGTTCACTCCGTTCAGCAAAAAGTCGATTTTGCGTTAGCGGCAAACACACTTCACAATTTCTGCAGGAATTGTCTAGTTATTATTATTATTCTTTCCGCCTGTTTTTTGGACCGCTACTCCTCCCAGAGTTTTCGCACCACATACACGTGCAAAATGTCAAATCGAGCGGCTTGATCGGGAATGGTGTGCTATTACTTTGTGGAAAGATTGGTTGCACGGTTTTTGAAAAATTTGAATTTTTGTAGGCAATTTTTCCCCATACGGAATGAATGGCGGAATGTTCACCCTTGTGATGTCACAATGCTCTGTCTTCTCACCCTTGTGATGTCACAATGCCCTGTCTGCTAGCAGCAGTACTCTGGTCTCTCTCTAGATTTGAACATTCTGCCATTCATCTCTATGGGGAAAAATTGCCCACAAATTGTACAATGCCTCATTGGACATAGTAGAGAGTCCTTTGTCCATTGGTGTAGATCAGCCTTGCCCCCCTTCCTGATTGGCCGATGTTTGATATTTCATAACTTTTGAACCGTTTGTCATAGAGAACTATGGGTCGCGTCATTGGACTCAGTAAAGACCTAGCAACCGCCTAGAACTCAATAGCAAACCCCTAGCAACACCCTAGCAACCACCTAGAACACCCTAGCAACGGCCTAGAACTCCATAGCAACCACCTAACAACACACTAGCAAACACCTGGAACACCATAGCAAATGCCTGGCAACACCCTATCAACCGGCTATAACGCCATTGAAACCACCTAGCAACACCATAGTAACCACCTAGAACACCATAGCAACCACTTAGCAACACCCTAGCAACCACCTGGAATACCATAGCAACCACCTAGCAACACCCTAGGAACAATCTGGAACACCATAACAACTGCCTAGCAACACCCTAGCAACCACATGGAACACCATAGCAACGACCTAGCAACACCCTAGCAACCACCTGGAACACCATAACAACTGCCTAGCAACACCCGAGCAACCGCCTAAAACTCCATAGCAACCACCTAGCAACATCCTAGCAACCACTTTGAATACCCTAGCAACCGCCTAGCAACACCCTAGCAACCACCTGGAACACCATAGCAACCACCTAGCAACACCCTAGCAACAATCTGGAACACCATAACAACTGCCTAGCAACACCCTAGCAACCACATGGAACACCATAGCAACGACCTAGCAACACCCTAGCAACCACCTAGAACTCCATAGCAACCACCTAGCAACACCCTAGCAACCGCATAGAACTCCATAGCAACCACCTAGCAACATCCTAGCAACCACTTTGAATACCCTAGCAACCCCCTAGCAACACCCTAGCAACCACCTAGAACTCCATAGCAACCACCTAGCAACACCCTAGCAACCGCCTAGAACTCCATAGCAACCACCTAGAAACACCATAGCAACCGCCTAGAACTCCATAGCAACCACCTAGCAACACCCTAGCAACCACCTAGAACTCCAAAGCAACCACCTAGCAACACCCTAGCAACGGCCTAGAACTCCATAGCAACCACCTAACAACACACTAGCAACCACCTATAACTCCATAGCAACCGCCTAGCAACACCCTAGCAACCGCCTAGAACTCCATAGCAACCACGTAGCAACACCCTAGCAACCACCTAGAATTCCATAGCAACCACCTAGCAACACCATAGCAACCACTTACAATACCCTAGCAACCCCCTAGAAACACCCTAGCAACCACCTATAACTCCATAGCAACCACCTAGCAACATCCTTGCAACCACCTAGAATACCCTAGCAACACCCTAGCAACCGCCTATAACTCCATAGCAACCGCCTAGCAACACCCTAGCAACCATCTAGAACTCCATAGCAACCACCTAGCAACACCCTAGCAACCGCCTAGAACTCCATAGCAACCACCTAGCAACACCCTAGCAACACCCTAGCAACCACCTAGAACTCCATAGCAACCACCTAGCAACACCCTAGCAACGGCCTAGAACTCCATAGCAACCACCTAGCAACACCATAGCAACCACCTAGAACTCCATAGCAACCACCTAGCAACATCCTAGCAACCACTTCGAATACCCTAGCAACCCCCTAGCAACCCCCTAACCAGAAGTCTGAGCTGCCTCAGACATCATAGCAACTACCTACCACTGTTCACTCCGTTCAGCACAAAGTCGACTTTGTGTTGGCGGCAACCACACTTCACAATTTCTGCAGGAATTGTCTAGTTAGTGTGGTTGCCTTAGGGCAACTACACTATTATTATTGCACATATTATTTATTTATTATTATTATTCCACCCATTTTTTGGACCGCTACTCCTCCCAGAGTTTTCACACCACATACACGTGCCATATGTCAAAATGACCGGCTTCTTTGGGAATCGTGTGCTATTACTTTGTGGAAAGTTTCGCTGCACGGTTTTTGAGAAATATTAATTTTTATGCCCAATTTTTCCCCATAGAGATGAATGGAGAAGGTGACGTCATTCATATGCGAACGGTGAAGTTACAGCATTGGTCGGCTTTGCACACGTGATGCGGTCAGCTCTACGGTCTCAGCAGGCAGGATAAGAAATAGCTGATTGCGGAAGTGAAAGAACGATATTCAAAATGAAAAATTACAAATGAAAACGCTGTCAGCTAGGTATATCAACAAACATATGGCTTAGACATACCCAGAAGTCCTCAATAATAATAGTATTTCACGAGACATTACGCTAATTCGTTGACGACGTTTCGTCACATGCAGCGTCTTAGAATGCTAGTGCTAACAAACAGTGAACGGCTTTAATGCGATAATGAGAGCACTTTCGGTTGACCTAAAAAAACGATATAAAAAAACCAACAATATACGTGCTGTTATACCTGGTTAGAAAGCTTATGCTCTCAGCTACTGAATAAACGAATTTTCAAACAAGCCAGACTTTGCGTATTTGCATGCTAGTGCTAACAAAGAGCGAATACGTTCTATGACATGATGACATAGCTTTCGGTTGACCTAAAAAAACGATATTAAAAAAACAAAAATAGACGTGCTGTTATACCTGGTTAGAAAGCTTATGCTCTCAGCTACTGAATAAACGAATTTTCAAACAAGCCAGACTTTGCGTATTTGCATGCTAGTGCTAACTAACAGTGAACGGCTTTAATGCGATAATGAGAGCACTTTCGGTTGACCTAAAAAAACGATATAAAAAAACCAACAATATACGTGCTGTTATACCTGGTTAGAAAGCTTATGCTCTCAGCTACTGAATAAACGAATTTTCAAACAAGCCAGACTTTGCGTATTTGCATGCTAGTGCTAACAAAGAGCGAATACGTTCTATGACATGATGACATAGCTTTCGGTTGACCTAAAAAAACGATATTAAAAAAACAAAAATAGACGTGCTGTTATACCTGGTTAGAAAGCTTATGCTCTCAGCTACTGAATAAACGAATTTTCAAACAAGCCAGACTTTACTAAAAAAGTGCAACAACGCCGTCAACAAAACGTGTGCAGCAGCTTCAGGTCCGGTCTTACTCCAGAAAAAGACGTCAGCTTGTAATACCACACATACTGCATTGAGTGTTCTGTAACTTTGTAGTACAAACTGCCTTTATCTACACTTCATCGATCCAACAGGTGATAGAATAAGCTTTCTAACTATGTATAATATGTCACATTTTACTTTTGTAGTACCGTTTTATATTCCAGCGAGTTGGAAACTTTGGTCTCTTTATAACTGCATTGAGGCTAACAGGTAATAGACTATCCTCTGTCTATGAGTTGGTATCTAAGGTAACAGATTAAACTCTGAATTGCAGCCCAGTTAAATGTTTTTAGTTGAATGGTAAAAATGAGCTGAACTTAATGTAAAACCATCAATCAATCAAATTAATCTCCCTAGACCTGACTTGCTTTTTAAAATGGAGCGGTTGTGCAGTGCAGATATAACGTTTTTCCAAGACCCTCTGAAGTGGCCAGCTAGCTTTATGATTCGCCGTCACTCGTCAGCATACCGTGAGTAAATCGCTGATCTCAAGTATTGATGAAGGGTTAATTTAGCTCTGAATATGTGTGTTGCAAATAAACTGGTTGCCGTGATGTTACAGCATGTATAGCATACTCTGTCTCTGCTTATACTACAGAAACTGTTCGCTCCGTTGAGCACAAAGTCGACTTTGCGTTGGCGGCAACCACACTTCACAATTTCTGCAGGAATTGTCTAGTTATTATTATTATTCTTTCCGCCTGTTTTTTGGACCGCTACTCCTCCCAGAGTTTTCGCACCACATACACGTGCAATATGTCAAATCGAGCGGCTTGATCGGGAATGGTGTGCTATTACTTTGTGGAACGATTGGTTGCACGGTTTTTGAAAAATTTGAATTTTTGTAGGCAATTTTTCCCCATAGGGAATGAATGGCGGAATGTTCACCCTTGTGATGTCACAATGCTCTGTCTTCTCACCCTTGTGATGTCACAATGCCCTGTCTTCTAGCAGCAGTACTCTGGTCTCTCTCTAGATTTGAACATTCTGCCATTCATCTCTATGGGGAAAAATTGCCCACAAATTGTACAATGCCTCATTGGACATAGTAGAGAGTCCTTTGTCCATTGGTGTAGATCAGCCTTGCCCCCCTTCCTGATTGGCCGATGTTTGATATTTCATAACTTTTGAACCGTTTGTCATAGAGAACTATGGGTCGCGTCATTGGACTCAGTAAAGACCTAGCAACCGCCTAGAACTCAATAGCAAACCCCTAGCAACACCCTAGCAACCACCTAGAACACCCTAGCAACGGCCTAGAACTCCATAGCAACCACCTAACAACACACTAGCAAACACCTGGAACACCATAGCAAATGCCTGGCAACACCCTAGCAACCGGCTATAACGCCATTGAAACCACCTAGCAACACCATAGTAACCACCTAGAACACCATAGCAACCACTTAGCAACACCCTAGCAACCACCTGGAATACCATAGCAACCACCTAGCAACACCCTAGGAACAATCTGGAACACCATAACAACTGCCTAGCAACACCCTAGCAACCACATGGAACACCATAGCAACGACCTAGCAACACCCTAGCAACCACCTGGAACACCATAACAACTGCCTAGCAACACCCGAGCAACCGCCTAAAACTCCATAGCAACCACCTAGCAACATCCTAGCAACCACTTAGAATACCCTAGCAACCGCCTAGCAACACCCTAGCAACCACCTGGAACACCATAGCAACCACCTAGCAACACCCTAGCAACAATCTGGAACAGCATAACAACTGCCTAGCAACACCCTAGCAACCACATGGAACACCATAGCAACGACCTAGCAACACCCTAGCAACCACCTAGAACTCCATAGCAACCACCTAGCAACACCCTAGCAACCGCATAGAACTCCATAGCAACCACCTAGCAACATCCTAGCAACCACTTTGAATACCCTAGCAACCCCCTAGCAACACCCTAGCAACCACCTAGAACTCCATAGCAACCACCTAGCAACACCCTAGCAACAATCTGGAACACCATAACAACTGCCTAGCAACACCCTAGCAACCACATGGAACACCAAAGCAACGACCTAGCAACACCCTAGCAACCACCTAGAACTCCATAGCAACCACGTAGCAACACCCTAGCAACCGCCTAGAACTCCATAGCAACCACCTAGCAACACCCTAGCAACCGCCTAGAACTCCATAGCAACCACCTAGCAATACCCTAGCAACCATCTAGAACTCCTTTGCAACCACCTAGCAACACCCTAGCAACGGCCTAGAACTCCATAGCAACCACCTAGCAACACCATAGCAACCGCCTAGAACTCCATAGCAACCACCTAGCAACACCCTAGCAACCACCTAGCAACACCCTAGCAACCGCCTAGAACTCCATAGCAACCACCGAGCAACACCCTAGCAACCACCTAGAACTCCATAGCAACCACCTAGCAACACCCTAGCAACGGCCTAGAACTCCATAGCAACCACCTAGCAACACCATAGCAACCGCCTAGAACTCCATAGCAACCACCTAGCAACACCCTAGCAACCACCTAGAACTCCATAGCAACCACCTGGAACACCATAGCAACCAACTAGCAACACCCTAGCAACCACTTGGAACACCATAACAACTGCCTAGCAACACCCTAGCAACCACTTGGAACACAATAGCAACCACCTAGCAACACCCTAGCAACCACCTAGAACTCCATAGCAACCACCTAGCAACACCATAGCAACCGCCTAGAACTCCATAGCAACCACCTAGCAACACCCTAGCAACCACCTAGCAACACCATAGCAACCGCCTAGAACTCCATAGCAACCACCTAGCAACACCCTAGCAACCACCTGGAACACCATAGCAACCACCTAGCAACACCTTAGCAACCACTTGGAACACCATAACAACTGCCTAGCAACACCCTAGCAACCACTTGGAACACCATAACAACTGCCTAGCAACACCCTAGCAACCGCCTATAACTTCATAGCAACCACCTAGAATACCCTAGCAACCCCCAAGCAACCACCTGGAACTCCATAGCAACCACCCAACAACACACTAGCAACCACCTGGAACACCATAGCAAATGCCTAGCAACACCCTAGCAACCAGCTATAACTCCAAAGCAACCACCTAGCAACACCATAGCAACCACCTAGAACTCCATAGCAACCACCTAGCAACACCCTAGCAACCACCTGGAACACCATAGCAACCACCTAGCAACACCCTAGCAACCACCTGTAACACCATAACAACTGCCTAGCAACACTATAGCAACAACCTAGCAACATGCTAGCAACCACCTAGCAACACCCTAGCAACCGCCTATAACTCCATAGCAACCACCTAGCAACATCCTAGCAGCCACCTAGAATACCCTAGCAACACCCTAGCAACTGCCTATAACTCCATAGTAAATGCCTAGCAACACCCTAGCAACCGGCTATAACTCCATAGCAACCACCTAGCAACACCCTAGCAACCACCTGGAACACCATAACAACTGCCTAGCAACACCCTAGCAACCGCCTAGAACTCCATAGCAACCACCTACCAACCACTTAGCATACCCTAGCAACCACCTAGCAATGCCCTAGCAACCACCTGGAGCTCAACAGCAACCACCTGAAACTCCATAGCAACCACCTAGCACCACCCTAGCGACCGCCTAGAATTCCATGAAACCACTTAGAACTCCATAGAACCACCTAGCAACACCCTAGCAACTGCCTCAGACATCATAGCAACTACCTACCACTGTTCACTCCGTTCAGCACAAAGTCGACTTTGCGTTGGCGGCAACCACACTTCACAATTTCTGCAGGAATTGTCTAGTTGCACATATTATTATTCTTTATTATCTATTCCGCCCATTTTTTGGACCGCTACTCCTCCCAGAGTTTTCGCACCACATACACGTGCAATATGTCAAATCGAGCGGCTTGATCGGGAATGGTGTGCTATTACTTTGTGGAAAGATTGGTTGCACGGTTTTTGAAAAATTTGAATTTTTGTGGGCAATTTTTCCCATAGAGAATGAATGGCGGAATGTTCACCTTTGTGATGTCACAATGCTCTGTCTTCTCACCCTTGTGATGTCACAATGCCCTGTGTTCTGGCAGCAGTACTCTGGTCTCTCTCTAGATTTGAACATTCGGCCATTCATCTCTATGGGGAAAAAATTGCCCACAAATTGTGCAATGCCTCATTGGACATGGTAGAGAGTCCTTTGTCCATTGGTGGAGATCAACCACACCCCCCTTCCTGATTGGCCGATGTTTGATATTTCATAACTTTTGAACCGTTTGTCATAGAGAACTATGGGTCGCGACATTGGACTCAGTAAAGACCTAGCAACCGCCTAAAACTCCATAGCAACCCCTAGCAACATCCTAGCAACCAGCTCTAACTCCATAGCAACAACCTAGCAACACCATAACAACCGCCTAAAACTCCCTAGCAACCGTCTAGAATTCCATAGCAACCACCTGGAACACCATAACAAATGCCTAGCAACACCCTAGCAACTGGCTATAACGCCATAGCAACCACCTAGCAACACCATAGTAACCACCTAGAACACCATAGCAACCACTTAGCAACACCCTAGCAACCACCTGGAATACCATAGCAACCACCTAGCAACACCCTAGCAACAATCTGGAACACCATAACAACTGCCTAGCAACACCCTAGCAACCACATGGAACACCATAGCAACGACCTAGCAACACCCTAGCAACCACCTGGAACACCATAACAACCGCCTAGCAACACCCTAGCAACCACCTAGAACACCATAGCAACCACCTAGCAACACCCTAGCAACAATCTGGAACACCATAACAACTGCCTAGCAACACCCTAGCAACCACATGGAACACCATAGCAATGACCTAGCAACACCCTAGCAACCACCTAGAACTCCATAGCAACCACCTAGCAACACCCTAGCAACCACCTAGAACTCCATAGCAACCACCTAGCAACACCATAGCAACCACTTAGAATACCCTAGCAACCCCCTAGAAACACCCTAGCAACCACCTATAACTCCATAGCAACCACCTAGCAACATCCTAGCAAGCACCTAGAATAGCCTAGCAACACCCTAGCAACCGCCAATAACTCCATAGCAACCGCCTAGCAACACCCTAGCAACCACCTAGAACTCCATAGCAACCACCTAGCAACACCCTAGCAACCGCCTAGAACTCCATAGCAACCACCTAGCAACACCCTAGCAACACCCTAGCAACCACCTAGAACTCCATAGCAACCACCTAGCAACACCCTAGCAACGGCCTAGAACTCCATAGCAACCACCTAGCAACACCATAGCAACCACCTAGAACTCCATAGCAACCACCTAGCAACATCCTAGCAACCACTTCGAATACCCTAGCAACCCCCTAGCAACACCCTAGCAACAACCTAGAACTCCATAGCAACCACCTAGCAACACCCTAGCAACCGCCTAGAACTCCATAGCAACCGCCTAGCAACACCCTAGCAACCACCTAGAACTCCAAAGCAACCACCTAGCAACACCCTAGCAACCGCCTAGAACTCCATAGCAACCACCTAGCAACACCCTAGCAACACCCTAGCAACCACCTAGAACTCCATAGCAACCACCTAGCAACACACTAGCAACGGCCTAGAACTCCATAGCAACCACCTAGCAACACCATAGCAACCACCTAGAACTCCATAGCAACCACCTAGCAACATCCTAGCAACCACTTCGAATACCCTAGCAACCCCCTAGCAACACCCTAGCAACCACCTAGAACTCCATAGCAACCACCTAGCAACACCCTAGCAACCGCCTAGAACTCCATAGCAACCACCTAGCAACACCATAGCAACCGCCTAGAACTCCATAGCAACCACCTAGCAACACCCTAGCAACCACCTAGAACTCCATAGCAACCACCTAGCAACACCGTAGCAACGGCCTAGAACTCCATAGCAACCACCTAGCAACACCATAGCAACCGCCTTGAATTCCATAGCAACCACCTAGCAACACCATAGCAACTGCCTAGAACTCAATAGCAACCACCTAGCAACACCCTTGCAACCACCTGGAACACCAATCGCAACCACCTAGCAACACCCTAGCAACCACTTGGAACAACATAACAACTGCCTAGCAACACCCTAGCAACCACCTATAACTCCATAGCAACCACCTAGCAACATCCTAGCAACCACTTAGAATACCCTAGCAACCCCCTAGCAACCACCTGGAACTCCATAGCAACCACCTAACAACACACTAGCAACCACCTGGAACACCATAGCAAATGCCTAGCAACACCCTAGCAACCAGCTATAACTCCATAGCAAATGCCTAGCAACACCCTAGCAACTGCCTATAACTCCATAGCAACCACCTAGCAACATCCTAGCAGCCACCTAGAATACCTTTGCAACACCCTAGCAACTGCCTTAAACTCCATAGCAAATGCCTAGCAACACCCTAGCAACCGGCTATAACTCCATAGCAACCACCTAGCAACACCCTAGCAACCACCTAGAACTCCATAGCAACCACCTAGCAACACCCTAGCAACGGCCTAGAACTCCATAGCAACCGCCTAGAACTCCATAGCAACCACCTAGCAACATCCTAGCAACCACTTAGCATACCCTAGCAACCACCTAGCAATGCCCTAGCAACCACCTGGAGCTCAATAGCAACCACCTGAAACTCCATAGCAACCACCTAGCACCACCCTAGCGACGGCCTAGAATTCCATGAAACCACTTAGAACTCCATAGAACCACCTAGCAACACCCTAGCAACTGCCTCAGACATCATAGCAACTACCTACCACTGTTCACGCCGTTCAGCACAAAGTTGACTTTGCGTTGGTGGCAACCACACTTCACAATTTCTGCAGGAATTGTCTAGTTATTATTATTATTCCACCCATTTTTTGGACCGCTACTCCACCCAGACTTTTCACACCACATACACGTGCAATATGTCAAATCGAGCGGCTTGATCGGGAATGGTGTGCTATTACATTTTGGAAAGTTTGGGTGGACAGTTTTTGAAATATTTGAATTTTTGTGGGCAATTTTTCCCATAGAGAATGAATGGCGGAATGTTCACCTTTGTGATGTCACAATGCTCTGTCTTCTCACCCTTGTGATATCACAATGGTCTGTCTTCTAGCAGCAGTACTCTGGTCTCTCTCTAGATTTGAACATTCTGCCATTCATCTCTATGGGGAAAAATTGCCCACAAATTGTACAATGCCTCATTGGACATAGTAGAGAGTCATTTGTCCATTGGTGTAGATCAGCCTTGCCCCCCTTCCTGATTGGCCGATGTTTGATATTTCATAACTTTTGAACCGTTTGTCATAGAGAACTATGGGTCGCGTCATTGGACTCAGTAAAGACCTAGCAACCGCCTAGAACTCAATAGCAAACCCCTAGCAACACCCTAGCAACCACCTAGAACACCCTAGCAACGGCCTAGAACTCCATAGCAACCACCTAACAACACACTAGCAAACACCTGGAACACCATATCAAATGCCTGGCAACACCCTAGCAACCGGCTATAACGCCATTGAAACCACCTAGCAACACCATAGTAACCACCTAGAACACCATAGCAACCACTTAGCAACACCCTAGCAACCACCTGGAATACCATAGCAACCACCTAGCAACACCCTAGGAACAATCTGGAACACCATAACAACTGCCTAGCAACACCCTAGCAACCACATGGAACACCATAGCAACGACCTAGCAACACCCTAGCAACCACCTGGAACACCATAACAACTGCCTAGCAACACCCGAGCAACCGCCTAAAACTCCATAGCAACCACCTAGCAACATCCTAGCAACCACTTTGAATACCCTAGCAACCGCCTAGCAACACCCTAGCAACCACCTGGAACACCATAGCAACCACCTAGCAACACCCTAGCAACAATCTGGAACACCATAGCAACACCCTAGCAACCACATGGAACACCATAGCAACGACCTAGCAACACCCTAGCAACCACCTAGAACTCCATAGCAACCACCTAGCAACACCCTAGCAACCGCATAGAACTCCATAGCAACCACCTAGCAACATCCTAGCAACCACTTTGAATACCCTAGCAACCCCCTAGCAACACCCTAGCAACCACCTAGAACTCCATAGCAACCACCTAGCAACACCCTAGCAACTGCCTAGAACTCCATAGCAACCACCTAGCAACACCATAGCAACCGCCTAGAACTCCATAGCAACCACCTAGCAACACCCTAGCAACCACCTAGAACTCCATAGCAACTACCTAGCAACACCCTAGCAACCACCTATAACTCCATAGCAACCGCCTAGCAACACCCTAGCAACCGCCTAGAACTCCATAGCAACCACCTAGCAACACCCTAGCAACCACCTAGAATTCCATAGCAACCACCTAGCAACACCATAGCAACCACTTACAATACCCTAGCAACCCCCAGAAACACCCTAGCAACCACCTATAACTCCATAGCAACCACCTAGCAACATCCTTGCAACCACCTAGAATACCCTAGCAACACCCTAGCAACCGCCTATAACTCCATAGCAACCGCCTAGCAACACCCTAGCAACCATCTAGAACTCCATAGCAACCACCTAGCAACACCCTAGCAACCGCCTAGAACTCCATAGCAACCACCTAGCAACACCCTAGCAACACCCTAGCAACCACCTAGAACTCCATAGCAACCACCTAGCAACACCCTAGCAACGGCCTAGAACTCCATAGCAACCACCTAGCAACACCATAGCAACCACCTAGAACTCCATAGCAACCACCTAGCAACATCCTAGCAACCACTTCGAATACCCTAGCAACCCCCTAGCAACCCCCTAACCAGAAGTCTGAGCTGCCTCAGACATCATAGCAACTACCTACCACTGTTCACTCCGTTCAGCACAAAGTCGACTTTGTGTTGGCGGCAACCACACTTCACAATTTCTGCAGGAATTGTCTAGTTATTATTATTATTATTCCACCCATTTTTTGGACCGCTACTCCTCCCAGAGTTTTCACACCACATACACGTGCCATATGTCAAAATGACCGGCTTCTTTTGGAATCGTGTGCTATTACTTTGTGGAAAGTTTCGCTGCACGGTTTTTGAGAAATATGAATTTTTATGCCCAATTTTTCCCCATAGAGATGAATGGAGAAGGTGACGTCATTCATATGCGAACGGTGAAGTTACAGCATTGGTCGGCTTTGCACACGTGATGCGGTCAGCTCTACGGTCTCAGCAGGCAGGATAGGAAATAGCTGATTGCGGAAGTGAAAGAACGATATTCAAAATGAAAAATTACAAATGAAAACGCTGTCAGCTAGGTATATCAACAAACATATGGCTTAGGCATAACCAGAAGTCCTCAATAATAATAGTATTTCACGAGACATTACGCTAATTCGTTGACGACGTTTCGTCACATGCAGCGTCTTAGAATGCTAGTGCTAACAAACAGTGAACGGCTTTAATGCGATAATGAGAGCACTTTCGGTTGACCTAAAAAAACGATATAAAAAAACAAAAATAGACGTGCTGTTATACCTGGTTAGAAAGCTTATGCTCTCAGCTACTGAATAAACGAATTTTCAAACAAGCCAGACTTTGCGTATTTGCATGCTAGTGCTAACAAAGAGCGAATACGTTCTATGACATGATGACATAGCTTTCGGTTGACCTAAAAAAACGATATTAAAAAAACAAAAATAGACGTGCTGTTATACCTGGTTAGAAAGCTTATGCTCTCAGCTACTGAATAAACGAATTCTCAAACAAGCCAGACTGTACTGAAAACTGGAACAACGCCGTCAACAGCACGTGTGTAGGCTATCCTGTGTCTATGAGTTCGTATCTAAGGTAACAGATTAAACTCTGAATTGCAGCACAGTTAAATGTTTTTATTTGAATGGTAAAAATGAGCTGAACTTAACGTAAAACCATAAATCAATCACATTAATCTCCCTAGCCCTGTCTTGCTTTTTAAAATGGAGCGGTTGTGTAGTGCAGATATAACGTTTTTCCAAGACCCTCTGAAGTGGCCAGCTAGCTTTATGATTCGCCGTCACTCGTCACAGCATACCGTGAGTAAATCGCTGATCTCAAGTATTGATGAAGGGTTAATTTAGCTCTGAATATGTGTGTTGCAAATGAACTCGTTGCCGTGATGTTATAGCATGTATAGCATACTCTGTATCTGCTTATACTACAGAAACTGTTCACTCCGTTGAGCACAAAGTTGACTGCGTTGGCGGCAACCACACTTCACAATTTCTGCAGGAATTGTCTAGTTAGTGTGGTTGCCTTAGGGCAACTACACTATTATTATTGCACATATTATTATTCATATTTTATTCTTTCCACCCATTTTTTGGACCGCTACTCCTCCCAGAGTTTTCACACCACATACACGTGCCATATGTCAAAATGACCGGCTTCATTGGGAATCGTGTGCTATTACTTTGTGGAAAGTTTCGCTGCACGGTTTTTGAGAAATATTAATTTTTATGCCCAATTTTTCCCCATAGAGATGAATGGAGAAGGTGACGTCATTCATATGCGAACGGTGAAGTTACAGCATTGGTCGGCTTTGCACACGTGATGCGGTCAGCTCTACGGTCTCAGCAGGCAGGATAGGAAATAGCTGATTGCGGAAGTGAAAGAACGATATTCAAAATGAAAAATTACAAATGAAAACGCTGTCAGCTAGGTATATCAACAAACATATGGCTTAGGCATAACCAGAAGTCCTCAATAATAATAGTATTTCACGAGACATTACGCTAATTCGTTGACGACGTTTCGTCACATGTAGCGTCTTAGAATGCTAGTGCTAACAAACAGTGAGTGGCTTTAATGCGATAATGAGAGCACTTTCGGTTGACCTAAAGAAACGATATTAAAAAACCAACAATATACGTGCTGTTATACCTGGTTAGAAAGCTTATGCTCTCAGCTACTGAATGAACGAATTTTCAAACAAGCCAGACTTTCCGTCTTTGCATGCTAGTGCTAACAAAGAGCGAATACGTTCTATGACATGATGACATAGCTTTCGGTTGACCTAAAAAAACGATATTAAAAAAACAAAAATAGACGTGCTGTTATACCTGGTTAGAAAGCTTATGCTCTCAGCTACTGAATAAACGAATTTTCAAACAAGCCAGACTTTCCGTCTTTGCATGCTAGTGCTAACAAAGAGCGAATACGTTCTATGACATGATGACATAGCTTTCGGTTGACCTAAAAAAACGATATTAAAAAAACAAAAATAGACGTGCTGTTATACCTGGTTAGAAAGCTTATGCTCTCAGCTACTGAATAAACGAATTTTCAAACAAGCCAGACTTTGCGTATTTGCATGCTAGTGCTAACAAAGAGCGAATACGTTCTATGACATGATGACATAGCTTTCGGTTGACCTAAAAAAACGATATTAAAAAAACAAAAATAGACGTGCTGTTATACCTGGTTAGAAAGCTTATGCTCTCAGCTACTGAATAAACGAATTTTCAAACAAGCCAGACTGTACTGAAAACTGGAACAACGCCGTCAACAGCACGTGTGCAGCAGCTTCAGGTCCGGTCTAACTCCAGAAATTTGGGTCGGCTAACACGTAGTAGGCTATCCTATGTCTATGAGTTCGTATCTAAGGTAACAGATTAAACTCTGAATTGCAGCACAGTTAAATGTTTTTATTTGAATTGTAAAAATGAGCTGAACTTAACGTAAAACCATAAATCAATCACATTAATCTCCCTAGCCCTGTCTTGCTTTTTAAAATGGAGCGGTTGTGCAGTGCAGATATAACGTTTTTCCAAGACCCTCTGAAGTGGCCAGCTAGCTTTATGATTCGCCGTCACTCGTCACAGCATACCGTGAGTAAATCGCTGATCTCAAGTATTGATGAAGGGTTAATTTAGCTCTGAATATGTGTGTTGCAAATGAACTCGTTGCCGTGATGTTATAGCATGTATAGCATACTCTGTCTCTGCTTATACTACAGAAACTGTTCACTCCGTTGAGCACAAAGTTGACTGCGTTGGCGGCAACCACACTTCACAATTTCTGCAGGAATTGTCTAGTTTTTTTTATTATTCTATCTTTCCACCCATTTTTTGGACCGCTACTCCTCCCAGAGTTTTCACACCACATACACGTGCCATATGTCAAAATGACCGGCTTCTTTGGGAATCGTGTGCTATTACTTTGTGGAAAGTTTCGCTGCACGGTTTTTGAGAAATATTAATTTTTATGCCCAATTTTTCCCCATAGAGATGAATGGAGAAGGTGACGTCATTCATATGCGAACGGTGAAGTTACAGCATTGGTCGGCTTTGCACACGTGATGCCGTCAGCTCTACGGTCTCAGCAGGCAGGATAGGAAATAGCTGATTGCGGAAGTGAAAGAACGATATTCAAAATGAAAAATTACAAATGAAAACGCTGTCAGCTAGGTATATCAACAAACATATGGCTTAGGCATACCCAGAAGTCCTAAATAATAATAGTATTTAACAAGATATTACGCAAATTCGTTGACGACGTTTCGTCAGAATGCTAGTGCTAACAAAGAGCACATGCATGTATTGCGCTAATGCGAACACTTTCGGTTGACCTAAAAAAACGATATTAAAAAACCAAAAATAGACGTGCTGTTATACCTGGTTAGAAAGCTTATGCTCTTACCTACTGAATAAAGGAATTCTCAAACAAGCCAGACTGTACTGAAAACTGGAACAACGCCGTCAACAGCACGTGTGCAGCAGCTTCAGGTCCGGTCTAATTCCAGAAATTTGGGTCGGCTAACACGTAGTAGGCTATCCTGTGTCTATGAGTTCGTATCTAAGGTAACAGATTAAACTCTGAATTGCAGCACAGTTAAATGTTTTTATTTGAATGGTAAAAATGAGCTGAACTTAACGTAAAACCATAAATCAATCACATTAATCTCCCTAGCCCTGTCTTGCTTTTTAAAATGGAGCGGTTGTGCAGTGCAGATATAACGTTTTTCCAAGACCCTCTGAAGTGGCCAGCTAGCTTTATGATTCGCCGTCACTCGTCACAGCATACCGTGAGTAAATCGCTGATCTCAAGTATTGATGAAGGGTTAATTTAGCTCTGAATACGTGTGTTGCAAATGAACTCGTTGCCGTGATGTTATATCATGTATACCATACTATGTCTCTGCTCATGCTACAGAAACTGTTCGCTCCGTTCAGCACAAAGTTGACTTTGCGTTGGCGGCAACCACACTTCACAATTTCTACAGGAATTGTCTAGTTATTCTTTATTATTTATTCCGCCCATTTTTTGGACCGCTACTCCTCCCAGAGTTTTCGCACCACATACACGTGCAATATGTCAAATCGAGTGGCTTGATCGGGAATGGTGTGCTATTACTTTGTGGAAAGATTGGTTGCACGGTTTTTGAAAAATTTGAATTTTTGTGGGCAATTTTTCCCATAGAGAATGAATGGCGGAATGTTCACCTTTGTGATGTCACAATGCTCTGTCTTCTCACCCTTGTGATGTCACAATGCCCTGTGTTCTAGCAGCAGTACTCTGGTCTCTCTCTAGATTTGAACATTCGGCCATTCATCTCTATGGGGAAAAATTGCCCACAAATTGTGCAATGCCTCATTGGACATGGTAGAGAGTCCTTTGTCCATTGGTGGAGATCAGCCTCGCCCCCCTTCCTGATTGGCCGATGTTTGATATTTCATAACTTTTGAACCGTTTGTCATCGAGAACTATGGGTCGCGTCATTGGACTCAGTAAAGACCTAGCAACCGCCTAGAACTCCATAGCAACCCCCTAGCAACACCCTAGCAACCACCTAAAACACCCTAGCAACGGCCTAGAACTCCATAGCAACCACCTAACAACACACTAGCAACCACCTATAACTCCATAGCAACCGCCTAGCAACACCCTAGCAACCACCTATAACTCCATAGCAACCACCTAGCAACACCCTAGCAACACCCTAGCAACCACCTAGAACTCCATAGCAACCACCTAGCAACACCCTAGCAATGGCCTAGAACTCCATAGCAACCACCTAGCAACACCCTAGCAACCACCTAGAACTCCATAGCAACCACCTAGCAACACCATAGCAACCACTTAGAATATCCTAGCAACCCCCTAGAAACACCCTAGCAACCACCTATAACTCCATAGCAACCACCTAGCAACATCCTAGCAACCACCTAGAATACCCTAGCAACACCCTAGCAACCGCCTATAACTCCATAGCAACCGCCTAGCAACACCCTAGCAACCACCTAGAACTCCATAGCAACCACCTAGCAACACCCTAGCAACCACCTAGAACTCCATAGCAACCACCTAGCAACACCCTAGCAACACCCTAGCAACCACCTAGAACTCCATAGCAACCACCTAGCAACACCCTAGCAACGGCCTAGAACTCCATAGCAACCACCTAGCAACACCATAGCAACCACCTAGAACTCCATAGCAACCACCTAGCAACATCCTAGCAACCACTTCGAATACCCTAGCAACCCCCTAGCAACAGCCTGGCAACCACCTAGAACTCCATAGCAACCACCTAGCAACACCCTAGCAACCGCCTAGAACTCCATAGCAACCGCCTAGCAACACCCTAGCAACCGCCTAGAACTCCATAGCAACCACCTATCAACACCCTAGCAACACCCTAGCAACCACCTAGAACTCCATAGCAACCACCTAGCAACACACTAGCAACGGCCTAGAACTCCATAGCAACCACCTAGCAACACCATAGCAACCACCTAAAACACCCTAGCAACGGCCTAGAACTCCATAGCAACCACCTAACAACACACTAGCAACCACCTATAACTCCATAGCAACCGCCTAGCAACACCCTAGCAACCACCTAGAACTCCATAGCAACCACCTAGCAACACCCTAGTAACTGCCTAGAACTCCATAGCAACCACCTAGCAACCCCCTAGCAACACCCTAGCAACCACCTAGAACTCCATAGCAACCACCTAGCAACACCCTAGCAACGGCCTAGAACTCCATAGCAACCACCTAGCATCACCATAGCAACCACCTAGAACTCCATAGCAACCACCTAGCAACATCCTAGCAACCACTTCGAATACCCTAGCAACCCTGTAGCAACAGCCTAGCAACCACCTAGAACTCCATAGCAACCACCTAGCAACACCCTAGCAACCACCTAGAACTCCATAGCAACCACCTAGCAACACCCTAGCAACGGCCTAGAACTCCATAGCAACCATCTAGCAACACCATAGCAACCACCTAGAACTCCATAGCAACCACCTAGCAACACCCTAGCAACCGCCTAGAATTCCATGAAAACACTTAGAACTCCATAGAATCACCTAGCAACACCCTAGCAACTGCCTCAGACATCATAGCAACTACCTACCACTGTTCACTCCGTTCAGCACAAAGTCGACTTCGCGTTGGCGGCAACCACACTTCACAATTTCTGCAGGAATTGTCTAGTTATTAGTGTGGTTGCCTTAGGCAGCCTCGCCCCCCTTCCTGATTGGCCGATGTTTGATATTTCATAACGTTGGAACCGTTTGTCATAGAGAACTATGGGTCGGGTCATTGGAAAGCCCTAGCAACCACCTAGAACTCCATAGCAACCCCCTAGCAACACCCTAGCAACCACCTAGAACACCCTAGCAACCGCCTAGAACTCCATAGCAACCACCTAACAACACACTAGCAACCACCTGGAACACCATAGCAAATGCCTAGCAACACCCTAGCAACCGGCTATAAAGCCATAGCAACCACCTAGCACACCATAGCAACCATCTAGAACACCATAGCAACCACCTAGCACCACCCTAGCGACCGCCTAGAATTCCATGAAACCACTTAGAACTCCATAGAACCACCTAGCAACACCCTAGCAACTGCCTCAGACATCATAGCAACTACCTACCACTGTTCACTCCGTTCAGCACAAAGTCGACTTTGCGTTGGCGGCAACCACACTTCACAATTTCTGCAGGAATTGTCTAGTTATTAGTGTGGTTGCCTTAGGCAAGCACACTATTATTATTGCACATATTATTATTATTATTTCTTTCCACCCATTTTTTGGACCGCTACTCCTCCCAGAGTTTTCGCACCACATACATGTGAAATATGTCAAATCGACCGGCTTGATCGGGAATGGTGTGCTATTACTTTGTGGAAAGTTTCGGTAGACGGTTTTTGAGAAATTCCACTTTTTTTGGGAAATTTTTCCCATAGAGAATGAATGGCGGAATGTTCACCCTTGTGATGTCACAATGCTCTGTCTTCTCACCCTTGTGATGTCACAATGGTCTGTCTTCTAGCAGCAGTACTCTGGTCTTTCTCTAGATTTGAACATTCTGCCATTCATCTCTATGGGGAAAAATTGCCAACTAATTGTGCAGTGCCTCATTGGACAATGGTCTTTTGTCCATTGGTGGAGATCAGCCTTGCCCCCCTTCCTGACAGGCCGATGTTTGATATTTCATAACTTTTGAACCGTTTGTCATAGAGAACTATGGGTCGCGTCATTGGACTCAGTAAAGACCTAGCAACTGCCTAGAACTCCATAGCAACCCCCTAGCAACACCCTAGCAACCACCTAAAACACCCTAGCAACGGCCTAGAACTCCATAGCAACCACCTTATTTGTGGAATGTGAATGCATTCTGTCACCTTGGATGTCAAGACATGAAAGTGAATGTTTGCATAAAAACATAATGAATGTGTTTGAGAGGATATATAAAACAGTTACAATCTGTATATTGGCCTGTTATATCCTGTTTGTTGCATAACGACGGTCTAAGTCAAACCACTAACGAGAGTTTTGCTTGACAACGGTAAAATAATATGCCCAAACGACTGCGGAAGAATATTTCAATTTCAGGTGATTAAGTCGATAAAAATCAATAAATACTAAAGTAACCGTATAGTCATTGTTGGTAACCCGTTGCATAAGTGGAATAAACCCCTCCGGGCTGTCCCTTTATTAGAAAATAATGTACTTTGGTGGTAGTATGGAGTTACAGAAGAAATCATACGACAGATGGACCGACAACGACGTCGCTTTTTCATACATCAGCGGACTAATTTGTCTAATCTTCGCGGGTCTTTAGACCGCAGTGGAAACACAGACAACAGTGGGCTGAAGGAACCTTTTAGTTCCTTGAGAAGTAGTTCCTGGGACTAAAACCTCCGGGTACTTTGGGTGGAAACGCGCCTTTAGTTGCGGCGCGGAAACGCTACAGCTCTACATACACACCGGGCCATCTAAGTGTTACAACATAGTAAAGGCCTTTATGATAAGCGGCTAGGACACATCCATGGCGGCGCAACTAAGTAATCCGACAGCGTCTCATAGCACAACATTGGCCGTAAGTCATCAATATTTTATACAATCATCATGATATTCAGTAGATATGTTGGGTGAAGGTATATGATCATGAGGACAAAACCATTTTAAAATCGCTCCATAGGGGGCGCAATAGTGCCAATGCCTTCCCAATGCCGCTTGCAGCTTTAATTATTTTACATTCAGCATTTATTGTAAGTAGCATATATACAAGAACTTTTTTTTTTTTAGTAAAATAAACTTGACAACCAAGTAGAAACATATCCTTTCTGGAGGAATATGCTTTCTGTAGGTATTCACCAGCAGTTTTGTACATTCATTTAAATGTCTTGCATGAGGCAATCTTTGTTATTTGACACTTTGATGTGACACAAAGTTTGAATGACGACATTGTGAGATGGTAAGATTAAAAAAAAAACAGGGCCAAGTGACTTGAAACTATTTAGAAAACATTGGGTAGCACTGCTTTGGAACACAGAGGCAAGATTGTTTGTAGTACAGTAACTTGGCGTCATTTTGATATCAATACTTTTAATGGCAGGTCTATATTTTGCCAGTTTGAATGAGTGACTTATAGACAGTGCTTTGAATTTGTATCTTGGCATTTTTGTACGTTGAAAACATGTTTTCATGAGATATCATTTCTTTTTGCACTGTGTTTGTAATGAGTAAGGGATAATAATCATTCATATACTGTATAAATGTAACATCGCACTCACAGAATCATGACACAAGTCTACCGGTGCCACATATTTTAATGAAAAGAAGCAGGTCTACAAACAAAACATAAAAGCTTTTAGCTGACCACATACACAGACACTCGCTTTCAGCTCAGATAGCTTGCTAGTATTCCAGTAAAGCTTGCTATCAAGCATGTTACAATACTGCTCTGTATCGCGCTTTTTCTCTCACAGAAATGATTCATGTCATTAAAATGAATTAAGCCCCGTCTTTACAGCGCACAAATAAGCATCATGGTTTGTGAAGAACCCACTGTAACGTAGCTAACTAACCATCTGAACAACAATATAGCCTGCAGCTAGCCTACAAGGTAGTTATATTACTAACTAGTTTAGCCAACATTGTGTAGCGCTTTCTGTACCTTTTCCGATAGGTAGCGCCCTGTGTTCGTAAACTTAATTCCCTAGTTTGATTTAGTTAAACCCTTATTCCTCTAAAACCTAAAAAAGGCATCAGAACGGCTAAACATAACTACACCCTACACATAGAGGACCACTTTCACCACAACTCCGATTCCCGGCGCATGAGGCAAGGCATTCAGACTATCACGGATTACAAAATCTCCAACACCTGTTCCACTGTCCACAATGCCTCCCTCCCAGACGAGCTAAATCTTTTCTACACCCGCTTCGACCAGGACAATACTGACCCAGCTACCAAAACCCCCACCCATCCAGGAGACCAGGTGCTCACTCTGACCATCGCAGAGGTCAGAGGATCACTACACAAAGTGAGCACAAGGAAGGCTGCCGGCTCAGACGGCATACCGGGACGCGTCCTCCGGGAATGCTCCGACCAGCTGGCTGAGGTCTTCACTACAATATTTAACCTCTCACTGTCCCAGTCCACAGTCCCCACATGCTTCAAGGCCACCTCTATCATCCCCGTCCCCAAGAAATCATCACCCACATGTCTGAATGACTACTGACCCATAGCACTCACTCCCATTGCCATGAAGTGCTTTGCGAGACTGGTCCTGGCCCACATCAAAGACACTATCCCCCCCACACTTGACCCACATCAGTTCTCCTACCGTCCCAAAAGGTCTACAGAGGACGCCACTGCCCTGCACTTAACCCTGACCCACCTGGAACAAATGAACACATACATCTGGATGCTGTTCATAGATTACAGCTCTGCTTTTAACACCATCATCCCCTCCAAGCTAACCACTAAACTCCTCTCCCTTGGACTTAACCCCTCCCTCTGTGTCTGGACCCTGGACTTCCTGACCAACAGACCTCAGTCTGTTAGGTTAGGTAACTTCACCTCCTCCACCCTGACCCTCACCACAGGTGCCCCTCAAGGCCGTGTTCTGAGCCCCCTTCTCTACTCCCTCTTTACCCATGACTGCCTGCCAATTCACCACTCAAACTTAATAGTAAAGTTCGCGGACGACACCACAGTTGTAAGCCGAATCACTAACAATGACAAGATGGCCTACAGGGACGAGATCCTGCACCTCACATCATGGTGCGCCTCCAACAATTTCCTCCTCAATGTGCAGAAGACGAAGGAGCTGATCATGGACTTCAGGAGGTCCAAAAGCTGCAGCCACTCCCCCATATATATCAACAGGGTCGAAGTGGAGCGTGTCCCCAGCTTTAAATTTCTTGGAGTTCACATCAGCGAGGACCTCTCCTGGAGATTAAATACCCGCTTCCTTGTGAAGAAGGCCCAACAACGCCTGCACTTCCTGAGGGAGCTGACGAGCACCCGCCTATCTCCCAAAATACTCTCCAATTTCTACCGCTGCACCACTGAGAGCATCCTGATCAGCTGCATCTCAGTGTGGTACGGTAACTGCACATCAACAGACCAGAAAGCCCTGCAGCGGGTCGTCAAGGCGATCCAGCATATCACCGGTACCCAGCTCCCAGCCATAAAAGACATTTATCACAAACACTGCCTGCACAGAGGTCTCAGCATCAGCAGAGACCCTACCCACCCCGACCACGGCCTGTTCTCCCCCCTGCCCTCTGGGAGGCTCTTCAGGAGCCTCAGAGCTCACACTTCCAGGGTCAGAAACAGCTTTTCCCCCCAAGCTGTTACCCTTCTGAACCTGGCTACCCGCTGAACTCTACTCACCCACTTACACACCCCCCCCCCCCCGTATATATCAATAACATTAATATCAATCATCAATAACATTTTCCTCCCTTATTTTTATGGCTTTACTGTGGTTATGTTTATACCCAACAGAAATCACAGAACAACTATGTCCCCACAAATTAACTTAAAGTTTATTAACTGAAGAGGAAAATGATAATATCCAGAAAAATAAAAGGTTCACACAAAAAATAAATAACAGTAAACCAAGAAAGTAGCAGTCTACTGACCTTTCAAAAATAAAAACTAATTTGTATTCACTCAGAGGAATATTATCTAAGCCTAAGTAATAACCTAGTGGGCCAACACACACTCATACAAGCCGGCGACCATAAAAGAAAAAAAGGAAAATTAAAGAAACAAACTCCTGTTGCAGGCCTGGTCGATGCTGGGGAGTGTGGTGGCCAAAAACAGTTGAAACCGTTTCACTCTAACCAAGCAAAAATAAAAGTTGAGTACTTACAATTGCAGAATTGAGTCACAGAGCCCTAATATTGCGCTTCCGAATGCGGTGGAATAAACCAGCGGGCTGATGGCTGACCGTGGCGGACCGACAAGAGGAAATCTTCTTTCTCCCTCGTTGCCAGAGGAGCTACCAGGCTTTATCCTGGTCACCTGGAGCGCTATCTGGGCAGTTCAGAATGTCCCTCGTGGGCAGCTAGCTAGGTTAGTTAGCTAGAAAGACTAATTACACAATATCAGCTACTGCGTCGGTATTTATTGGACAAAAAAAAATGACACAATATCGGCTACTGCGTTGATATTTACCTAATTATTCACAGAACACAATACAGCTTTTCACTCGTCTGCAGTCTTAATGCTCTAGTTTCTACAGTGCTATAACTTTAACACACTTTACATGGTAAATCTCGTTACTACACTTCTCATCTTTTCTCACTCGCTTTCCACAGAGCTCCGCCAGACACTCCTGCTCGCTCACTCTCCTCTCTCCTTCTCTGCTGCTTCCACTACCCCTCCTCGCCAGCTCCCGCCCCACGGCCAATCACAATACAGGAAGAGTGACATGACTCACAAACAACCAATTACATACAATAAAACTAAACAACATAGGTTGTACTCCATTTACACCACATGCTCACCAAGTACACTGCAAACAATCCATTTAAAATGGCTGAATATATAGCTTATATCGAACTGAACATGTTACTACAACCCAAATGTATTTACTCTGGACAAACATATTTATACTGAACAAAACAAATAGAAAACTTGTGGTAGACAAGAAAACCAGATGTAATGATATTTAGGGGCAGATTAAATTGCCCTGGGGCTACAATTATGTTACAACATTCTTGTGTACAAGAACATAAAAGTCAACAGGAATTTGTACGCATATTGAAACTATTGAAAATTTGTGCTTCATATGCTTTTACCTGCAGATAAAACATGAAAGCTTTTAGCTGACCACATACGCAGACACTTGCTCTCAGCTCACTTAGCTTGTTGCTAGTATTCCAGCAAAGCTTGCTACCAAGCAAGAAGTCCTGTGCCTGCGAATGTCACACTGACTGGCGGTCAGCTGGTATTGCACTAGCTAACAGAGAGACAAAAAGATTCTTGCAGTAATATATTTCATGAAAAACACGTTTTCAATGTGCAAGAATGCCAAGTTACTCACACAAGGTAGCTAACGTTAAACACGGTGAAAATGCTGAAAGCAGAACTGTCCCAGAGAGATTTTACAGATGCAAAAGCAATAGTTTAAAAGTTGTTTTTTTAGTTAGACAGCAAGGCAGTGTATTGAGTTAGAGATTTGCTTCAGTTGGAGGGGCGGATAGAACCCAGGTCTATCAGTCCTGTAAACTGTTCCACCAAAAGGCAATGGCACTACCCAATGAGCTACGAGGGAAGTAGACCAAGCAGCAAAGACCAAGCAGCAAGTCAGAGCAGCAAAGTTGTATCCAATGTTTTTATCTGTTGATATATGTAAAATGACCAATTGGGAGACATATTCCTTGTGCACTAAGAGCATTTGTGGCAAGAAAAATAAGAAGAAGAAGAATTAGAAGGAGAAAATGCAAAATCCCCTTAGTTTGGGGCTTTATTGTGTGGACGTGTGAAGATGTTTATGAATTCTGTCGGTTGAAATGGGGTCAGAATTAGAGCCCGACCGATGCCAGGTTTTTGGGTCCGATGCCGATCCCGATTTTGGAGAGTCCTAGCCCACCGATTACCGATGTTTTGACCAATATTTTGTCAAAAAGTGCAACATTTTCAAATCAATTTGAAAAACTTATATTTTATTAAAGTTTCTATATTTAAGAACATTTAACTTATAAGCAAACAAATAAAAATAAAAATAAACACACAAAGAACTTTTTAGATAAAAAAAGTAAAAGATGATATTAAATTAAATATATATATTAACACCATCTTTAAGTGTGTGAAATCAAAATAACTCCACACCTTGCTTTTACTCCTTTCTTTTCCAGCCATCTATAAAAAATTAATTTAAAAAAATCAGTTTTCCAGTTTCAAACATGTATTTTTATGAATATTATTATTATTGTTGTTGTTATTAATTTGTTATTATTATTTCTTAGTATCTATTCTCAGTACATTAATTATATTTTCTTATTTTATTCCTACTACATGATCTCAAAGAGTAAGGCTATCTAGCGAGCTTCCCTGTCCAGAAGAATTATTATTGACACAGCCTCATTATTTCTTATTATATATTCTCAGTAAATTAAATGAATTATATTTTCTTATTTTATTTCCACTACATGATCTCAAAGAGTAAGAGATTATCTAGCGGAGCTAAAGAGTGAATCAAGTGTAACGTTAGATGAAATTAAATTGACTGCATGAAATACGTGAAAAAAACTACAATGCGCTTTCGTGCAGGTTACCCGCGCTAACTGTTGGTTGATTCACTTCTCCAACAGCAATCCTTCTCTCATGTTATCACGACAAAGCTAGATAACATGGCTTAAAATGATCCATGATAGGTGTTTTATCTGCGTTTTTACTGTCTAGTTAGCTTGCTACGATGACGTGTGACTAGATGACACACTCGCTTGCAATCACGCGTTGGCTATTTACACAGCATCATATAGTAGCTAATATCATTGTCTCAGATAAGAAAACAAATGTGTGATACATTCAATCACCATTTTATTTTGGTTATTTATTTGAGAATACAGCGATGTCCTCTGGAAATGTAGATCCTACGCTGCTTATGTGCTCACTGCCACTTCATAAAGGCTTGCTAGTCAGCTAGCTTGCTAAAGTGAACCAAATATGTTAGCTAGCTCGCTCGCTTGATAATGAGGATTGATAAACATAGTGGTCGTATAAACGCATTTAATAAAAAACTTTCACTAAATATACATACCTTTATTGCGGCAATCGAATCTGTGCATACAAGTCTTGCAGTGGAGAATATTGGATGAGGCACGAGTGACAAACGTCTTATTAGAGAAGTAGCGCGTCAGCTGCTGCAGTTCACACTTGTATTAGAGCTCCCTCTACTGGATAATTCTAGTAAATAGCAATTACAACGTTTGAACAGACAAGTACACATAAATAATCATTGTATTTTTGTTTATTATACTTATTAAAAAATCGGGGCACATCGGCGGCATAACTGCCGATCCCGATGTCGTCAAAAAAGTCAAATAATGGCCACATATATCGGCCACACCGATATATCGGTTGGGCTCTAGTCAGAATGTACAGAAATTCATGTTTTTAAAGGCTAAGAGTCTGTGGTTGTTGCAGTTATTTTTATGGGGAACCCCAAAAAGTGCCAAACTCTCGGTGCTGTATAGGTATGGGGCATGCCCTGTCAAGGCGTAACTTGGCTGGATGGCATACCTGCCATCCCAATTACCTTGCTTCCAGTACTCCTATATTTGTCCTGTTTCTAAAGACTGTCAAAAAATAAATACCTGCCAGTGGTTAAAAGCTGATCTCACCAAACTCTTTGCGTGCCCTTGGGTATATACCATCAGGGCCTGCTCCAGTACTTCTTTATCCTCTATATCAATATCTGCTAAGACATTCTGAGTACGAAATATACCTTCCAGTCTATTAGTAACCTCCTCTCTAGTAAAACTTTCAATAAAGTAACTATTTAAGACATGAGCAATATCCTTATTCTTATAAAGCAATGTTCCTTTTTTATTGCTCATGATGATGCAAGGGGTTACATCCTCCTCACCTTTCCTTTTCCTACTGTAGCATTATATAGAAAAAAAAGTATATACAGAAACAAACTTTTAGGATTACATTTTGCATATTGGGAAATTTGCCTTTGAAAGAGCCTTCTAGCTTCCTGTAGTTCTTTTGTAACCTTAGCACACATACAACATTCAGCCTTATTACTCATAGTACTGTCCTTTTCATATATCTTATACAGTTTTTTTTCAAACCCTCCCATATGGCTTTGTTCATCCACTGGGGAGACTGCTTTTTCAAATTACTTCTCTTCAACTTTGGAATAAATTTATGTTGTGCCTCAAGAATAACCCTTTTGAACCTTATTTCAAGCAGCTTCTACGAACATGACTGACTTCAGTTTACTTCAGGGGCCTGCACCATCCCCAGATTACAATCCATTATCGTGCCTTTTGGATGAGGTGGAACGGGAGGTGCGCAGCATAAAAGCGTGACCATAAAATCTGTAGGAGTGATGCTAGCGAACATGGAGAAAAATCCCTCAGGAATGCTTCCTGCATCTGGTTGAGTCCATTACGCAAAGAATTGTCCTCTTTTTGAATGGGAGGACATAACTAAAATCTGGTTTCTTGGCTTTGTTATTTGTATAGCCCACCATGCAACGTTTTGGCATTTTTATAATGTTGATAATCCAATGACTGGTATTACTAACCATCTGGAGCGCAACTGATTGTTTTCTCCTGTCGTGGAGTGTGGCCTATTACAGGCGCATTGATGCATACGTATTATGTAAACATTAGCGCAACAGGTCCTGGCAGTTAATTAGAATTCTTTGCATTTCACTCTTTGCAAATGCCAGTGAAAATAAGTGGATTTGAAACATTTTTTTTTAACAAATTCCCGGGTCCTGGGAATTTGGAACCGGTTCCAATTTGGAATCAGCTATCGATAACCAAACTTAGGCAGCATGTTTGCCTGCTCTCCAGAATCAATAGCAGATGTTCCAACAATGAGCGCTGATGATATGAAAGACTGGGTATCCTGTTAACATGCATTAAGAAAAAAAAAGGTTTCCTGGATGTATATTATAATCAATTTGTCAAGGAGATGGTGTGCTTTGGGAAAACAGAATGATGCCACTCAATTGACAATATCTTAGATTTTTTTGTGTGGGATAAGTTAAGTTAAGGCTGTTGTAAACTAACAGAAAATCAGACGTGCACAACCTTGAATTTTCACTTTCATTTCATCATGTGGGACCTTTGGGAATCTGGCAATGATAAGGATGAAAAAAAACCTACCTGCTTTCTAGTTGGACCCACTTTTGAGAAGACACCAAAGGAGAAGAATTCTGGAAACTAGGAAACAAATTACGAATTACGAATTACTCATTAGGAATGGTGGAAGGGGTTATATTGTGAAAATTTTGTTTTGAAAATTATTTTGATTGATATGGGCTCCCTAAATAAGACTCAGACCTAAAAAAGGGATATGATTTTAAAAAATGTTAAGTTATACTGTTCAATAAATACAGTTCTAAAGGATTTTAAGACAGGAAGTTTTCATTACATTTTCATAAATTTCAATCATCCTTCTCCTGACTATTCCCTCCCTCTGCCATCATAACATCATGCATGTTGCCCGTTAATAATGTCATTTAAAGAATGAAGTCTTCAGGTTGATGGTAAATTATACATTATACATTGACAAATACGGAAATTATTACCACACAAAAAATGATTAACCTATACATTGTTACTGTGGTGATGTAATATGAAAACCATTTTTTTGATAGCATAACCAAATTGCCAATTACCAATTACCATATAGCCAGTGAACTCACTGGTGTTAAATGAGCTAGACATTGCTGTAGTTAGCTTAATGTTTTAAGCAGCCTGTATAGATTGCTAGTATCTAATGATTTGCTTATACAGTGCCTTGCAAAAGTACTCAGACCCCTTGAAAACCTTTGGTTACTGGTTTTACACTTTTGTGTCATCATCTAGAAATTACTGCATTTTTTATACATAGCACCCCATTTCAGGGCACTATAATGTTTGGGACATATTAATGTAAATGAAAGTTTTGTACTTTGCGTCTAATGACTGCTTAAAGTCTGTGATCCATAGATGTCTCCAGGTCCTGAGTATGTTATCTAGTGATGCTCTGCTAGGCCTGTGCTACAGCCATCTTCTGCTCCTGCTTGTTTTGGGGCTACTTACCTTACGTTTTCTCTTTACCATAAAATTGGCTATATGCTGTAGTATGAAGTGCTATCCAATGATTTTGGAGGCATTTTCTTGAACTTGAGCCGATAAGCTGCTCCGATACACTACAGAATTCATTCTGCAACTGCTATCAACAGTTACACATCATCATGGAAGGTGAGTGAGCCAGTAGAAACTCTGTGGTGATTACTTCACTCTAATGGCAAGGATCAATATGAGTGAGGTTTAGATTCAACATGGCTGGCTGCAAATAGGCTATTTGAAATTGCCCAATTGTGTTTAGGAAGAGTGCATTGTGGTGATTTTGATGCAAATAAAAAGGATTTTATTATTTTAATATGATTTTATTATTTTATTGTTGTTTTCTGTGTTTGGTGTAGCAATCGTTGTCAATTCCGTGTTTTCAGATCACAACCACAGAATTTAAATCCGTGCTCTCCACTAGCGTGGTGTGTCACCAAACAAAGTTTAAAGCCGCAATGTGTATACAGTTTGTATGTGGCACCATGTTTGACAGTGGTTTGATTTCGGCCTTCTTATCAATTATACTTCCAGCTTGACTGAGGAGGCAAGACATGAGAGAGGAAACTGGATGGGCCAATGGGATGAGCACACTGTGCACCCAGTGCAGTGCTCATGACAGTTGTAGTATCATATAGTATCACCTCAAATCCAGGGGAGTAGGACTGATTTTAAACCTGGGGGGACACCAGAATGCTGGGGGTTTCCAGGGGCATGCTCCCCCTGGAAGCAATCTTTTAAAAATAAAGCACTTAAATGCTTATTTTTGGTGACCTTTGAGGACAGAATATACTAATTACTGTGGTTGTTAGAGGGTCACATGGTTCTCATGTAAACTACTAATTATTGCAAAAACCTTTACAGTACATCATGAGAAGTAAACTTTATTAACATATTTTCCTGAGCAGAGTGCCATTTCATTGGACACCTCCAGGTGAAAAAGGGCATAGCTCAACCTGTATTGTTATCAGGAACTGATATAGTTCAGTTTACCGGTTAATTGTGGAAAAGTGGTGCAATCATTGTCGCAGCAAACATATAATTAATGTAGTGATTTTATTACATAGCCAACAAACAACACTAAAACTGTAATAATTGCCTTGATAAGTCAGTAATTTTCAAATGAGCTAGAATTATTTTATCATAAACTGAATGATGCAGATAACTCCTCCAACTTGTTTTTTAGGTTGTTTTCCAAAGACATGCCTAATGTCCTTTTCACTTGCTGCAACATTTTATGTCATTCATTAGGGCACAAGTATCTTGTGTTTTATTATAAATTCAAGTCATGCAATGACTGCAAGGATATGAGAATGATGCAGATGGAGTAATTAAAATGGTGCTCTATATAGAGATAGAGCGCAATTAAGTCCCACCCACACCGGAGGGGAAAACAATTCATCGCTCTCCATTGACTTTGTATTGCATGAAGGTGCCTCCTTGTCACTTTCGTCTGCTAGCAAACAACAGAAAAATGCCTAAAAGCTGGTGTGTGGTGGGATGCACTACCAACTGGGTAAAGAACCCAGAACTAAGTTTTTATAAGCTGCCGAAACGAAAAACCTGTCCTAACATTGGAGTCTAGTGGTGTGTCAGCTAGCAAGCTAGCTACAGGCAACAGTAGGTTACTGTCATTCGAAATAAGTTGGAGTTGGCTAGCGACGTTGTTTCAACAAGCTTGTAGATGGCTAAGAAGGGGAAGCTAAAATGATAGCTACTTAGCTAGCGTTAATAAAATTGCAGGTAATAAGTAGCTAACGTTAGCTAAGTTCTGGCTGCCATGTTTAAACTATAGTTAATTTCTGCATCAGTTTCACCAGAAGCCCCCCGAGCCAAAGGCAAATATCGTTTTTCAGAGACCGTTATAACGTTGTCGCTACACTGAAGAAACAAGCTAGAGCTAGACTAACGCAGGTAGACATAGGGTGCTAAAATAATCCTTTGACATGCTTAAATCTAATGTTTTTAGCTAGCTACGGGCATAGCGTTTCAGCCCTTGGTTGCATATTGTGGCACCGATTGTTTTCCCCTCCGGTGGGCGTGGTTTTCAGAGTATGATGCGTTGCGCTCTGTCTCTGTAATGTTCCATGTGTAGGACTTCTGACAGACACGCCACATATAAATAGGAGCTCTAAATGGCAAAGCAGCTCCAAAAGATACAGCATATACAGTTCAGACCAAAAGTTAACATACACCTAGGCTAAAGACATTCAAACTAAATTTTTCACAACTCCATACATACATGTTACCATACATTTCCTGTGCAAAGTCAGATAGGGTATTTACTTTATTTCCATAAAAGGTCATTTCAAAATAATAGCTAAGAGACAGATTTATTTCAGCTTTTATGTACTATATCAGATTTTCAGTGGGTCAAAAGTTTACATACAGTTTGTTAGTATTTGGTGGCATTGCCTTTTAAGCTTCTCACAATACTTTGCTGAAATTTTTGCCCATTCCTCCTGGCAGAAGTGGTTTAACTCAGTCAGGGTTGTAGGCCTCCTTGCTTGAACACGCTTTTACAGTTCAGTCCATTTTATTACAACTTTGGAGGTAGGCATAGGATCATTGTTCTGCCGGAAGACCCAGTTGCGACCAAGTTTTAACTTTGTAGCTAGTCTCTTGAGGTGTTACTTCAGTATTTCTAGATAATCCTCCTTCCTCATGATGCCATGTATTATGGCATCATTATTATAATAATGCAAAAATATTGTCACACAATGCTGTACAGTACCTAAATGTGTAATAATTAACTCTTGTATGTATTTCTAATATTCTGTACTCTTGTATGTTTTCTTGTAAGGGGATGGGACGACATGTCCACCACGTTTTGGCAATGTTCCAGCTCTCACGTCATCACTGTTGCATGCATCACAAAAACTACTAGACAACAACAAACGCTTAAATTGCAGTGTGAAATATCCTCGTTATAAAACCACTAACCTATTTAAAGACACTCAATTTCACAAATAACGTATATAACCAAAATATTTTGAGCAGTAATATTTACATAGCAATGATGAAATCTTATCTGTTTTCAGTAGATGGAGACAGAGACAGTAAATCAATGATGCAGTTCTATCTGCTTCTGTTTTCCTCCAGAAAACTGTCAGCTAGGTCTATCAGCAAAAATATGGCTTAGCTATGCCCAGAAGTCCTCAATAATAATAGTATTTTCCAAGAAATTACAAAAACCCGTTGACAACGTTTTGTTAGGTGCAGCGTCTTTAACTGCTACCACAGAGTGAATGCGATGAGAAAACTTTCGGTTACGCTGACCTATAAAATACTATTCCAAAAGCAGAATTAGACATGTTATACATCGTTAGAAAGCTTATACTCTCACCTACTGAATGAATTAATTGTCAATCAAGCCAGACTGTACTAAAAAGGGTGACAACGCCATAAACAACACGTGTGGTATTACACACAGCTATTTTGGAAGGTTCCCAGGCGTCACAAATGCACATATATTTCACAAACGGATTGTCCAAGACAATATATGACCACTCAGTCTCAAAAGGGACATCTATGCGTAAAACCAACGGTAAGGTTGTATATCTATTCAATATTTAGTCCCAGATATTGACTGAAGAATGACATTGTATAATTGCTGAAAACTTTGTCTTGTTTATTTCGTTATTCAGTGAGCAGACGGAATACGATTTTTGAGTGGTGAAAGTTTTATGAATGCTTGGATGGAAAATATTGTCTATTATGTCATGGGTGGGCGGTGTAGTTGCAGATGAGAGTGCAGGGAGGGGGTGCTTGTTAAATGAATGACCAGAGTGACAATGCTGGCGCTGCGAAACTGCGTAGGCTATTCAGCATAGTTGTTGTGTATCATCTACTAATGAAACTAAAACAAAGCGTTTCTGTTTTTAACTCATACTTTGGTTGCAGTAGCACTGAACGTCTGAGTTCAGCAATGTCAGCACGCCGGCGTGCCGACCACTAGGGGCTTTGCGCTAAGAGCTTAAGGGCCTACCATTTTATAGCCGCTGCCTTTTTGCCCTTGATACCATGGGAAAATCCAACTCAGCAACTCAGCCAAGACCTCAGAAAAAAATAGTGAACCTCCACAAGTTCGGTTCCTCATTAGGAGCAATTTCCAAACTCCTGAGGTTACACGGGCATCTGTACAAACAATTGTATGCAAATATAACAAGGCCACCGCAGAGCGTGGCATATGTCCGCGAACGTAGGGTCCTCTAGAGTTATTTTAAGCAATCAGAAAAGTTTTCAATGTTAATATGTTTATTTTGGGTTCCAAACTGAATTTTTGCACTACAAATCGCCAAATTTTTTTAACACCACACTCAAACCATGACGCATGCAATTAGACCACGAGCCCTCTAATGCCAGCCCCTCTATTTTACATGGGAAACACCTTGGAGGAGTAGTATCATCTTTATATGGTCTCTGTTGTTCTCGACCATGAGGGAGGTGACGCCAAACTTCAAACTGACATTGGAAACGGGGCTCGCAAGTTGATATGAGACGATGAGACGATTCACCTCATATCAACTTGTGAGCCCCGTTTCCAATGTCAGTTTGAAGTTTGGCTCGTGATCTAATTAAAATGCATGCGTCATGTTCGGTTGCCATTCCGTTAAAAATTTATACTGCTAGTTCCACGATAGGGGATGAATAACGTGATTGTGAAAATAACGTTATTTACCTTAGATAAACATTGGATCGTGTGCCCCCCCCCCCGCCCCTCGTGGTCGTGTGGCCCCCCCTAGCAGTTGTGGCCCTAAACAACCGCATAGACCGTTTATGGCACAGGCTGGCCCTGGGCTACCCTCTAAATGGGCAAGGATTGGCCAGATTTGGCATGTGCACTAAGGGGTTAATTTATCCTTGCTTGTCCCACATACTTCTTAACAAAAATTAAAGCAGCGTTTCTTGTCGGAATCAATGCTTTTTTCCGAGTAAAACAGCGTGAACACAGTGACATCAGAAGTCGGAAATTTCCCACCTGAAATATCCGAGTTTCGAGTTTCTTGAGTGCAGCATGAGAGTTGCCTGCACAGAACTGCTGTATCAGAATAAATAGTGTCAAACCTTGATTTAGGATCACATGCATTATTGCATGCCATTATTGTTTTGATTATATTGTTAGTTAGATATTATTGCTATTTATAATACTACTACTAATAATAGTATTACCTGTCATAACTTTCTTCTGCCCATTTTTTATGGTGATGAATCATGACAAATAAGTAAATGATCAGTAATAAAGCTGGCATATGTTAAACTGAGATGCTGTTATGCTGATTCCACCATATTATTCTGAGTACACTGTCATTCTGATATTGCCACTAATAGCCTACTACCATTAAAAATGCTATTACTCGTTTTTGCACGGTGATTTTGCTGATGATGACAACAAGCAATAACATATGAAAAATAAACAGGCCAACATAAATTTAAAAATGAGAATAGTTATATTTAATTTGCTCTTAAATTATTTTTCTGAAGATGCTGCCTGTGTGCTGTCATAGACCACCATTATGTCAGTAGCTACTGGTGTAGAATGCCGCTGTTTCTGAAGTCGCTTTGTGGTCATTTTAATTGTAGGCTAATACTCACCACTTTTTGGAGGATACAAATGTGCATTTTTCAGTGGATTCGCTATCTCTTTGCATGTATTTCATGATTAAAACACAAAGACAAAGCACAATTGACCAGGACCAGGTTTTTAAGTGATGGGATATTTATCAGCACAAGGCAATAACATCTTCTTGAATAATTCCACCTTGTACTGCTTAGATTGTGTCAGCACAGGACTAAAACATTACAGTACAGCAAATCATATCGAAAGGTTGTCTTTGCCCATATTGTACTTTTTCCTTTACGCAATGAATAAGAGCCAATATTGCAGGAGGTGGCAAGCTCTTATTTTATTACTACACAATGTTTATATACATAGCCAAAAATATAAAGCACATTAGCCTACATATTTCCATTTGAATGAAAAATAAAACTTAATATTTATGAAATCTTTTGCTTCCTCGCATGCACTGTACAGGCATTCAAAACAAAGCAAGCAGATAAATCAAGTGAATTATATTAGCTGTTCCTGTCTGCAATCACTTTTCACAACAATACATTTTACTTGAGATTGAGGTAAGGCTTGCTGGGAATAGCTAGGCACTGTAGGGAGCACCTGTTTTACTACAATTACCGACCACATCTATTTATTTTAGAAGTCACTTGTCTATCTCCTTTATTTTTACTTTTTAAATTTAATATGCAATAGCCTTTCCAGGTCTAACTGGCCATTATTTCTTCTTTTTACATAAAGCATCAAGTTAAGATAAGCCAACAATGTAACTCTATAAAAATGCATGTGAACACAACAATACTGTCTGCTTCATTCATTCATTTTTTTCTAAAGCCTGTCTAAATTTCATTTTTATATATATTATATATATTTTTTATTGGTGGACCCTTGTTATGTATAATATTAAGCTTATAGCTTATTACACCTAAACCTTCCAATGTTCTTCAGGTCTCTGTCATAGCATATTATAGGACAACTGAAAATTATTTTCCTTTCTCTGTGCTTCTTTTTCTTTTCCGCTCTCTGAGGATATAAAACACAGTACACTTCCAAATGAGCACGTATCTGTTAATTTTTAAATTCCAACCTTAAGTCGCTTTTCCACTGCATGGTACCAGCTCAACTCGACTCAACTCTACTCGACTTTTTTGGTTTTCCATCGGGCAAAAGTTGTGGATAGTACCTGGTACCTGGTACTTTTTTTTGGTATCACCTCCGTCGAGGTTCCAAGCGAGCTGAGGTGATACCAAAAGGTGATGTGAAAACACTGCAGACCACTGATTGGTTAGCTTACCCTCTTGCTTCGCCTTTGAGCAACCAGTCGTCTCGTTGTCTGAGCTCTAATGTAGGATTTCCCAAACTCTCCTGTTTTTTTCAAAATGATCTGGGTGATGTAATGACATTCTAAAACCATTGTGACGTACATAAAGTAATAATCTCAAAGATTTTCATTAAAATAAATGTCTGTTAAGTCACTATCTATCGCTGAATTAGGTAACACAATGGTGATTGAGCCTATTATTATATTAATTTATATTATTATTATTGTTATAATTTATGATTAAAGAACTGGGTGTCTGTGGCGACATTCCCAGGAAAAAATCACAAGCGGCGCATAGATAGTGACGCGTTTTCCATCACCCATCAGTGGTTGGTCCGCCAGAGAGGGTAGGCGGAGCTAACGCAACAGGCTTGCTCTTCAACTCACTTGCTTTTCAACTCACTCAGCGGTGTACTGTTTTTTCCGGTGTCTGCTAGCGTTAAAGGTGGGGGGTTATGGAAACCTAATAAGTTTTTGTGTAACATGAGAGGTCATATTATTTGTTGATGTAGATTTTGTATTACATTTGATGACAATTTAACGTTACTAAATTACATAGCTATTTGCACAGCTAACGCTAGCTACCAGACCATGTCAATAAAGGCAACATTAGTTTAGACAACGTTGCGCACAGTATCCATCTCTCATATCAGGTAACGTTGCGTTAGCTAGCTAGCTAATGTAATTAACACAATCTAATGTCAGCTAACAATTAGAAAAAACACCAGCTAACGCTACCGACCGGTACCGACCTCGCAAACCGTCTCTCGAATGCAATGCTACCTTGTTGCAGCGTTGCAATGTAGCTAACTAAAGACCAGTTCAGATCAATGATTTGCAACGAGACTGGATGCAACTTGCAAAATTCCAAGACGTATGATTGTAAACGTTCTAAAACTGCACTTGGCGATTTGACAAGGTGGGTCTTTTGAGACCCTAGGCAACGGCTTCAGAGGCTCTGCAACTAACCAGTTCACACCGCTGCAATTTTCTCTGCAACATTCTAAAACCATTTAGTCTCGTTGCAAATCATTGATCTTAACTGGCCTTAACGTTACCGTTATTTACATTGCCATCAAGTTCATCAATATATAAGCCGGGGTATAGGTGGAGCAGAGCCGGGTCTGATTTCTATGTAAAGATGTCAAGCCGGAGAAAACTAAATAAAAGAATACGGCAGTATGGATTAGCGTTGTTGTTATTTTATTACGCTTCCTCATATGTTCCTTCAGCCTTGATGCCCTTTTTTGATGAAATCCTTTGTTTTTGTTTTATTCTTCTTATTTTGATTGCTAATTTAACACCCAGCTCAGTTTTATTCTCGAACAGTTTAGCTAGCAAAACCAGAAACAAGGCAGTTGTTGTTTCAAAAATATCACACAACAATCATTCACAATGATGATGCACAAGACACATAATTGCACAAGCCTCAGCGAATCCCGCAAATTCTTCTCTGCACTGTAAAGATGTTCATACCGAGCAAAAGGTGGATAAAGAACGTTTTTGGAAATTGATCATCACTAATTCTACCCCAGGTCTGCTACCACATTTTAACCCAGCTCGGCAGTGTAAAGACAGCTTAAGTTAGCCTAATGTTAGACAATGTATGAGTATGTACATAACGTTACTTTAACGTTACTAACCATTTTTTATTCAGGAAATAATAAGTGTAATAGTTGGCGTGGCCCAGTTGCCAACTGACTGACGTCACACAGGCGACACTGGTTGGATCCGGTTGGATCTATGGGAAGTGAGGTCCAAAAACACACCTGCAATTACCGCTTCTTGCCATTGGTACCGCCAAAGAGAACGAAACTGAAATCTTCGAGATTGTAACTTTAAAGTTTCTTTACAGCGTCCTTTGCTATGCCGACACTGCCAGCCTTGCTACATTCCCTGGTGACAAAGATTCTAAGGGCGTTTTCATATTAGGTACTACTGCTTCGTACCGTGCCTGAGTACGATTGCGCCCCCTCTCCACTCCCCTGCCGCTCAGCTTTCACATTAGTAAAGTGTTGTTCCGTACCCGAGTACACTTCATCAACTACGTGGCATTTGTTTATGTTGTCGCTCCAGTGTAGAAAGCGCTCCAATCGCAAGATCCCAAGCCCATACAATGGAGTCGACCATCGCACTATGCCTACTGTTATTCATATTTTGGAGACAATGTCAAGAATGACCCTCTCGCCTGCCTTCCTACTTTATCAGCTATGGCTGTGCAGTTCAGAGGATGAGATCGGTGCGTGCTGCGCGCATACGCAGATTTCGGAGGAGACAGGCGGCGTTGAGAAATGCCTTTGTAACTCTACTCGCTGACTGCTACTCGCATTTGTCAATAAGATGAGAAACAGACCTGTTGCTGACCAGAATATTCTCTTTTGATTTCCACAATGCTTTTGAAAAAGTGTGGACTAGCTACCTAACCAGTGATAGAAGTTATGTTATTGTAATGACAGTGACCGCAGCACACACACCTATGCTCAGATACATGTCATGAAAGAGGGCTGTGTACGGTCTACCTCTTGTAGAATAATAATAATAAAATATAATAATGTACTTTCTATTCTACCTCAGGAGCATATGGGTTCAACAGAGGTCTGGTGTGTGGTGGCAGCATGTCCTCATAACCTGGGGAGATCGGGAATGGCTAAGAAATTTCTGGATGAGGAAGACCACATTCATGCAGCTGTGTGACATCCTTCGGCCACATCTAACAAGAGATGCAACCAGGTTCAGAAGTCCAGTGCCTGTGGAACAACGTGTAGCCATATGCATCTGGAGATCGGCCATCAACGTGGAGTATAGATCCATTTCCCATTTGGTATTTGGTATTGGCCTATCAACAGCTTGTGTTATAGTCAATCATGTTGCCTCTGTAATTGTGGACAAGTTGCTTTCTCTCTACATTAGAACACCCTCTGAACATGAATTTAAGATCATTATTCAAGGTTTCTGTGACCGTTGGGATTTCCCGCAATGTGGAGGGGCTATTGATGAGACCCATATAGGTTTTTTATCTCCACCAGACACCCCTGCAGACTACTACAACTGTAAGGGGTTCTACACTGTCATTCTGCAGGGTGTGGTAGACCATCGGCTCAGGTTCTGGGACATGAATGTGGGTTGGGCAGGCAGATTGCATGAGGCTAGAGTGTTTGGGAATTCCAGTGTTTATGACAGGGGTCAGAGTGACACTGTTCCCCAATCTCACAGAGAGGATTGTGGGTGTAGATGTGCTGGTGGTGATGTTAGGCAATGCTGCCTAGCCACTCCTCCCATGGTTAATGAAACCTGATAGCAGTGCAATTTCTGCACAGACAACCTTTAACTACTGGCTCAGCAAGGCACGGATGACCGTGGAGAGGGCATTTGGCCGTCTCAAGGGAAGATGGCGGTATTTGATGAAGAGATACGATTGCCACATGGAAAACATCAACACCACCATCACAGCCTGCTGCGTACTTCACAACTTTTGTGAAGTAAACAATGAGGAATATGATGAAGACTTTGACGTTCGTAGAGACAATGAGGCGGTTGAATGGAATCCCCTTCAGGCAAACACCACTGCCAACACCACAAGAGATGCCTTGTGGTCTTATTTTTCCTTATCCAATCCTTAACTTCATGTATTTTTGACAATAAATGTATATTTTACAATCCAAGATCAGTGTGGACCTTTTAGAACAGAGACAAAATACTGGTTAATGACTGCAATGTGTTTTAATCAAAGTAATGTCTTCAGGCAAAACATCTTCAATCAAATCCTTCAGTCAAATGTCAGTGCTTCAACAGAAAAGGTACTATCCAATACACAAAACATTTGAAACAAGGTTAAACCATTGTAACACCATCAAAACACAGTGTTCACACATCTTACATTGAAATATGTAGGGTAAACAGTATTCAAGGCACAGTTGGGGAAACCGTAACGAACCATAACAAACAAAACAACAATGCTATGTAAAAAAAAAAAGGAAAGACAGCATTGGTCTCATAGAACTTATTTTGAAAATGGCAAAAGTGCATTATGACTAACATTCTTCAAAACATCATGTAAACTGCTTGTAAACAAATTAAACCATTATCTTGATAGGCATTGACACTTATTTTCCTGAATTTATTGATCAAATGCTTACTCAAGCAGCATTGAGCAGCATTGGGCAGGGGCTCTGCAGCTCCGTGCAGTTCTCTGAAGGTTAGTGGTGTCTCTTCATGGGCAGTGTAGTGCAGGGGAGGCCCCTGGTAATAGTGCGGAGGAGGAGGTTGTAGGTGTGAGGGCGTGTGCTGCTGGGACGAAGGAACCATGACATCGAACAGTCTGCTCATCTTTTGCATGAACATTCTATTTGTCTCTTGGCATTCCTCCCTCTGTGCCTGTAGCCGGCGCTCCTCTATCTCCATTCGTGACTTTATCCAGGCATCAAGACTGTCTTTCTCTTGCTGTTGACGCAGCTGCTCTGCTTGATTGAATTCATCGTACTGTTTCTTTTGTATGTCCATAAAGGCACCCATCATGCTGCTCACATCAGTCTTTGCCTTCCTCTTCCTTCTGTTGTCTGCTGCTCTTGGGCTATAGTCAGAGGTGTCAGTGTGTGTCTCATCTGAAGTGCCTGTCAGCATAAAAGTATGAAAGCAAATTAGAAATTAACTGAAGGCTACAACCAAAATAGCATTTTTGATGGTATAAAATACATGCACAAATGAACAAACTCTTCCTACATCAAAATTTTGTCACAACAATCACAGGCAACCAGAAATTATGTGTGGATCTTGGACGAATCATCATCAGCATCTCTTTCAGCATAGCCGTCAGAGATAGGGCCCCTGTTTCTGTCAAAATCTAACTACATAATATCTATGTTTTGGATAGCTTGCCCACTGATAGCTATAGCCTCAGTACTTGAGTAAATTGTTCTCTCCAAATCGGCTGTGGTGCTAGAAAGCACACACGAAGAGCACTTGTGGATAAATATTCATAAAACCATGGATTATGAATAAAACGGAAAGAGGAGCTACCTATGTTGTAAGCTACTGGACCATCCCCTCAACTAGTTTGCTTGCATTTTAAACACATTTCACCACAAGATACACACATAATTCCCGCAAGGTGTCATGAGGATATTATGGATGCTAACGTTAACCTACTGCTTACCGCATATTGACAGGCTCATTGGTGGACTAACCGGTCCCATGTTCTCTTGATCGGATGGTGGAGATGATGTTGATGGTGTTACCAGAGGTGGTGTGATTGGTTTGCAACTCAATAACATTAGGCTCACTTGTTGGTTTTTGGCCGAATATGCTGTCCACTGCATTATACCATGAAATCTGTCTTTTTCGTCAGTTGAGCTGCCAGATTTACGCACCGCATCCTGCACTTTCTGGTATTGCAGCCTCATTTTCTTTAGTTTGTCACGGCATTGTTCTGTTGTACCCACGTGCATGTAAATACTCTCAAATTATTCCATAAATATCTGCATTTTTGTGTGAAATGTCCAGTTGTGATTGTATGTTTTCGTCTGCCCAAATTTCAAGCACGCATTCAATTTCTTCAGTAGACAACAGAGATCCTTTCGCGGCCATGGTACAGTAGTTTTCACACCTGATGCGAACCGTACCCGAGTACACATGAACCGTACTTGAGACCACCTTTTCAAGTGGACCCAGGAACGTTTCGTTGATCCGTGCCCGGGTATGGTACACAGTGTTCACACTAATCAAACGAACAGGACTTTGGGGTCAAGTGTACTTGGATCCAGGCCCGGGTCCCTGATGTAAAAGCCTCCTAAAACAACTCAGCAATTTTTCTGGTTTAATGGATTATTTTCCAGGCTGAAGTAGTTGGCTATCTCCCTGAATATGAATTGAATGTTTTTAACAGAAAATAATAATAAATGCAATTTTATCCACGGAAATAGCTATACAAAAAGGCTAAATAAATGTTGTGGTCGCACACAGCACTCATACACCAATATGCACTTATAGCTAGCCACCGCTACAGAATTTTTAGTAATATGGGAGCATGCAGCTGAATCCTCCATGGAAAGAAACCTCAAAGCGACCTTATGTACGATCAGTAGGCAGTGTTGTGCTTCACTTCGGGCGCTTATTCCGCTCTTACAGCTTGTTTCCAGCCCAAACCACTGCAAACACTACAACTTTTTTTTGTCAGTGACATTTTCTTCTGACATCTACGACGGCGATCGCGACCATTACATTTATTTGAGTGAGCTGTGGCTGCTGTAGCCCCCATTGTTCTTATTTGCAGTGTTGGAGGCTTTATTGGTGGCTCTGCCAAATGTTATGCATGCAAAGGTAATTCAACTATCATCATATCACCCAGCCCTAGAAGTTATGAAAATCTCAGCTCCTCCAAACCTCTTATCAAATAAATGTAACAATCTCATGATGTTCTACTACCGCAACAGATTCTACAGCCAGTGCAAAACATTGACGTGTTACATATCTAAATTGTGCATTGCTGTAAATCATAATATAATCATATATTTCACTACAAATCCACTGTTGACTCATAAAATTCACTTTTGCATCATTTTCAAGAGATAACTGCTATTTTTCCACCAGTATAGGGGTCGAAGATATCCAAGGGCCATCTTCCAAAAACCTCTCCAAAAAATAAATAAAATGCTTTTGGTCCTTAATAAAGCATATCAATTTGCTGCTTTATGATAGTTTTTAGATGAAACATTGATATCACATCGAAAAATAATGCGAAAAAAATTGTGCCACACTGTGGTACACACATACCTAAATATGTAATAATTTGCACTTGACTTCATGCTTTCTCCTCTTCAGTTCTCCCCAGAGGATTTGCTTTAGCCATGCTGATGACTTGGCAAAATGAGTAAAATCTTCCAAAAACCACAGAAAAAAAACAGTGGCGCCTCAATGAATGCTTGTATAATTACTGCGTAATGTTATGATACAATGCACAACGCTGTGCTGAAGGAACCACTCATGCAGTTACTCTTTCTTAATAAAATAGAATTTAAGGAAACATGCCATATACCATTGGAAAGCTTGTACTGTCCTCTGCAGAATAAAGAGTTATCAATAAAATCTGAATGAAGTGAAAGGAGTTACATTGGCGTAAACAGTGAATGTGGTTTTGCACATGGCCATTGTAAATACTGTATCTACCCTCACTTTATATTTGTGCTTTTATTTCTCAAGTGGATTGTTCAATACAATAAATGACAATTGAATCTTTAAAGGGATATCTTTACTCAAACCAATGGTAAGATTGTATATTTATTTCATATTTTGTCACAGGCATTGATAGTGGAATAACATGGTTTAACTCCACAAAAATCCCTCTTGTTTATTACACTATTCAGTGAGCAGAGTTTTTCACGCTGTATTGCTATACCTTTGGGCTATTGTTGGCTTTGTCTTGTTGCCATGTTGGAATTTTAGGTGGTTAAAGAATTTTTTTCATGAACTCTCAGATAGATGTTCAGACACTGTTGTTCAGTGTCTCATGCTTCGGGGTATAGTTGCGGATGAGACTGCAGGAAAGGTTTGCTTGTTAAATTGACTATCTATGCGACAATGGTGCCATTTAGAAACTCTGTATTTAGCATCGCTGGAGTGCATTGTGTAATAATAAAGCTAAAACACAGAGTTCTGCTCAATTTGATTGCAGGAGGAATGAAAGTCTTGATTTGAGCAATGTCAGTATGCCAGCATTCTGGCCACTAGGGGAGTTGCGTGAAGGTGTTAAGTAATTCAGTAAAATGCACAAATTCGTCAACGAGTCTGAATACTTTTGCAAGGCACTTCGACTGAGTGACAAAAACATAGCTAATTACATAGCTAATCATCAAACTGTCTCTGTCTCCCACCTCTTAAACCACATAGCATCACCCAGCAGTTTTTGTGTTTTCTCTTAAAGCTTGTTATTTTGCAGCAAAAAACCACAAAACACCATGAAATCTTTGAAACTAGATCATAATTGAAAAGATATTTAAGTGTTAGCCCTCACAAATTTGTTGAAAAACACATAATATCCTTTCAGTAGAATTGAATGTACCTTAATCAGCAGCTTTCTACCAAATGCAACTTGACCATGAAGCAGAATAGAATTCCTGCAAAGAACAGCTTGACCAGAGAGGAGATCCCCCCAACACCTACATATGCTCCATACTGGACCTGTAGAAATTCAGGAAGAAGTCACAGGCACGACAAGCATGTGAGAATGCATGAAGCAACAGGTTGACAAAAACGAAATATAAAGAGTAACAACCTAAAATTTGGGCAAAAAGAAACAAATATTCACAAAATGGTGAAGAGGTACAGTTGAAAGTTTACATACACCTAGCCAAATCCATTTAAACTCAGTTTTTCACAATTCCTGACATTTAATCCTAGTAAACATTCCCTGTCTTAGGTCAGTTAGGATCACAACTTTATTTTAAGAATGTGAAATGTCAGAATAATAGTAGGGATAATTATTTATTTCAGCTTTTATTTCTTTCATCACATTCCCAGTGGGTCAGAAGTTTACATACACTCTGTTAGTATTTGGTAGCTGTCATAGCCCTCTTGTTTCTCATGTTTTCTGTTAGCCTCGTGTATCTTGTCTTTGTTTGTACGATCTTTGTTCTCTGTTCTTTCCCTGCAGTGTAGGCGGGTCCTCGCCATCAGCTCCACCACCCCGTTAGCAGCTGATTTCCCTCACCTGCTCTCCGCATTCCGCATGCCTTTGCCAGAGCATTCGCTGATTGTTCTCAGCATATATTCTCGGTTTTCCAGCACCTCCTTGCCAGATCGTTTTTTCAGTTCTTCTGATGCGTTACATCAGCTCCAGTCTTAGTGATTAGTTAAAAACAACTTTTTCCGTTCGTGTTTTTTTCCCCCTTCTTCTCTCGTTTGGTTCGCCTACCTGCTTCCCCGATCCTGTGTTTGTCCAGTACCTTGTTATTTGTATCTGTCGTCGGTCTAGTGTGTCCAGTCTCCGTGGTCGTTCTGTCTTGTCTTTCGTCCTGTCTTGTTTTCCCTGTTTGCAGTTGCTGGTTCCAGCTCACCTTCCGCCGGCCTTCCTATCCAGTTCAGTCCTGCCCAGCCCTGTGCCTGCTCCCTGCCGCCGTCCAGCCCTGTGCCTGCTCCCTGCCGCCGTCCAGCCCTGTGCCTGCTCCCTGCCGCCGTCCAGCCCTGTGCCTGCTCCCTGCCGCCGTCCCGCCCTGTGCCTGCTCCCTGCCGCCGTCCCGCCCTGTGCCTGCTCCCTGCCGCCGTCCAGCCCTGTGCCTGCTCCCTGTCGCCGTCCAGCCCTGTGCCTGCTCCCTGTCGCTACCCAGCCTGTGCCATCTCCTGTTCCTCATTCAAACCACACCTGCCTTGTCCCTCTGGTTCCCAGCCTGGTTCCCTGTACCTGGAAATAAATCACCTCTGGTTTCTCCCTGCATTATCTGTGTCTGCGTCTGCGTTTGGGTCCACCTGTACCGCTCACCATAACAGTAGCATTGCCTTTAAATTGTTTAACTTGGGTCAAACCTTTCGGGTAGCCTTCCACAAGCTTCTCACAATAAGTTTATGGAATTTTGGCCCATTCCTCCTGACAGAACTGGTGTAACTGAGTCAGGCTTGTAGGCCTCCTTGCTCGCACACGCTTTTTCAGTTCTGCCCACAAACTTTCGATTGGATTGAGGTCAGGACTTTGTGATGGCCACTCCAATACCTTGACTTTGTCCCATTTTACCACAACTTTTGAAGTATGCTTTGGGTCATTGTCCATTTGGAAGAGCCATTTGCGACCAAGCTTTAACTTCCTGGCTGATGTCTTGAGATGTTGCTTCAATATATCCACATAATTTTCCTTCCTCATGATGCCATCTATTTTATGAAGTGCACCAGTTTCCTCCTGCAGCAAAGCACCCCCACAACACGATGCTGCCACCCCCGTGCTTCACGATTGGGATGGTGTTCTTTGGCTTGCAAGCCTTATGGCCAAACAGTTCAATTTGTTTCATCAGACCAGAGGACATTTCTCCAAAAGTAAGATCTTTGTCCCCATGTGCAGTTGCAAACTGTAGTCTGGCTTTTTTATGGTGGTTTTGGAGTAGTGGCTTCTTCCTTGCTGAGCAGCAGCCTTTCAGGTTATGTTGACATAGGACTCGTTTTACTGTGGATATAGATACTTTTGTACCTATTCCCTCCAACATCTTCACAAGGTCCTTTGCTGTTGTTTCTGGGATTGATTGCACTTTTCGCACCAAAGCACGTTCATCTCTAGGAGACAGAACGTGTCTCCTTCCTGAACGGTATGATAGCTGCATGGTCCCATGGTGTTTATACTAGCGTACTATTGTGTTGTACAGACGAAAGTGGTACCTTCAGGCGTTTGGAAATTGCTCCATGGATGAACCAGACTTGAGGTCCACAATTTTCTTTCTGAGGTCTTGGCTGATTTATTTTAATTTTCCCATGATGTCAAGCAAACAGGCACTGAGTTTGAAGATAGGCTTTAAAATACATCCACAGGTGCACCTCCAATTGACTCAGAGAATGTCAATTAGCCTATCAGAAGTTTTTAAAGCCATGAAATAATTTTCTGGAATTTTCCAAGCTGATTAAAGTCAACTTAGTGTATGTAAACTTCTGACCCACTGGAATTGTGATATAGTGAATTAAAAGTGAAATAATCTGTCAAACAATTGTTGGAAAAATTACTTGTGTCATGCACAAAGTAAATGTCCTAACTGACTTGCCAACACTATAGTTTGCTAACATGAAATCTGTGGAGTGGTTAAAAATTAGTTTTAATGACTTCAACCTAAGTGTATGTAAACTTCTGACTTCAACTGTATGTAGTAAAACATGACAATTCATATCATATAGCATAACCAATAAATCAATCAATAACTTTTAATGACAACACGACCGAGGTCGGTGAATTTGCTTTCAGTACAGTATGGTGGGAAGCTCAATACAACGGTGTCAGTAACATCAAACATAGACAGATATCAACATTACATTAAACACAATAACTAGCACACAGACAATATTTATAGGTTTGCCACAAGACAAAATTCACAGACAATATTTACAGGATTGACACAAGAGTTTAAGTGCAGTACATCTGCCAGGGTTAGTGAGCAGGGTTCAGAGTCCTTATTGCAGTCGGGAAAAAAGTTGTTTGTATCATATCAAAATTTAAGACCCTATCAATTTGCTGTATATTGTATGACTAATTTACGAGAGCATACATGTGTAAGGAATTAGATTTAGTTGCAGGGAGGAAAACATGTTTATCTGACTCCATTAACTTCAAATCCTGTAAAGTGAAGATGTATGTGAATACAGGTTTGTGTATACGTATTGGCTTTTCTGAAAAAGGGAAAAAAAAACTGTTCATTGTGACACAATATGACCGTTGGCAATAACCAAAGATAGGCAGTTTTCGATGATGGAAAGGTGAACATTTTATTTTACAAAGCAAGACAAAAGACTGCTATGAAAAGAAAAGACATACAATGTAACAAACTAAGACAAAGAAAAGGAACATAAAATGAGTATTGATGAATGCCCAAATATTCTGTACAGCAAAGACTATGGTACCAGGAGAACTGTTAAGCAGATTCTCCCCGAATGTTTCTTTGGACTTCCCTTAAATCCAATCCTGAGAAAGCCTTCCACACCCACAGCTCCCTGGGTTTACCTAAATAAGGTCTGGACACGAATAGGCTGGTAACATCTACCCCACCAAGAAACCCCCCTACTCTTCCAGAAAGAGAGAAACTGCACTTCCCCCCTACTCTGTAGACATAGGAGAAGTATCAAAATCCAAGTGACAGTAATAAGATGCTTTGTACGATGGCACGTGATCCTATGATTTTACCTATCAATTCTCCAAATACTTCTCTACGAGAGTCCATGGTGGTGACCCATCTGTGACCCAGACACTTATGTAGGCATACATATGTATAATATACTATGCTTTCATAACCCCACATACCATGTCATACCCGTTCAGTGTGCTTGTCTATGTATGATATTATTCAGTCCCCCACATTTATATATCATCCTTAGTTATCTGCATGCAAATACATATGATGCATTCTTTCAGTCCATGGTAGTAGTTTTGTCTGACCCAGGAGAGCCTGGGCCATTGTCCATGAATTTCAGAGCAGCCGTTTATGGCCCCCAATTGAAGTTCTTCTTGACCCTCCACCTGGTATGGCTACAGCTCCAAGACCGTAATATCCTGTCACCTGATTCCTCCAACTCTTCCAGGAGGATAAGCCATTTGAAGACTGCTTCCCCATGGGTCGAAAAAGACAGGCCCATGCAGCTTCCAGCTGCTGTCCCCATCCTGGGGCATTTTATGGCTCCAGTCAGCTCCACTCATGTACAGCAGTGGAATTTTTACAACTCCACCAGTGTGCGTGCCATGGAAGAATATGTCCAGTTGTGAGGGGACAACAGAGTTAATTGGGAAAACTGAAATTTTACTTACACATGTAACTCAGATGTTAATGCAGTTTCGCCAGAGACATCCGCCAAACATTCTTGTGTGGCTGCTTGTGTGCCCCATATGATTAATGTTCATATGTACGCAGTGGTAAAGCCACCAATAGAGGGCCTGCATTTGACTGCCTTAGTATATTAAAACACATAGCCTTCACAATTCCAGATGTTTTACTAGCACACATCCATTGTACTGTCAGACTCATGTTGATACAATTTTTTTATTGCAGACCACAAAAGTACCAAACCAGGCAGAAACGGAAAACCTTTGATTTCCGCAAGGACAAAATGAGCAGTTCCACAAGGGCCCGTGGATGTTTACATTACGGTTGTCAAATAAGTAAGGCACTGACTGAAAGGTCAGCTATAAATAGGCTGTAATTTCCAGCCTTTGTTGTTCTACTAAAGGGATTTTTCTAAAAAAAAAAAAAAAATTACCAGTATTATGGATTTAACAATTATTTGTTCTCTTAAAGATTTTTCACTTTAAGTCATCTTCGCACTCCATATGCTGAAAAATTTTCTTTATTATTTTTTTAATATTCATTTTTTTATTTACTTCTTTATATTTTATACATTTTGCACCTAATGTGAGTACTGAGTATGTCAATTCCAACCATAATTTGGAAAGGCCAGCTGTCTGCAACTGCACCTGCACCTGTATTCATGCAGAAACCCCACTGCCCAGTGGGGGTCACTCAATAGCAAGGAAATACGCAATCAATATTTGATTGCTACCCTATATGGAGCTACCAGCCAGTCGGCAGTGGCATGGTCCAAATGTGATACAATGTGGCTCATGAAATATTTTCAAACTGCATCTTTTTGAAAACAGAACTTTTCGAATCCCTAATGCAGCAAAAAAAAATCTTGCTGGAAATTTTAAAAAGTGTTCAGTTACATACTTCTGATAAACGATCAATTTCTGAAGTAGAGAACATCTAACACATTTTACCTTTCACTATTTACAAATCATGTGCTGGTGCCCTAGTCTCTAATGAGTTATGTCAAAGAGTGGAGCTCACTGGCAAAAGCAGGAAGTGGGAAGAGAAGCAGGACTGCACCAAGGAAGATAGTGGGGGAGGTAAAACTTACTGGTGACTCCTGGTACTCCTTATGCAGAAAGCGCTGTGTTCTTTTCACCACTGAGGGGTCAGCCCCCATGAAGGGCACAGCATATTGCTCAATCTCCTTACTGAAGAACAGGGTACTCCTGTGAGAACACACACACACAGTTATGAAGTATGTTAACATTAGGTAATGTCTGAGACTTTTCATGTTTGCTAACATTACCTATTTCACATTTCTCCACTCTAAAAGTGAAATACTGAAAACACTACTGCACGTCAGCTCAAAAAAACCAATAAGGAAAAGGACCAGCAAGCTGTGTCTTCCGGCTCATTCCAACCGCTTATTTTATCTCCTTGCATCCTTTCCACACGTCCTTTCCTTGCGTCCTCCTTTGGGGGAGCTAAAGAGTGAGGAAAGGACGCAAGGATGGAGGAATTGAGGAAATGTGTGTAGAGTGTTAAAGTCCCACCCACCACTAAAAAGTGACTGGACCAAGGAAATGGTTTGAAACAATGGGATTTCCATTGTACATTATCTTCTCATGAGCAAAAGATTACACAACCTCCTTCTCCAAATGGCATGGTTCACATATCAGTTGTAAAACGTTTTATACCCATATTTATGTTATCAAACTCTCTGTTGTTGGCTAGTGAGAGCTTGGTGGCGTAAAGGTTATGTTGTGTAGTTTTTAAGGACACAATAAATCTGGAGATAAAATGAAAACTTAATATTTTTATTTTACAATCATTTGATATATGTGAAACACACTGTTGGGAGAAAGAGGTTGTCTAATTGTTGGCATCAATTGCAGATGTGGGCAGTGGGGAGAAGTGAATCTGCATGTTGATCATTTATACATCACGCATTCTGAAAAAAAATACTTCCCAGTTCCTAGATCCGTCAAGGAGCATTTAATGGGTTGAAATGTCCTTAAAAACCTTGATCGATTTCTAAGGTTAGTTTAGGGCTGAGGAAACAAGGACACATACAATAAGCGACTGGAATGAGCCCTTGGTATCCCATGAAAAATATTGCAGAGAAATCATAACTGCTCAGAGAAGTGTTTTGAAAGCCAAACATGTGGACCACCTCATCTTCTTTCACAATAATTTTTAAATGAAAAAACAGACATTGATTAACCCCTTTGACCAGATGCCATATATCTGGTCAATCCTCACACATATAGGAGTGTTCTATTTAACCACTTCGTGCAATGCCCCTAGTGGTCGGTACGCCGACGAGCCTAGATTGCTCAATTCAGACATTCTGTGCTCCTAGTAGATGATTCAGCACAACTATAGATGCTTTCAACGGTAACAACATAAACATTACTGCGCATGTGCGTTGTTCTGGTCCAAACTTAACTTCCGGCAGACTTCCGCAAACAATCAATAACAACAGAGTCCCTCTAGACTATTTCTGATAATAAGCAAAATAAATAACAAGTAAATTACGTTAGCTAGCTAGTTAAAACTATGTCTAGCCAGTATTATTTGAGGTTACCAGTCGAAAAAAAGAACCGTTACTTGGCCAAACTCAAATGCGATAACGTTACACTACCAGAAAAACAAGTGACAGAAACAGATAACTGTTGACAGTATTGCACCTTGCTGAGCATCATACATTCCTTGCATAATCCATAACTGTTCTGGGTTGCAATTAGTTTCACAATTTCCTACTGGGGTTACAAAGTTAAATTATGTATTTTTACAAATTTTCTAAATGTAGTTTGTTCCTGAGGTCAGGTCGCACCCCACAGCACAACAACCTGAGCCCAACATCAGTCTGCTCATCAGTTTAACTTTCACTCCGTTTGTAATCGGTGTCATATTAGCCAGTAAACACAAACCCAATAATAAACAAACACAGAGCGGGAGTTAACTTAGGGCCAAGCGCATAACCTTGGCAACGCGCGTGCATCCGATGAAAGCGTCTATACCGAAGACGGAGTTGCCGAGTGCCACCATTGTCGTGCTGGTTGTCTATTTACCAAGCACCCCCTCCCTGCATTCTCATCTGTAACTACACCCCCCACACATGACACGCTGGACAATAGTGTTTGTTTGGGCATAAATTAAAACATTCTTTTACCACTAAAAATTTGTATTCCGTCATAGCAACAAGATAATGGAAACAATAGCCAAAGGTATGCCGGTACAGCTGTGAAAAACGCTGCTCATTGAACACTGAAATAAACAAGAGGAATTTTTCAAAAATTATTCCATGTCATTCTACTGTCAATATCAATGAATAAATATGGAATAAACATACAACCGTACTATTGGTCTTACGTGTAGAGATGTCCCTTTCAAGACTGAGTGGGCAGTCTGTTTGCAAAATATTCACTAATTTGTGATACCTGGGTACCTTCCAAAATTGCTGTGCGTAATACCACATGTTCTTTACGGTGTTGTCGTCCTTTGTAGTAGAATCTGGCTTGATCAACAATTAATCAGTCCAATAAGTGACAGAATAAATTGTCTAACAATGTATAATATGTCTAATTTTACTTTTGGAATAGCTGATTCTAAGCATGGCTAAGGCATATGTTTGCTGATAGACCTAGATGATA